>NC_136922.1:74625945-74815945 GCF_949752795.1 Hyperoodon ampullatus
AGGCAGTTGACAAGTAAACACACCCATAAAACCACCATCCGTATAGAAATATGGAACAGTATTAGCACTCTAGAAGCATCACTTAGCTTCAACCCAGCAAACATCCTTCTAAGGTGAACAAATTTCTAGCTCTATCAATACAGATTAATTCCTTATAGTCAGATTGATTGAGATATAAGCTACAGACCCAAAATTCATCCTTTTCAGGAGTAACCATTAATTTCACCTGCTTTTGAACTTTATATTAGAATCAAATCATACGTAATCTTTAGTGATCAGCCTTTTTCAGTCAACATTATGTTTATGAACTTCATCCATGTTGTTTTGTGTAGCCATAGAGAATAACTGGCATTTTTATTTCTGTATAATATTCCATTGTATGAATATACCATAATTCATTTATCCACCCTATTATTGATGGACATTTAGGTGGTTTTCAGATTTGGCCTATTATGAATAATACTTCTGTAATTAATTTTGTACATGCCTTTAATGGACATATGCATACATTTCAGTTAGTATATACCAAGGAGTGGAATTTCCATATCATAGAACGTGCATATGTTCTTTAGTAGATACTATGAAAGGCTGTTCTTAAGTAGTGTTACCAACGTATATTCCCCTTGGTTGTTCCACATCTTCGTCAATGTTTACATTGTCATTTAAAAATATATTAGCCATCCAGGTGGTCGTATAGTGGTATCTCATTTTGGTTTTAATTTACATTTCCCTGATAGCTAATGAAATTAAACTTGTTTGCCATTTAGATACTTTTTCTTTAAAAGTGGCTGCTTATGCCTTTTGTACATTTAATAAAATGAATTGGCTGTCTTTTTTATTATTGATTTGCAGGTGTCCCTTATCCTTAATAAAAATCCTTTGTGAATACAACTGCACACATGCACATGTGTTTGAATATACATATACATGGGCTTATATATACACATATATGTTTGTATGCATAAACACATGTATATATTCTCACTATGCAAGGATTTTATGAACAAACTCCATTTATAGCAGCTACTCCATTATAGACAGAAGTAGAATTTCTACTCCATTTTTCTGACTTAGGTTTCTGCATAATTTCTTCTCTGTTACCTTCCCTATCTATTATTATCCTACATGTAATGTATATAATATCCTCCATTTAATGACTCTGTGGCAGATTGCAGTTTCCAAAGATAGCTGTTACAATCTCTCCCATTCCAACAGTCTTCTTATACTGTGACTTTACCTCTCTGCTCACTGAGAAGTACAATCTTCATTTTCTCCCCTTGAACCTGGAAGACTCATGACTGTGGTAGAAGTGATGCTGTGTAACTTCCAAGGCTAAGTCATGAAAGACAACATAGGTTTTATCTGTTTCTCTTGGGATGTTGCTCTTGAACTCTAGCCACCATTCTGTAAGGATGTCCAAACAAACCCATGCTGAGAGACCACACGGAGAGTCCACATGACAGTGGTCTAGGTGACAGCCCAACGGAGGTCTCAGTTGACAGTCAGCATGACCAGCAGACGTGAGAGTGAAGCTGCCTCTAGATGGCTCTAACCCATATCTGTTAAGTCACTCTCAGCCTTCAAATCTTCCTGTCTGGAACCCTAGGCATTGTGGATCACAGAAGATTCATTCCTTCTGTGACTGTTCAAATTCCAGATCCACATAATCTATGAGCATAGTAAAATGGCTGTCTTATGAAACTAAGTTTTGGGGTGCTTTTTACACAGCAATAGTAACAGAAGGAGAACCTTTCTCTAATGACTTGCACTTAGAGTACTGAGGGAGAATCTATCTGTATATCATAGTTACCAAATTTGACTAATTTTAGATATTTGTTAATTTTATTCCTATATTTCCACCTGTTCTTCTCTCTCATTCATCTGCAAGTTTGCCAGAGGAGATGTTTAGTGACAGATGGCCAGTGGAGTGTCATCTTATCTTAGACACCATTTTTCTCAGGAGAGGACTGGGGGAATATGTATCTGACAGACAGTTAAACTTTCATGGACAGTGCAGTACAAAACACCCACTTTAAGGGCTTCTCTGGTGGTGCACTGGTTAAGAATCTGCCTGCCAATTCAGGGGACATGGGTTTGAGCCCTGATCCAGGAAGATCCCACATGCCACGGAGCAGCTAAGCCCATGTGCCACAACTACTGAGCCTGCATGCCTAGAGCCCATGCTCCACAACAAGAGAAGCCACCGCAATGAGAAGCCCATGCACCACAATGAAGAGTAGCCCCCGCTCACCGCAACTAGAGAAAGCCCACACACAGCAACGGAGACCCAACGCAGCCAAAAATAAATGAATAAAATAAATTTTTTAAAAACACACACTTTTATTAATTAAAAAATAAAAGTGTGTTAGATAATTTAAACATAAAATTCAGTACTGTAGGTTATATGTAGGCTAACTCTTGTCACTAGTAGACCCCAACCTGTATGTTGATAGTAGACTACCTCTTATAACAAGCAAAAATCAAAATGTACACTGGTGCAAACACAGTAGAAGTCTATTTCAGGCTCATGTAACTATTCCAATGGGTAAATACATCAAAGGGGTGGTTCTCTTCCATGTGGTCATTCAGGGACCCAGACTGCCAGAGGCTCTACAATTATCAGCAAGTGGCTCTCAAGCTGAGAAGCAGAGAAGATTATGGGGAGGAATCCAAATGGGCCAGACATGGGTCTGAAAGTATAACATGTTACTTCTGGTCACACTCCATTGGTTAGAACTCAGTAATATGAGTGTGCGCAACTGCGAGAGAAACTCTAGTATAGATGTGTACCCAGGAAGAAGCAATGAACTTGGATTTTGGTGAGCAGCAGTTTGTCACAAACACAAATTAATTTCAGTATATTTACTGATCGTGACTGTTCAGAAAATTAAAATAGAATTTAAGTGCCATTTGGCAATGCTCCTGTTGTTTTCTTTCCTGTATTTGCTCTACTGTAATAACCTTGGTTAAAGTCTGAACCAATTTCTACTCCTAACCATACCCTTTTCAGGATTTAACACTGAGAACATTTCTCTAATCAGAGTCTCTCTCTTTCATAGCATAGAAAGATAATTCAAAATGTGATTGCAATAAAGAAAAGCAGAGGTACTCTGGACTTGAGTGGCCACTCTCTGGTTGACTAGTTAGCTAAGGGATTACACTTACATGACATTTAATCTCTATCTTTCTACACTGCATTCTCTTTGCAGACTGGAAAAAATTCTCTACATATTTCTTTTTTGTCCTTGTGCTGTATTCAAACTCTTTACCACTGTTTTGGGCTGAATGATATGTGTGACCACAATCAATCAGCACAGAGCATATCTGGGTTGTATTTTAAAAAATACAAAAAACCAACAAACAAACACGAAAAACACAAAACAAGAAAATGAAAAAATAAATAAACAGGAATTTCCAAATACTGATCTACAGCAAAGTAAAACAATCTACTGACTTCTTTTTAAAGTTATATTATTTCAGTTTTTTTTGTATTAATGGTAAACTGTATGCTTTTAAACTATATGCATTTAAAATATATTCTAAATATGGCAAACAAAAATTCATAGATGTTATGATATCCTCCCAAAGCTTTGAAATATTGTTGTCCTTTGAAAGACAAACTTTGAAAACTCGTAGCACATAAAAAGCAAATTACTGAAAGGGCCTGTCCCCGGGCAAGCTTGGGTCTTTGCCTCATTTTTAGCATCATTCACTTAGCTTTCTGCTGAGTTTAATTACTGGGTAATTTGAAGTTCAGATTTTAAAACTTTCATCCAGAATACCACAGACATGAAAAAATCATAATTTTCATGTTCACATCTCCTTAAAAACATTGTTTTCATCCTGTCATGAGACAATACTGATGCTTAGCAAGAGTCATACCAAATTACATTGCTTAGTAAAAATTCAGAAATATTGCTGCTATTGTTTCCCTCCAAAAGGTATAGACATATTATTTAAGTAACTCTGAAATTATAGATTTTTAAAATAAAAATCTATAGTTTTCAACTACTCTGTATACAGTATTTGTTTTGAATGGGATTATCTCTTAAATTGATATCAAGGGCATTTATTAAAGTTAGAAATATTAGAAGAGTCTCTTTTGGTTTGAGAATATTTGAAGCATTTTTACCTTTGAGCAAAAATAACTGCGCCTTGAATAAAAGTCACATTTTAAATGTCTGAATAATGCTGAATTTTTTGCAGCTAAATTCAAATGTGAAGCAACGACAGAAATCACCTTCAGTTTAAAAGTTAGCTAAATTCACAGTTTCTGATGCATATTTTAATAATACAATGTTGCAACTTTAACAAGGACTGCATTTGCCTTTAAGTCCACATAATAGTGAAAGCTTAATATTAAAAAAAAAAAAACTTTTGTCTAGCAAAAGTGATTTGAAGATGTTTTGCTCCATGCATGTGAACTCAGCAGGTGATTCTTGCCTATCTTTGATGTCAAACAGCACAAAACTTCAGTGAGTAGTAGCTTCAGAAATGCAATAGACATAGCTGAGTCTTCATACGAAGCTCATGCTTGAACTACATCAGAAGAACTGACATCTATTATGGTGAGCAAAGACAAGTGTTTGAAAAGAGATTCAAACAGAAGTGTCAGAATTTACAGTGCATAGTTTTATATAAGTTGATTTTAACCAAGCATATCTCTATGAACTCTGCAGGATAGAAAGGAAGTTTCAAAAGGCAGAGAAATTGTTGTCATCTAAGGGCATGGAATGTTTTAATAGCTTAAGGAAGAACATTTCTGAAAGGTGATGTGGTGATCCATTTACTTTGACTGAGTAATAAGGCTTGTCATTGTGATAGTGCAGTTTTTAACCCTTAGAACAATAGAAATGTATGTGAACCAGAGAGCATAAAGGGACGCTTGAAAACTTGGAAGAAACTTACAGCCCATTTAAAAGTTTTAGTCTCTAATCCCAGAGACTCACTGTAAGTTTTCTGAATATCATCTAGCCACTAAAGAGAAAGCAAACAAGAAGCAACAAACAAACAAAAATCCTTTTTAGACCTAGTGAGTCATAGTGACCTTAAAAATAAGGCAGAGAAAATTCAGTGGTGTTCCTAATTTGTTGTTTTTCAGAAGAAAACAAACATTAGCACTGTTTGTTATGTTTCTTCATGTGTGGTTGCTTTTCTTCCCAACAATGCAGGGGCTTTGGGCAGGTTATTAAAAAAAGAAGTCCCTGTTTGTGTTTGTGAGTCTTAGTGTACATGTGTGCTGTGTTTCGGGGGTGGGGTGGGGATGAGTGTTTGAGACCTCAACTGGAGGAGGTTTTTTTTTGAAATTGCGTCCTAAGGGCTTAATCACAGCAGTCCTCCTAAAACTCTCCCTTAGGGGTCTAGTGTCACAAACGAACTTAATTGTTTTTCTAGCAATGCTTCTCCACCTGGCACCCAAACAGATTTAAACAAAAGCAAATCTCCATGGCTAAAGCACAGAAATGCAATTTCTATGCAGCGATTTCCAGTTTGTAATCAACATTTAGCAGTGTGAGATCTATCTCTTCTTAACCTACAATTAGCACAGTTGATGCACTGCATGCCAAACCACTTGTTTAGTTATTATATTCTAATGTTTGCTTTTAACAACAAATTTCCCTCCCTAGATTAGCTGCTGAAGCCTCCCCAAGGACAGTCTGGCTAGTCAAATTCAAATTTGTCATTCCCTGGAGCACCACATCTCAGTTCTTTTAGATTTAATTACTGAATTTATTACACTGTATTTAAACAAATACTTTCTCCTTCTAAAGTGGTCTAGACCTTCAGAAGGGAAAGAGTAGCATATGGCATATGCTGTGGGCTGAGGGTGGTAGTGAGGGCTTGGCTATGGACATATCATGTAACCCACAGCCCTTTCTTTCCCACATTATTAGAAGATGTGTCTGATGCAAGTTAAGCCTCAAGAAAGTAAATTTAAAAAATGTTCACTAAGCATATACTTTCTGCAAAGCATAGGTATAGTGCTGTGGGGAACAACCAAAAGATATAATAATAGCACAATAACCACTCAATACACTCAACCACAATAACCATTCACCGAACTGTTTTTGAATTTGCTCCTTTCCTCCAGTTAGTATCTGTTTATTTCCTTCATAGGATTGATGAAATATAGAGTAATTTTATTTTTTTTACTTGTTTAATGTCTCTCTCCCCTCTCCCACTTCTAAATTTTAAGAAGGTAGGTAGTTTGGCAGATTCAAACTATTGTACAGGGGATGGATAAATGACGAAGTCCTACTGTATAGTGCAGGGAACTATATTCAGTATCCTGTGATAAACCATAATGAAAAGAATATGAAAATGAATGTGCATATGTGTGTGTGTATATATATATGTATATATATATATATGACTGAATCACTGCTGTACAGTATAAATTAACACAACATTGTAAATCAACTATACTTCAATAAAATAAATTTTAAAAAAAAGGTAGGGATCTTACATGTCCTCATGACTGCTCTATCTGTAATACCTCACAGAATGCCTGATCCATAGTGGATGGTCAATAACATCTTGTAGAATAAATTAATAAAAGTGCCAAGTGCTTTCTATGCATTATCTCGACTAATTTTCACAAGTCCATTTTATTTTTGTGGTTTTACAGATGTGGAAACTGAGCCTTAGATGGGTTAAGGTTGTTTGGAAATGTAATTCAAACACAGGTCTGTCTGACTCCAGTGCCCAATTTCACAATGTTGTCAATTCAGAGTCCATACTAGGTTTCTCTTGCTGGAAGGTGGTCTTTTTTTGGGGGGGTGGGTGGGCTGTGTTGGGTCTTCATTGCTGCTCATGGGCTTTCTCTAGTTGTGGCGAGCAGGGGCTACCCTTCGTTGAGGTGTGGGGGCTTCTCACTGTTGTGGCTTCTCTTGTTGCTGAGCAGGGGCTACCCTTCGTTGAGGTGTGGGGGCTTCTCACTGTCGTGGCTTCTCTTGTGGCTGAGCATGGGCTCTAGGTGCGCGAGCTTCGGTAGCTGTGGCACGTGGGCTTGGTAGTCGTGGCTTGCGAGCTCTAGAGCACAGGCTCAGCAGTTGCGGCTCACAGGCTTTGTTGCTCCACGGCATGTGGGATCTTCCCGGACTAGGGATCGAACCCATGTCCCCTGCATTAGCAGGCGGATTTTTAACTACTGCACCACTAGGGAAGCCCTGGAAGGTGGTCTTGGATGAATGAATGATGCCAGGAACGTACAATCAGAGAGAGAGAGATGTATATAAAGAAATCATAGAAAACTGACCACAAATTGCTACAATAGAAGTACAAATATCAATCTATGAATAGGAGGTTAATTTTAACTAAAAGATGGGAATCTAGGTAAGATTTCTGGAAAAGCCTGATTGATTTCACATATTTTATATAGTTTTTCCATTTGGTTCTTTTAAAATAATTTCTATATACTGCAGAGCTTCTTTATATATTTAATTCATTGTAGACATACTTTTTATGTTATTGAACAGTATTATGACTACCGATTTAAAATCCTATCTGCTAATTCCCATATATGAGTTATTTCAGATTCAGTCTTCATGGAATATCTTTTCTTTTGAGGATGGGTCCTATTTTCCTGTTCTTCCTATTTTTGGATTATATCCTGGATACTGTAAGGTTCTGTTTTGGAGACTCTGGATCTGATTATACTCCCTTGAAGAGTATTGACATATTTTTGTCTGTTTTTGCAGACAATTAACTTGATTGCACTGAACAGAAATGGGACCAGGGAAGGAATGCAAAAGTGGACTTTTATACCAAAGGAACTGCGTGTACAGTGGTAGTGAGAATAAAAGCATGTTTTGAGTTTGCAGCACTGTGAGTAGGTTAGTGTAGGTGTTTGGTTATTTATGTGGCTATATGGTAGAATGTGAATATTGGGTCAGTTAGATAGAAAAGGAAGGCTGAAAAACCACATTTTAGAATGCCAAGAGGGTTTGGACTCAAATCTTCTGCTAATGGGAAGTCATGAAAGCATTTTGGGCAAAATAGAATGATGATCACATGTCTTGGATAATTAATACAGAGGATGGTTCTAGTGGACAGGATGAAAATGATGGTATTGACTGTCATCAATGAACCCTTCCAGGAGGTCATTGCAGTGATCCAGAGAAAAAGCCAAAATGGAGGCTGTTGCAGCATAAATCCATCTGAACTGAGCTAACATAAAGTTCAGAATATTTTTCCATACATATCCTGTGGAATAATTTAGAAGACATCTAAAATAAAATCTTGTGAACATGGGACACTAATTGTTAGAATATTATGATTGACACTAAATTGGTTATAAAATAATTTGTGATTTCAACTTGTAACTGAAAATCACTAGACTCCTTTGCAAATTTAAACATTAAGTGTACTTAGTTGTTGTCAATTAATTAGCATTAGACTCAGGGCAGTGGGGGTGGGATGGGGTGGGTTGGTGAGAGTGGGAAGAAACTTGACATTTACAAATTGCTTACTACATGCCAGGCACATTATTGACTTCAGTGCCTCTTGGAACTCCTGAGAAATAGTGATTTATATTTCCATTTTAAAGTTGTGGAAACTGAGAGGCACAGAGGTTAAAAGTAACTTCTCCAAGGTCACACAGGTACTAAGTAGACAATGTATTAAGTCCAGGTCTATCTGATTCTAATGTTTATTCTATTTTAAACTTGGCTCTACTTTTGAAAGTGATAGTGAATGTAGCAGACAAGCTATAACTCTATTTTTAGAAGCAACTTCCATATCTCCTCTTTTTCAGTCTCCTCTGATAAATTATACAGATATTTCAACAATAGGTATCAATTCCTTGGAAGTGCAACAGAAAGAGACGGTTCTTAGGAAATAGCTGTTCAGTTTTTCTCCCCCGTGGAAGAAAATTTTTAGAATAAATTCTTAATGGACTAAAGTGCTAAGGACCAAACATCTTGGTTAATGGTAAAATTCATGACATAAAGTAAGTAATCTTTATTCAGATAACCGAATTGATCTGATTATTTCATGAGTTGACAGGGATAACTATGGCTCCCCTGGAGAAAAATAGCAATTTTTTCGGATGACTGTCTTTAAGGTTGTATTTCCATAAGGAGAAAGCATAAAGTTACAAATCATTTAGTATCTCCTAAAGCCTTCAAACACTACATGTACCTAAATGATCCTTGAAGACAAACCCCAAATACAACCTTATGCCTCCTTGTCGTGACTTCAATATTTGACTGCTCACCCTTTTTCCAGCTGACACTTTCATAGACCACTGGTTGTATTTAAGGTGGGTAGTAGGCAAGAGAAACAGATAGCCCACTGATTCTTCTACAACAGAAGATATGGGGATCATAGGGAAGAAATATCACCGTGTCTTATTAAAGAACTGACAGAATCTAGAGGATGGTGGATTTGGTATAATTAAAGACTTTACTTCTCAAATTTTGGTCTTGCTCCAAATTATTTTTCCGATGAAAACTAAAACTGGAAACACTGGCCATTTTCTTATGGAGATTCACTACAATTAACTGCATTAGTTGGGAAAGGAATCACATAAACTAATTCAGATTTTAGTTAGTTATTCCTGGTAGCAAACACAATCCATGAGAAAAATAGTCTCAGGAGAATTAGTCTGTGATGGAGGTGGGGAGGAAGCATAGGTGATTATAAAACAGCACAATGAATAGAGCTAGTTGAGAAAATATTTGTGCGGAGGAACTTTGATGTAGGCCCTGGACACCTGAGAAGAAAGACTCATTGAAATTAGAAAGATTGGTCAAAAACTGAGCACACCCTCTAGCTGATGGCTGATTTCTATCTTTATCCTCACATGCTCTTGCTTATCAATAAGCATTTCCATGGGCAATTTTGTTTTAGAAACTAAGCTCTGCAGCTCAATTAGAGACTGCACTCAAAATCTTAAAAAAAATACTGGAGATTTCACACTTCCTATTATAGATATAGATATGCTGTCTTCACAGTTTTAGAAAAGTCCCTCTAGGCGCCTGGGAGTAAGACCCTGTCAATGTTCCAGTTTCAACAAAACTGGATAGATAAATTAAATAAATTTGTGAAGGTTGTTCTCCAAGTTTATGGAAAATTATACTCTATATCGAGTCAAACATGCCGAGTTTTTTGAAGTTGGCCTTTTATTTTAGGAAAAGCTAGTAAATTTTTACTTGTAACCATTTTGGGGGCTTATATTTTAAAGAAATAAATACACAGTTCAGCATCCTATATTCAGAAAGAAATATTTGGGGACATTATAATACTAATTTCATCCTGAAACAATGGCTTTCTCCTTCTGGCTTAATCATGTGCTTAATAATTGGATCAAGAAATGCAAACATCTCGAGCCGCGCTCCAGTGAGATAACCCCTCTGCACTATAATTCAGCCCCACAGCTACTAACCACCTCCACAATGACTTCACCAACTTCATCAGCCCCCAACCCATACCTTGACCATGAGAGAGTCAGAAAATACATTAATCAATTTAAGGATCATAAGAATACTTTACTGTCCACTCGTCATGGATGAGGAAGCTAACACTCAGGGAAATTAGATGAACTCTGCAAAGTCACACAACAGGAGGAAGATGTACGTATGCAACTAGACGTAGGTCTACCTTCAGAATCCCTACTCTTTCTACCATGCACCACTTCCCTAGGTATAGGTAAACAGATCCCCTGAAAAGTGGAATAAGCATATCTTTCATTTATATCATCAGTATGTATAGATGATAAATAGGTAGAAAGATAGACAAACTTTATATAATTCATATTTATGTATCTATATTATATATATATAATTTATATATAAAAAGTCTTCCTAATTCTTAGACTCAGTGTCAACTGAGACCACTCAGACTGACTGGTTACTAGTGTACTGAAGGATTCCAGAGAAGAGAAGGTAAGACATGTCAAGCTCGCATCATTTCCAGGATGATTTTGTCAAAAGGCGCCCATATTCCTTTCACAGCAAGATCACATCAGTCAATGTGAACCAATCCCTGTGGGAATTTCATAAAAGAAATTAAAACAAATGTCTTTTTCCTATAATGCAAATGAAGTCTAGTTTTCTAGAAAGAGTGTTTACTGACAGTTTAATGTAGGTTTTTTTTTTCTGAAACTGGAAGTTGGATGTAATCAATATCTGTGATCTCTTCTTATTCTCTAAGAACACTCCTTACATTGGAACTCATCTATCTGACAATTAAAGAAAACTGTTTAGTGAAGTAGCTTTTTCCAAAGGAAGGAAGAGAGTGCATTTAGACTCTAACAGGCACTCGGTTTCTATGGGTTCTATAAAACTTATGATGATATTTACTAAACAGTCTATAATGAAAGATAAAAAATCTTTACTAAATGAAATATGACTTTATTATATGAAATGCATAGCCACAAGCCAATATACTCCTTCCAAAATTCTATGAAATGATGACTAAAAACATTATCAAATAGTAGAGTAAAAGTTTGAAAACTCTAGTTGCAAGACTAGAAGAAACATTAGGCAGACCTCCAATATATAAAACAGACATGAGTGAAGCCTCTGTGGTTATAATGTGAAACGCTGAACACCTCTGTAGGACCTTAGGCCAGTCTAAGACATCGATGGAACATCTTGAGATAGAACGTATGAAGAATTTTTGAACAAATACCAAGTAAGTCTTTTTAATGATAGCAAGGAGATAAAATTATTTTTAAAAAGACAGAAAAAAAAGGTCAAGTTAGAAACAAAATTTACCTGACAGTGGATTAAAACTTATTTTTAATTATTTAAAATTTCCAACAGCAGTTTAACATAATTTTTTAATATACACCTGGGCAATAACTACAGATTTAATCTAGTTAGGCTGCCCTCAGCACTACATTTAAATCTGCCCATGACAATAGATAATACTCATATGTAAAGAGAATCTGTGCAATGCATTTGGTATTCAACCAACTGGAAAAGGGCCTTGATTTAAAAACTTTAAAGCCAAGTGTGTTCTCTATCAAAATTACAAACTACTGTTCTGATATATTATTGGGTCATTTCACCAGCAGTGGACCAGAGATATAAGCTTTATTAAAAAATGGTTGCATGCTTTAAATGTCCATTAATGTATGTTTAATTATAATGGAATGTCTATAAAAGTCCATGTGACATCTACATGAAGATCAAAACAATTAATTATAATCAGCATTAACTAAATGGATACAGAATAAATTAGAAAGAAAGGGATGTTCAAAAGAAAAAAATACATGTAGAAAGCTTGAATATGAGTGATAATAACGGGTTTATCTTTAAAGGAAATAAAACAGTTCTGATTTTATATACATTTGATTTATGAATAACTCTTTTAAAAGTGTATTTTTTTAATCAGTTGTCAAAAATTCCAACTCACTAAAGTACATGGAAAGAGAATATACATTCATTCGTTTATTCATTAACTCAGCAAATATTTATTTGATATTTGTTACGTACTGGACATTATAATAGTAAAATATGCTACTTACAAGTTGCTCAGAGACAATTCAGAGAGGTACATAGATTTTGTAATTGTAACTCAGTGTAATGGGAACTATTATTATAATAGTTATGTAGAAAAGAAGAGAGTAGTCAGTTCTATAGGGCAGGAGGTAGATTAGAGAAATTGTGAGAAATATATTTAGAAACATTCTTCAAAGACAGAAAATCCTTAAAGCTCATACATCAGTTGCATATATAATTGTGGGGCTCAGAAGAAAAGGGCAGAATCAGAATTTTTGCATTACTTACATTATGTCCATGCTTTGAAATGTTTGATTCACATACATATATATATCTGATAGACTGTAGTATTTCAAATGAGTAAATTATGCCACTATAGAGAAAGTTGAAAGAAGCACCTGTGGCAAGTTTCATAGGTATAGCAGAGAACTTCAAATGTGGCAATCAAAAGTTTGAGATGATATGAGACTTCCCTGGTTGTGCAGTGGTTAAGACTTCATGCTCCCAATGCAGGGGGCCTGGGTACGATTCACTGGTCAGGGAACTAGATCCTGCATGCTGCAACTAAGCGCCCACATGCCACAACTAAAAGAGCCCGCATGCGGCAACTAAAGGACCTGCATGCAGTAACTAAAGAACCTGCATGCCACCACTACAGATCCGCACGTTGCAATGAAGATCTTGTGTGCCGAACACGACCCAGAGCAGCCAAAAAACAAAAAAACAAAACCATGTTTGAGATGATATATGCCAGTGCTCATGGGCATGGACAAATGAGCCTCTAGCTAAGTGTTCACATATAAACCAACCTAACATGTCTGAAAATAAAAATATATCAAATCAAAGATCAGCCATTTACCACCTCTACATTCATTCACATATCCATTCCTTTATTTTCATTGCTTAGGTACTATTTTAGGTCCTGGAAAAATAGCAACAAATAGGACAGAGAAAGTCCCAGGCCTCACAGAGCTTTATGGTGATCAAGATTCACCATAAACACATGTACAAATAACTTCAATTCAGATAGTAATAAACACAATGAAGAAAAATAAAGCAGAAGAAGGAAACAGAGTGTGAAGAGTGGCATTTTGCAAAGGGTGTTCAGGGAAGAATTCTTTGCTGAAGGGAAGGAAGGAGGGAGTCATGAAAAATATGGGAGAAAATATTCAAGGATCAGCAAGTTCAAAGACCTTGATGCAAGGAGCTTTCCTCATTGGAGGAAGTAAATGTAGCCTTGACCAGAGCAGAGTGAAGGAAGGACAAATGATGGGGTACGAAGTTGGAGAATATACTGGGGGGAGGGGGCAGTGGAGAGGTTTAGTGGGGGCAGAAAGCAGGATGTGTTTTATTCTAGCCTAAGGATCATCTGGATCCACTGGAGGGTTGTGAGTAGAGAGTGAAACTATCTGATTTCTGTTTTGAAAGAATTAACTCTGGCTGCCATGCAGAACTGTGACTGCAGTGTTACCAGGAGCCAGTTTGGGAGCAGCAAGACCATTAGAAACTACAACAGTGGTCCAGGTGACAGACAGTTAAGACCAGGCCAGGATGGTAGCCTGGAGTTGATGGGCAAGAGTCAGATGTAGAAACATGTTGAAAGAAGAGCATTGAGACTTTCTGATGCCTTGGAAGGTATCAGCCCCTATAAGCTATTGATCAAAAATAACTTCTGAGAAAATTTATGTCAAATAACATTTGACTGTTAAAAAATTGACAATATTTTTAACTTTTTTTGCCTGATTTTACCAAAATATTTTGATGAGCCAACATATTTAAACAGGTTCTTGAATCTGTGTATGTTCTTAACGTAGAATCATCCTTCTTAACACATGCGTATGGCTGCTATGTTATGAGTGTGGTTATATTTAAATAAAATATAATTTTTCAAGGAATCCCCACAGAGAACATGGAAGGCAAGATATAATGCTAATATCTATCTCTTATCCTTGCCTTATTTTCATCATGTTTCTAAATATGTGAAAAAGATGCATGATAATATCTATGGAGTTTGGTAGGGAACTGTGATACCAGATATAGACGCAAGCCTAACAAACATTTTAGTCTTTAAAGAGCAACATGCAGGTGTATTTGTAAAATACTATGCAGTATGATGGATGACTGTGAAGAGGATTTTCATATATCCACAAACTAAATCTTATTAGGCTCGTTCATTTTCAGAATGAAGAAATGTTTTGTGCATTTAAATATATATATATATATATGTATATATGTATATAAAACATTCATTTGAAGGCCAGTGAGTTCCTTTCTGTAGCTTAGACTAGATGAGTCTTATGGAAAAAAGTTTTAAACTCATGAAAATTGGAGTTTACTCAGGAAATACCGCTAGCGTTTTAATGAAAGTGCCATGCATACTCCTTCTGAAATTTAACACATGGAGTGAACCTTCCCACATCTGTGGCAAATGCAGACTTTGCTGCCTTAAGGGCTTGGCATTTTCAGATAAAAAAGAATCAATGTCATGATACAGTATCTCTCTAGAGCATCGTAATTATTCTGCATGCATACAATATTTATTTAAAACTTAAAATTAAACTTCAAGAGGTGGTCATTTGAAAGCTGGCAGTGAGTGAACGGATCCTGTATTCATGAAAAAGAGAATATTTCTTCTAAAAGTTGAGAAATAGATCAAAACGGTCTTTCCAGTAACTGGCACTTTAGTCATATGGATGCTTTTTATGTGTCAGATTTATTAATCAAGAAGGTCCATGGGAATGAGAGGAGGAAATCTTGAGGATGTGACTGTCGGTTTTTGATATGTCAGGTATAATTTTGTAGCTGTGATTTTTGGATTGCAGTACACACACAGCATTGTACTGATGTTTGTGTATCTCTTTATACTCATCATTTGTGATGACTGGAAAAGAAGATAAGGCGGAGATGTTTTGATACAGGATTGAAACTTGAAACTACAGTCCTTCAATTTGAACGGTATTCCTGTTTCATCTTTCTTTTCATGTTACCTTTTTAACTTTTGCCACTGATGTAAAAGGAAAAAAAAAAAGAAAATTTGAAAAGATGCCAGGTGTTGGTTCTTATCTGGGTGAAGGATCACAGAAGTAGACGATAAAATATAGTTTGTAGTTTGTCACAGTGGCAGACTTATGAAGATCAAACACTTGTCAACAACACCTGTTTGTCCTCCTATGGCCATCATAGAATTATTAAGACGGTGACACCTCTTCATAGCTGGTACATTTTGCCAAGATTGTAGTGTATAATGTTCCAATTAGTTTAACAGGGTGTATTCTATTGGGATGAATACAGTCTTCCTTAATTGCTTTTGGCTGCTTCCTGAAATAAAAGATTCTCTTCGTGGTACAAACACATCGGTCACTGTGAAATTCAGAATGGTATGCTCCCTTTTAAGTCATCAAAAATAACACAGAGACGGGTATTTCCAAAAGCTGAGGCAAAGCAGTTTATTTTTACAATGTTTGAACTGAGAATGCAACAAAACTGTGAAGCTAAAGAACTGAGCGAAACTTTTTTTCTTTTTGGTTATTATTTTTTTCCACTTGCCAAATAACCAGTTTGATGTTTTTCTCTATTGGTTTTTGTGAATAGACCAGCTGCTTGTGTGTACTTAGATTTTGTACTGTATCATACAATTCTTGGTGAAAATTCTCATTTTTGACCAAGTTGAGTGACTGTTTACTCATTTTATTTTATTTTTTGCTTCGACTCCTGCAGACATCAAGTCCATACTGAATGCCTACCAGCCTCGGTCCATATTCAACTCAGACTATTTCTGGGAAGTTTGTCTTCATGAGGTCGAGAGCCAACAGTGCCTTTCAGAGTTTGTAGTGACTGGTGCTTTGCAGCATTTCTTGAAGTTCCTTTCAGCTTAGTATCTTTTAGCCATAATTGCCCTCAGTAGCTACATGAGGTCCTAAAGAGCCTGGGAGAAATTTAGAGTCACCATGTGGGCAAAAAGGAACAGGAATCAAAAAGGGGGAAGAAAATTTGAAGATGAAAGTCTTGGGTAGGGATGTGAAGCCATAAATTATACAGACATAAAGTTTTAGATGAACAGTATACCCCTCTAATACCTTCAGGGATTTTATATGGTTTTGATTTTTTAACTGAGATATGTATTTCTATATATGCCAAACAAAATCACTTGAGGAAACCAAGTTAAACATATAAAATTCTGTGCATATAAACTAATAAGATGACATCATATTTATAAAGAGCACTTTACAAATTGTCACCTAATCTATGTACCTATTGTAACTGCAAGTAAGTCTGAATTTGTCCAGGAGGTTCTACTTAATGTCCAGTTCCCAGAAACTTCAAAAAAATTTTTTTGATTAAAAAATAAAACACAAATAAAATTAAAAAATCAAAAATAAAGGTAACTACTTAACCTAACCAGTTAGTTTGACTGAATTGGGAAGAACTCTGTGTAAACTTCTAAACCTACTTATTCCTATAAGTACTATATTTATGATTTTAATTGTGTTCAACTTTCTGAAAATAATAAATGCATGTAGTGCTCAAAGGCTTACAACACACAATCCAACTGTCCTTACTATAACACCTAATTATTCTGCTCTGTAAAGACAACCACTTTCAACACCTTTAAGGTGCTTCTGAAACTCACATATATTATATATATCCTACATGTATATTAGATATATATGTACCAGAATTCCCGAGTTCATATCTATCTCCATATATAATATATATCCATTTCTTATTTTAATAATTGTAGAAATAGTATACTGACTTTTAGTTTTGGAAGTATAGAATTTACCTCTTTCTTACGATCTCTCCCAATCTCTCGATATAGTTAAATTATAATTTTCTGGTTAAGGTAACAATCAGTGTTAACACAACTATTGTTACACAAATATTTTTCACTTTGGGGCCAAAAAATGACTTTTGATTACATTTCTCTTCTAATAAAGCTTCTTGTTTTTCCTGGCATGAATATTGCATCATTATTTCCTTGCTTCTTTTTCTATAACTATTTTTCATTTATATTTGGTATGAACTAGTTTTAAAATAAATTTATTAAAATAAATACTCCCAAAATATGGGAGTGTTTTTTCTAAGTGTTGAAACACACTAAAACACTAAGCAGTACTACCCCACCTCCACCCACCACCAGCCCTCCACCTCTCACTCTAACCTACATTCTTTCTGGGTGGTACATAGCTGACATATTGGTCTCTACCTGTGCTGGTTTCCTGTACTTGAACCCTTGATTCCTGGATCTTCTTTCTTGTTTTTTTTCTCCTGTATTTCTAAGCATATCTTCTAGCACTTTCCTAAGAAAGAGTGCATAGGAAACACATTTATTTATTTTAGATATTGACTATCTGAGGATGTCTACCTTCACATATGATTGATAACTTTGAAACCACTTCATAACGAAATTTTGTAGGCATCGAGCCACAATCTTCTGGAGATCAGGGTCGCTCTTAAGAATTTCAATACAACGTCTTGCTCTTAAGCATTTCTCCATGACTTGCTTCTATTCTTTAAGAAGTTCTTAGGATCTTTTTTATTCCTGTTTTTCTGAAAGTTCCTAACAATCTGCTTTCATGAAGATCTTTCTCTACTCTGCTTGGTCCCTAGCTGGCCCTTTCCATTTGGAGACATATGATCTTCAGTTCTGTGGAATGCTTCTCAATTGATTTTGTCACCTCTCTTTTCTTTAGGAAATTATGAAACTTTGTAAGATGTTTCAATCTGGACTTTCACCAACACTTTATTTCTGTATTTTGTATCTCTTAAATTTATTCTCTATTTTTTCCTCTCCTATAGGATTTGTCTTATTTTTCCACTCTGGGCATTTCCTTGACACTATCTTCCATACCTTCTGAAAATATTTTCCAGTAATCATATTTTAAATTCTAATAGTCCTTGTTCTTTGATTATTCCTTTTCTTAATAACACCCTGTTTCTTCTAGGTGTGATATCTTCTCTCATCAATCAGGATAATAATAATAGTTTATAAAAGTTTTCTTTGGTGTTTTTTATTGTCTCCATTTTCTCCCAGCTTACTCTCCTTATTTGTGTCACTCTGTATTTTGTACTGGAGACTACTCAAATATTTGGTGTTCCTTGGCTGTTCATTCAAACTAAAGAAGTACATTTACAAATTGAAAAAGAAAAACTGGATGACATATCTTAGTGTATGGGAAAGATTTTCAACATGGGTATTTATGTGAGAAGATCTTTAAATGTCAGAGTCTATGGGTCTTTTTACTGGAGTTCTTTATTTTCTCTAGAGAAGACTCCGCTATATCTCCTGCGGTTGGGTATGTGGGTGTAAGATTGGCTGCAGGCATGACATTCTGGGGGTCCCAGGGAAAGGTCCCATGGGAGGGTCCCAGGGGGTCACAGGATACATGGTATCATGTATCCTGTGACCCCCTGCATTATGTCTACCCTCCAAAATGCCTGATGTCCTGGACTCTTACATTTCTGGTGCTTTTTTTCCCCCCCAGAGACTAAAGCTCTGGTCTTTGAGGGGAAGGTCAGTAGGGAGAGGTAGCTGCAGGTATGCCACATGTATCCTCTTGTTCTCTAAACAGTGAAGCAAGCCCACTTCTCATATTCCCTTGCCTGATATTAGTCTTCAAAAGCTTTGGTAGGCACTTTATTAGGTAAAAGGTTTTAGTTGTCTCAGAAGTTATTCTTCTTTTATCATAAGATAATTGGAATTGCATTTCAAGGTAAAACTTTATTGAAAGCTTTATGGCTGACCAGGTGCATTAAACTAAATACTTTTCCTTCACATACTAATTTTGTAATTTTGTTAAAGAAAGGAGGACTTTAGTTTTTTGAGTGACTTTTTTTGCCTATAATATCCCATGCTGGTTATTGCTCTTGTTTCTATTACCCCATATTGGCTATAGGGGTTTTTTTTTCCACCCCAGGGGCCTCACAATAGACTTGCCAAATTGTAATTATCATGGCAAATCTTTTTATTCTGACAAATAAAACCCACATGTTTTATTTTATCCCATTTTCTGGAGCTACATAGTTGAGTCTAAGTTTTCAAAAGTAATTACCAGTCTTTTTGAATCTTGGGAATGTATTTCTTTAGACCTTGTAATGTGCATAGTGTAAAACCATTTAAAGGTATGTTAAATTTTTCTTAGAAATACTGTTTCAAATAATCATGCAGAGGAAAAAAAAAGTGAAAATGACTATTTATGTCAACTGAGGACCTCAATGAAAGTTGTTAAAGGGTTGAGAAACAAAAGTTATAAAGGAAAGTTTAAGCAAAGGAACAGGATTATTAGCCAAGAGAAAGGTCTAACAGTACCCACAGTTCAAGAACTGTATAGAAAAATAATGACCCGCTGTTCTCTAGATCTAGAGAAGACATAAGAAAAGGAATTAAGCTAGAAGTGAAATGTGAAAATTACAAAACTTTCTAAGATGCTCCAATCGTGACTTACACCAACACTGATAAAAAAAGAATGAACATACAGGTGAAGGCAAGCTAGATATTTAGGTTAAGAAGACATGAGTCTCAACAATCTCTACAATTAAATCATTGCTTGGGACTGAGGATTTCCCCCCCACAAAGACATAAAGACTTTCATTTATTCAGAAGTATCAAATTCAGAATAAAGTATAGAAGGGGCCAATTAATTCAACTGGTTTGATAAAAGTATTTAATTAATATTCATCTCCAAGAAAAAATACCTAGGGAACCAAATAAACAAGATGTGTGTGGGGGGGTGTAGTTTGTGGGAGTGTGTGTGGGTGTTGTGTCCATCGTGTGAGGGACCTGTCTGAAGGCAGAACATAGATTGTGTAGGTTCCAAGACCCCCATTGCTACATGTCTCTTGTCTTCTGGAGATTACCTGTTTAACCTAGTGACCTCTGTAGGGAAACGTTGGCTTTCAGTCCAGCTCTCATGCATGCCGCAGGGCCCCTTCGGTATCTCTTTTTCCAGATACACAGAGCTGTTTGGCTCCACCAGGATAACTGTATACCAGAGCAAAGGCTGACTTGGTTTTCTTAGTGCCCCTCATGCATTTTTTATTCCTGAAATATAATTCTAAAGTTTTAGAGTTTTTCACTTAGTTTTCCCATATATTACATGTATGTAATTCACCCATTTAAAGAATACAGTTCAGTGGTTTTTAGTATGTCCACAGCATTATACAAGCACCACCTTAACCTACTTTTAGAAGATTCTATTATTCCAAAAAGAAACCCAATAACTCCCTTCTTTTGTAAGGATTCTAAAGAAGGAGTTTTCATGAAGTCCTTTAATTTCATCACAAATTATTGTATTTTTACAGAGGTACCTATTTAAAAAAAACGAGCACAGTCTTTCAAGTTGGCAACATGATCTTGGCGAGAAATATAATTAATATAAATATCTGAATTTATACCTTTGGTAGTTCCACATCTATCACAAATTAGGACCAAAACTAATTCTACTGCAACAGATTAGAGAGTTGTTACATGAAGATGAGACTGTGATTTCTAAGCATTTGCCTATTTAAATATAATTAGATTAGTATTAAATGGAGTCAAAGCACATTCAAAAAGAGTTTCAGATAAGACGATGGATGACCTGTTCTGTTTTTTTCTCCAAGCCGAGTTGTAAAGTAAGAGAAAGGATCTTTTGGCTCTATTCTCTCACACTCTTTTAGTTAAGATACAGCTGCTATAACAAACACATCCAGAAACCCAGTGGCTGAGAGAGGACAGTCCTGATGGGGGTGGGCAGTCCAAAGAGGTTCCACACTTCTTATTCTACATTAAGAAGTCATCCAGGACCCAGGTGTCTTCCATCATGGTGCTCCACCATCGCCCAGGGGATTCATCAAAGCTGGCTCTTATGGACTGACTTGTACCCCTCCCCAAACTCCTATGTTGAAGTTCTAACACCTAATGTGACTGTATTTGGAGATAGGGCCTATAAGAAGGTAGTAAAGGTTAAATGAAATGGGACCTTAATCCCATAGGACTAGCGTCCTTATAAAAAGGGGAAGAGACACCAGAGATCTCTCTCTCTCTCTCTGTGCACACAGGAAGGGCCATGTCAGGACACGGTGAGATGGCAGCTATCTACAAGTGAGAAAGAGAGCCCTCACCAGAAACCAAACCTGATGGCACCTTGATTTTGGACTTCTAGCTTCCTGAACTGTGAGAAAATATATTTCTGTTGTTTAAGACATCCAGCCTGTCGATTAGCAGATTAATACCCTAGATTACCAGTACCATATCCTTGTTCTTGCACACAGGAAGGAGAAAAGAGACACAGTGGAGAATAAGAAGCCTCCTTTAAGGGGTGTGGTATAGAAACTGCAAATATTATCTCTGTTCACTTCTCATTGGCCAGAATTTAAACACAAGGGCACACTTAACTATAAGGAAGGTGAGAAACTATCTAGTGGGTTGACACATTCCCTGTTAAAACTCTGTGTGTGTGTGTGTGTCTGTGTGTCTGTGTGTGTGTGTGTGTGTAACTAAAAGGCAGAAGGGGAAATGGGTATTGGGCACTTAGTAGTCTCTATAACAAATGTTCTTCCTCCAAGTTTTAGCGTCTCTTTCTAGGTACATATTGATTACTCAACAGTTTCCCAACACATGACTGTAGATTTGGCCTGTTGACGGCACCCCATGCCCTCAACTTTGAGATTTGATCGAGCTTTTCAAAAATTTTGCTTGAAATCCTGTTTCTTTTCTCAGCTCTGTGTTCTTAGAGAGTTCTGATCTTACTAATTTATACTAAAATATTTATGGGTGATAAGTGTGTGGTACTGGGTGATGGTGCTTAGAGATTTGCAAGCCTGTAATCATGGGATAGTTTGTGTCTCTGTTTGCATGCAGAATAAGCTCCTGTCTCTAGCAGGTTGTGCTGTTGAGAGGTGAAAGGGGGAAGAGAACTTAGAGCATTACAATGAACACATGTCCTTTCTCTACCCACGCCTATATGCCTTCCCTTTAAATGTTACTTTCTATGTACTGTCAGTGACTGGACCAAGGTCCAGGGGAACCACGTTTGAACAGCTAATTCACTTGCAACATTGCCCTGCTCTCAGATACTCTCAGACTGTGTTGGCTCCCTGCCTGTCTGTCCATGCTTTGTGATTCTTTTATAATCATTGTACTCTCAGTGGCCAAGTGAAAACATCTAGCACGTAGCAGATGTGAATGAGGAGAGGACCTTCAGAACTGATCATCTTTAATTAAAAGTGTAACAACCCCCAGGTTTGCATCTGAAGACCACATAACACACAGTATTTTGATAATGAAATTCAGCTGGTACTTTCTTTCTTATAACGGGCCTTCTTGGATAGAAGCTAAATGGATTCAAATTGTACCAAATTGGAACATGTACCAGGAGGTATTATCATGAAGCTTTAAATATACAATTCAGCTTCTGAGTTTCTACTAGGAGAGCCAAAATTAATTTAATTTTATGAAGGTCAAGGGGCTATTGCAGTGGATGTATGTGAGGGGGCTCGGAATGGAGTTCAGCTTCCCTGTCATCACATATGTAATCAGTGATGATGCTCAAGCTTCCTCAACCAGTGGGAATAAATGAGATAGAATATAATACAAAAGGAGTATAATAAAGGTATGTACAATGAACATGCTTGAGATTGAACTTGCAGAATGCTAACTGCATTTACTTAGTGGCTTAACAAGTATATGAACATGAAGTCATGTTCATGGAGGTGATTCCATGAGCAGGAATTGGTGAGAACACAGAACTCCTAGGCTGGACCTGATCTCCTGGGAGCTTATCTCTCTGACAACAATAGCTTAGTCTCGGGCTAAGCAAACCTTTGCTGTAGATGCCAATATCTTACTATTCTGTAAATAGTAAATATTTTAGGCTTTGTAGGCCCTAAGGTCACTTTTACAACAACTCAGCTCTGCCTTTGTAGTGAGAAAACAGTCACAGAAAAAATGTGAATGAGTGTGGACGTGTGCCAATAAAACTTTATGTATACACACGGAAATCTGAACTTCCTGCACTTTTAGTATGACGTAAAATATTATTCTTCCTTTGATTTTTGTTTTCAACCATTTACAAGTATAAAAACTATCTTTGTTCCCAGGGCAAAGCCAACCCTTGGTCTGGTTTGGTCTTCATTCAATGAGTAATTATTGAGTGACTCCATGTGCCAAGCACTGTTCTCAGTGACAGGAACACTGCAGTGAACAAACAGACAAAACTCCCTGCGCCCACAGAGCTTACATTCTACATCCAACCACTGACATTGCTTATCATCCAGAAAAGAGTCACTATAACGACACTGGGTGTTAATGCATGACCCTGTTACAAGACTTCATGTTCATATACTTGCTAAGCCACTAAGTAAATGCAGTAGCATTCTGCAATTTCAATCTCAAGCATGTTCATTGTACATACCTTTATTATACTCCTTTTGTATTATATTCTATCTCATTTATTCCTCATCCTTAGTACAGTGCCTGGCACAGAAGAGACATTCAGTTCTACATTTAATTGAAGCTAAGATGCTATTTTATGGAAAAAAATCCATTATTTTAAGAAAGAAAGTTGTCAGTTAACTCTAGGATGGCATCATTGTGAGAGGCACCCACATTTCAGAGATGTTAAAATGTGAAAAAAGAAATGTGAGACAGACTATGAAATGGGGTAAATGTTTCCTAAATAAATTGTGTCTATATCCCCATTGATTCTGAAAACTTAAAATACTAATTTATAATGAGGCACAGGAAGAGCCAAAATCATATCTGAGGGCTGTGTGAAAAATGTCACGTGAGGTTGACCACCCTGCATTCTGGTGACTCTACAGCCTTTGTGTGCTGGAGATGTTTCCTCCCTCCTCAAAGGCCCGCTTGCTTTCCTGAAGGATCCAGGGCTGCCTCACAGACAGCCTTGCCTCCTTCTTGCCAGTCTGGTGATGAGTGGTGCAGAAACATTTTAACTAATGGTGAACTTCTCAAAGTTGAAGTACAAACAATTATAGCTCAATTTTACATTCGGCCTCATTTTCGTCATTTTCATTCTCTCCTCCCTTCCCATTAGATGACTCCGTTTCACAGTCTGTAAAGCTGCCTAATGGCTCTGCTTGTGAAGAAAGGGCATTGTTTCTCTCTCTCTCTCTCTCTCTCTCTCTCTCTCTCTCTCTCTCTCTCTCTCTCTCTCTCGCAATTAAAAGCTGCAGAGAGACAAAGACAGAGCTCTCCTGCTAAACATCTCCAGTGAAGTCCTTCCAAAAGGTAGACGCCTCACTCTTCTCTAGCTGGAAAATGATTTCTTTTTTTCCAGAAAGGTTCACGTCTTCCCCATAACAACTGTTTGCACACAAGACTCCGAGAAAGTTCATAGCACACATCACAAGTACATCTGATATGTAAGTGAAGTGATCTGTAGCACTGCTAATTAGACCTAAATTCTTGATTTACTATTTATAAAACAAAATTGATTATTACTTCATCAACAACATTTAAAGCATCATTAAGAGAGGTCTGCTCCAGCAGCCTCAGGTTAAATTTTTTAACAAGCACTTTAGTCGCTAATCTGTGTTATTGCCAACATATGTAAACTTCCTAATGCTAATTGCATTCAGCTGTGAATCAAACAATGTCTAATTCTCTTCAGGATTAATTATGCACATGTGCCGCCTGCATTCCTAAACATGGTTCTCATAAATAATAAGAGATATATCTAAGCAGATGGGATTTTTCCAACTAAATGATCTGTTTATCATGAATAAAACAAATGACACATACTAGACTTCAAATGCAGAGTCACTGCAACTTAGAATATTTTTAGCATTAATAATTACCCCAACAATTGTTTGTGCAAATACATTTTTGAACAATCCAGCAGCAAATAATGTTTGCTCACATGCTGTGTTTATATCTTACAACATTTAAAAAAAATTTTGAACTGAGAACCGGGAACAGTGTAGTTCATTTTATGCACTGACTGGGTGAAGATAATTGTACACTGTAAAGATTCAAATTCTACCTTCCCCAGGGAGTTCTGTTTAAATGGAGTTGGTAATTAAACTGATAAAATGTTACACAGTTGTCTCACTTTCTAGAACAGAACATGTTGGTGGGCATCTTTCCTAGCATTACAAAGCTAGAATCATTTCAATAGTTTCATTCAGTTCTTTGTTCCTGTGACAAAAATAATTTTGAAAGAAAGCGTACTTCTGTAAAGAAAAAAAGAAGAAGAAAGAGACACAGGAAAATGTGTAGAATTGCTACTAATCTGTCCTATTTCTACAGGGTTTTTTGTTCACTTATATATAGTGTACCCATAGTATCTGCATATTATTATGAGCCAAAGTTGAATTGGAATGTATATTAATATGAACCAAAGTTGAATTGGCATTCCAGAGAAGATTAGAATATTTTTCTTTAAGGAGGGAAATCCATAACAGCTTCTTCTAAGGAAGGCTGAAAACTTAATACCAATCCCACTGCTTTCTCCCCTCTTCTCATATGCTTTCTATCCCAGAGTGACCAAAATGTATCTGTCTTATCCATGACCATTTTTACTGGATTTTGCTAGGTAGCTAAGCTAGTTGATAAATTATTTAAACTATGGCTCTAAAGCTAATGTAAGTGTATGTAAACTCAGAATACAAAAAGACCCGAGTTTGAATCCTGTCTCTACTACTTGACAGCAGTATGAACATACAAGTTATTTAACCTCATTATGAAATTTCTTTTCTTCACCTCTACCATAGAGATAACACCACCTCCTTTACAGGCTGTTGTGAGCATCTGTAGAGATCTTCACAGTTCTTAGGCCTAGTTGGTTGAAGGTGCTCAGCTAACGTTAACTCTTTCCATTTCTTCTTTTCCTTCCCCAACATACTATTTACCTCTTAGCATTCACCTGCTGAGCCTTAACCAAAAGAGGATCTATGGAGCTTTCAGTGGGAAACAGAATGAGGAGGAGGAGACTCTTCTGGTCCCGCTCAACCTCGCCATAGTCTGTTGTTTCCTACTAGTCCTTTACAAAACCTCCCTTGTCCTAAACTATACAATTCTTCCTTAGCTTAATCACAGCATATGCACTGTTTAAAAGCACAGACTTTGTGGGCTTCCCTGGTGGCGCAGTGGTTGAGAATCTGCCTGCCAATGCAAGGGACACAGGTTCGAGCCCTGGTCTGGGAGGATCCCACATGCCACAGAGCAACTAGGCCCGTGAGCCACAACTACTGAGCCTGCGCGTCTGAACCTGTGCTCTGCAACAAGAGAGGCCACAATAGTGAGAGGCCCGCACACCGCGATGAAGAGTGGCCCCTGCTTGCCACAACTGGAGAGGGCCCTTACACAGAAATGAAGACCTAACATAGCCACAAATAAATTTTTTAAAAAAAGCACAGACTTTGAAGATGGCGGAAGAGTAAGACGCGGAGATCACCTTCCTCCCCACGGATACACCAGAAATACAGCTACACGTGGAACAACTCCTACAGAACACCTACTGAACGCTGGCAGAAGACCCCAGACCTCCCAAAAGGCAAGAAACTCCCCACATACCTGGGTAGGGCAAAGCGGAGAGATTCCCGCACAGAGGATCGGTGCCGAGCGGCACTCACCAGCCCAAGAGGCTTGTCTGCTCGCCCGCCGGGGCGGGCGGCGCTGGAAGCTGAGGCTCGGGCTTCGGTCAGAGCGCAGGGAGAGGACTGGGGCTGGCGGCGAGAACTCAGCCTGAAGGGGGCTAATGTGCCACAGCTAGCCGGGAGGGAGTCCGGGAAAACTCTGGAGCTGCCGAAGAGGCAAGAGACTTTTTCTTCCCTCTTGGTTTCCTGCTGCGCGAGGAGAGGGGATTAAGATCGCTGCTTAAAGGGGCTCCACAGACGGGCGCGAGTCACGACCGAAAGCGCGGAGCCCAGTGACGGGCGTGGGACGCTGGGGCTGCTGCTGCCGTCGCCAAGAAGCCTGTGTGCGAGCGCAGGTCACTGTCCACACCGCCCTTCCGGGAGCCTGTGCAGCCCGCCACTGCCGGAGTCCCGGGATCCAGGGGCGGCTTCCCTGGGAGAACGCACGGCGCGCCTCGGGCTGGTGCAACGTCACGCCGACCTCTGCCGCTGCAGGCTCGCCCCGCACTCCATGGCCCTCCCTCCCGCCCGGCCTGAGTGAGCCAGAGTCCCCGAAGAGGCTGCTCCTTTAACCCTGTCCTGTCTGAGCGAAGAACAGACGCCCTCCGGCGACCTACACGCAGAGGCGGGGCCAAATCCAAAGCTGAGACCCAGGAGCTGTGAGAACAAAGAAGAGAAAGGGAAACCTCTCCCAGCAGCCTCAGAAGCAGCGGATTAAAGCTCCATAATCAACTTGATGTACCCTGCATCTGTGGAATACATGAATAGACAACAAATCATCACAAATTGAGGAGCAAGGAGTCAGTGCTGTGCCTCTGAGGTGGGAGAGCCAACCTCAGGACAGTGGTCCACAAGAGACCTCCCAGCTCCACATAATATCAAACGGCGAAAATCTTCCAGAGATCTCCATCTCAACACCAGCACCCAGCTTCACTCAACGACCAGCAAGCTACAGTGCTGGACACCCTATGCCAAACAACTAGCAAGACAGGAACACAACGCCACCCATTAGCAGAAAGGTGGCCTAAAATCATAAAAAGTCCACAGACACCCCAAAACACACCACCAGACGTGGACCTGCCCACCAGAAAGACAAGATCCAGCCTCATCCACCAGAACACAGGCACTAGTCCCCTCCACCAGGAAGCCTACACAACCCACTAAACCAACCTTAGCCACTGGGGACAGACACCAAAAACAACGGGAACTACGAACCTGCAGCCTGCAAAAAAAAAAAAAAAAAAGGAGACCCCAAACAGAGTAACATAAGCAAAATGAGAAGACAGAAAAACACACAGCAGGAGAAGGAGCAAGATAAAAACCCACCAGACCTAACAAATGAAGAGGTAATAGGCAGTCTACCTGAAAAAGAATTCAGAATAATGATGGTAAAGATGATCCAAGATTCTATTTCCCAGATCCAAAATCTTGGAAATAGAATAGACAAAATGCAAGAAACAGTTAACAAGGACCTAGAAGAACTAAAGATAAATCAAGCATCGATTAAAAACACAATAAATGAAATAAAAAATACTCTAGATGGGATCAATAGCAGAATAACTGAGGCAGAAGAACGGATAAGTGAGGTGGAAGATAAAATAGTGGAAATAACTGCTGCAGAGCAAAATAAAGAAAAAAGAATGAAAAGAACAGAGGACAGTCTCAGAGACCTCTGGGACAACATTAAACGCACCAACATTCGAATTATAGGGGTTCCAGAAGAAGAAGAGAAAAAGAAAGGGACTGAGAAAATATTTGAAGAGATTATAGTTGAAAACTTCCCTAATATGGGAAAGGAAATAGTTAATCAAGTCCAGGAGGCACAGAGAGTCCCATACAGAATAAATCCAAGGAGAAATACGCCAAGACACATATTAATCAAACTGTCAAAAATTAAACATAAAGAAATCATATTAAAAGCAGCAAGGCAAAAACAAAATATAACACACAAGGGAATCCCCATCAGGATAACAGCTGATCTCTCAGCAAAAACTCTACAAGCCAGAAGGGAGTGGCAGGACATAATTAAAGTGATGAAGGAGAAAAACCTGCAACCAAGACTACTCTACCCAGCAAGGATCTCATTCAGATTTGATGGAGAAATTAAAACGTTTACAGACAAGCAAAAGCTGAGAGAGTTCAGCACCACCAAACCAGCTTTACAACAAATGCTAAAGGAACTTGTCTAGGCAAGAAACACAACAGAAGGAAAAGACCTACAATAACGAACCCAAAACAATTAAGAAAATGGGAATAGGAACATACATATCGATAATTACCTTAAATGTAAATGGACTAAATGCTCCCACCAAAAGACACAGATTGGCTGAATGGATACAAAAACAAAACCCATATATATGCTGTCTACAAGAGACCCACTTCAGACCTAGAGACACATACAGACTGAAAGTAAGTGGATGGAAAAAGATATTCCATGCAAATGGAAACCAAAAGAAAGCTGGAGTAGCAATTCTCATATCAGACAAAATAGACTTTAAAATAAAGACTACTAGAAGAGACAAAGAAGGACACTACATAATGATCAAGGGGTCGATCCAAGAAGAAGATATAACAATTGTAAATATTTATGCACCAAACATAGGAGCACCTCAATACATAAGGCAAATACTAACAGCCATAAAAGGAGAAATCGACAGTAACACACTCATAGTAGGGGACTTTAACACCCCACTTTCACCAATGGACAGATCATCCAAAATGAAAATAAATAAGGAAACACAAGCTTTAAATGACACATTAAACAAGATGGACTTCATTGATATTTATAGGACATTCCATCCAAAAACAACAGAATACACATTTTTCTCAAGTGCTCATGGAACATTCTCCAGGATAGATCATATCTTGGGTCACAAATCAAGCCTTGGTAAATTTAAGAAAATTGAAATTGTATCAAGTATCTTTTCTGACCACAATGCTATGAGACTAGATATCAATTACAGGAAAAGAGCTGTAAAAAATACAAACACATTGAGGCTAAACAATACACTACTTAATAATGAAGTGATCACTGAAGAAATCAAAGAGAAAATTAAAAAATACCTAGAAACAAATGACAATGGAGACACGACGACGCAAAACCTATGGGATGCAGCAAAAGCAGTTCTAAGAGGGAAGTTTATAGCAATACAATCCCACCTTAAGAAACAGGAAACATCTCGAATAAACAACCTAACCTTGCACCTAAAGCAATTAGAGAAAGAAGAACAAAAACATCCCAAAGTTAGCAGAAGGAAAGAAATCATAAAAATCAGATCAGAAATAAATGAAAAAGAAATGAAGGAAACGATAGCAAAGATCAATAAAACTAAAAGCTGGTTCTTTGAGAAGATAAACAAAATTGATAAACCAGTAGCCAGACTCATCAAGAAGAAAAGGGAGAAGACTCAAATCAATAGAATTAGAAATGAAAAAGGAGAAGTAACAACTGACACTGCAGAAATACAAAAGATCATGAGAGATTACTATAAGCAACTCTATGCCAATAAAATGGACAACCTGGAAGAAATGGACAAATTCTTAGAAATGCACAACCTGCCAAGACTGAATCAGGAAGAAATAGAAAATATGAACAGACCAATCACAAGCACTGAAATTGAAACTGTGATTAAAAATCTTCCAACAAACAAAAGCTCAGGACCAGATGGCTTCACAGGCGAATTCTATCAAGCATTTAGAGAAGAGCTAACACCTATCCTTCTCAAACTCTTCCAAAATATAGCAGAGGGAGGAACACGCCCAAACTCATTCTACGAGGCCACCATCACCTTGATACCAAAACCAGACAAGGATGTCACAAAGAAAGAAAACTACAGGCCAATATCACTGATGAACATAGATGCAAAAATCCTCAACAAAATACTAGCAAACAGAATCCAACAGCACATTAAAAGGATCATACACCATGATCAAGTGGGATTTATTCCAGGAATGCAAGGATTCTTCAATATACGCAAATCAATCAACGTGATACACCATATTAACAAATTGAAGGAGAAAAACCATATGATCATCTCAATAGATGCAGAGAAAGCTTTCGACAAAATTCAACACCCATTTATGATAAAAACCCTGCAGAAAGTAGGCATAGAGGGAACTTTCCTCAACATAATAAAGGCCATATATGACAAACCCACAGCCAGCATCGTCCTCAATGGTGAAAAACTGAAACCATTTCCACTAAGATCAGGAACAAGACAAGGTTGCCCACTCTCACCACTCTTATGCAACATAGTTTTGGAAGTTTTAGCCACAGCAATCAGAGAAGAAAAGGAAATAAAAGGAATCCAAATCGGAAAAGAAGAAGTAAAGCTGTCACTGTTTGCAGATGACATGATACTATATGTAGAGAATCCTAAAGATGCTACCAGAAAACTACTAGAGCTAATCAATGAATTTGGTAAAGTTGCAGGATACAAAATTAATGCACAGAAATCTCTGGCATTCCTATATACTAATGATGAAAAATCTGAAAGTGAAATCAAGGAAACACTCCCATTTACCATTGCAACAAAAAGAATAAAATATCTGGGAATAAACCTACCTAAGGAGACAAAAGACCTGTATGCAGAAAATTATAAGACACTGATGAAAGAAATTAAAGATGATACAAATAGATGGAGAGATGTACCATGTTCTTGGATTGGAAGAATCAACATTGTGAAAATGACTCCACTACCCAGAGCAATCTACAGATTCAGTGCAATCCCTATCAAACTACCACTGGCATTTTTCACAGAACTAGAGCAAAAAATTTCACAATTTGTATGGAAACACAAAAGACCCCGAATAGCCAAAGCAATCTTGAGAACGAAAAATGGAGCTGGAGGAATCAGGCTCCCTGACTTCAGACTATACTACAAAGCTACAGTCATCAAGACAGTATGGTACTGGCACAAAAACAGAAAGATAGATCAATGGAACAGGATAGAAAGCCCAGAGATAAACCCACGCACATATGGTCACCTTATCTTTGATAAAGGAGGCAGGAATGTACAGTGGAGAAAGGACAGTCTCTTCAATAAGTGGTGCTGGGAAAACTGGATAGGGACATGTAAAAGTATGAGATTAGATCACTCCCTAACACCATACACAAAAATAAGCTCACAATGGATTAAAGACCTAAATGTAAGGCCAGACACTATCAAACTCTTAGCGGAAAACATAGGCAGAACACTCTATGACATAAATCACAGCAAGATCCTTTTTGACCCACCTCCTAGAGAAATGGAAATAAAGACAAAAATAAACACATGGGACCTAATGAAACTTAAAAGCTTTTGCACATCAAAGGAAACCATAAACAAGACCAAAAGACAACCCTCAGAATGGGAGAAAATATTTGCAAATGAAGCAACTGACAAAGGATTAATCTCCAAAATTTATAAGCAGCTCATGCAGCTCAATAACAAAAAAACAAACAGCCCAATCCAAAAATGGGCAGAAGACCTAAATAGACATTTCTCCACAGAAGATATACAGACTGCCAACAAACACATGAAAGGATGCTCAACATCTTTACTCATTAGAGAAATGCAAATCAAAACTACAATGAGATATCATCTCACACCAGTCAGAATGGCCATCATCAAAAAATCTAGAAACAATAAATGCTGGAGAGGGTGTGGAAAAAAGGGAACCCTCTTGCACTGCTGGTGGGAATGTGAATTGGTACAGCCACTATGGAGAACAGTATGGAGGTTCCTTAAAAAACTAAAAATAGAACTACCATATGACCCAGCAATCCCACTACTGGGCATATACCCTGAGAAAACCATAATTCAAAAAGAGACATGTACCAAAATGTTCATAGCAGCCCTATTTACAATAGCCCGGAGATGGAAACAACCTAAGTGTCCATCATCGGATGAATGGGTAAAGAAGATGTGGCACATATATACAATGGAATATTACTCAGCCATAAAAAGAAATGAAATTGAGCTATTTGTAATGAGGTGGATGGCCCTAGAGTCTGTCATACAGAGTGAAGTAAGTCAGAAAGAGAAAGACAAATACTGTATGCTGACACATATATATGGAATTTAAGAAAAAAAAATGTCATGAAAACATAGGGGTAAGACAGGAATAAAGACACAGACCTACTAGAGAATGGACTTGAGGATATGGGGAGGGGGAAGGGTAAGCTGTGACAAAGTGAAAGAGCGGCATGGACATATATACACTACCAAACGTAAGGTAGATAGCTAGTGGGAAGCAGCCGCATAGCACAGGGAGATCAGCTCGGTGCTTTGTGACCGCCTGGAGGGGTGGGATAGGGAGGGTGGGAGGGAGACGCAAAAGGGAGGGGATATGGGAACATATGTATATGTATAACTGATTAAATTTGTTATAAAGCAAAATAAAAATAAATAAATAAAATTTTAAAAAAGCACAGACTTTGTGATTATATTAGTGAGATAATATAACCACACCATGGTTTTCACAGGAATACTTAACAACATGACCTAGGTGATATGGTAATAAATTAAAACATTGGATCAAATACTAATTTCAGCTGGCAAACCTGATAATTTAGGTTCTTTGACCTTGTGGCGGTGACTGTCTTGAACTCTTACAATCATACATTTTTGGCTAAGCCATCAGCCAAAGCCCTTCCTTATGGTTTCAAGAAGACATCCCTGGATTCTGAAGGAGCCGCAGCTCGTATTGCTGCTTAGGAGGCGGTGGTGTGAATGTAGATAATGGCAGAAACAGAAAGTAGAGCAAAGTGTTCTTTGGCACAAACCACTTTCTCCAACCTTTCACTGGGAAACATTCTCACCTCTCCACATCCCTTGCGCTGCACTGGGACTTCTACTTCTCACCTCCATCCTCCTGGAGATGGGCAATTTTTCTGCCCTCATTCAAAATGTGACTCATCTAGATTAACTGGCAACTGACTATTCAGATTCTTCAAGTATCTATATATATTTTTTCTCCTTTAATCAATTTTCTAGACTGAGACTTCACTCAGATATCCACTAGAAAATCAAAACTAAACACAAGGCAAAAATGAAACAAAGTAAAACAAACAAAAATCTGGATTTAGTCCTCCCCGTATCTTCCTTTACCTGCTGATACTTTCAGTACAATTGTCATTTATATTTTAAAAAGTAATGTAGGCATTTATGATATTGAGACTTTTTAAAAAGTGCAATTACATTCAATAGCTGCATTTCCCAAGCCAGGAAAGTAAAAAGTTTTCCATCAGGTTAAAACTAACATAGTTATTGAACTTCACCCTACCTCAGTCTCCTCATCTGTAAAGTGGAGACAAAATTAGCAAATATCTTATAAGATGATTTGAAGGATTAAATAAAATAGTAATTGTAAAATACTTAGAACAGTGCCTGGCAACAAGTGCTTAGTAATTGTTTTCTTCTGTTATTATAATTAATAACTTACAATCAAGTAACCCAAACTCTGCCACACATTTTTGACCTTAATATGACTTTCTTACTAATCATGGATTTGAGTTAATAACCTAAGAAGTAAATAATGCATATGGATTTAAAAAAATCTAGCTGTCCTTAAAATTGAAAAGCATCCAAAAATACAAAAGAAAGTAAAGGAATAAAACACTGCATTAATGAAGGAAATGGTGCTATTGGAGACTTTAGTGGCTGCACAATATATCTGCCCCAGGCATTGAGCCTGAGGGTGTTTTTATGTTTTCTTCCTTCACGTTTCTCTGGGCTTATGCCCACATGTAAATGCAAGCACAGTCCATTCTCCTCCCCATTAGTGTCTTTCCAGACTTGATAAGGATATTCATGCTGTTCCCTAGAGTTTAATAATTGCCAAAAGATGCATTAACTGATAACATTGATTGTGAAGTGCTTTAAGTCACTAAATTCTCTCTCTTTTTTTTTTAAACAATTAATTTCATATTCTTCCAAAAACAATTTTAACTGCTTGGCACAAAACACATGGTACTTAATATTTTACTGACATTTAAACAAGTCTAAATTTGCTAGTTTCATTAAATACATTTACACTAAAAATCATCTAATTTCTCAAATGTATGTTTGGCAATGAACATGCTATCTTATGTAATATAAAGGGTACATAGGTAGTAGGCTGTGGTCCAAACATACTAGATATCTTGCTAATGGATGCTACAGAAACTTCCCCTCTTTGTATCAAAATTTTAAGTCTGGGGATTTGAAAGTACAAGTGAACTTAGATGAGTAAACAAACTAATTTCTATATGGCTTATTTGAAATATAAAAAGGAAAAGCAAATAAAATTGCCTCTACACCTTTAGCTTTAATTAGTAAAAATATTCTCCAGTTGCTCATGGATATTACTAAATTATTATCTGTGAGGTCCCACCTAAAATGAAACAAAACAATCTTAACCTCCTTTAAAAAAATTATTACCAGTTTTGAGTCATCAGATAAATGTATATTTTCTTTTATCTGCATTAATGGATGGTATCCTATGATTTCTAAGGTTTCTTCTAGTTTAGAATTCTATGATTCCTGTTTCTTCTAAACTATTGAATTTGGACATGCATTTATTTTGGTCAGTATTTAATATAAAATAAAGTCAACATTCCAAATCAGTGGGAAAATAGAGATAGGCTAATTGATTAAATTTTGTGAAAATATAGGTTAGATATAAAAATATATTTTATAATGCTTAAACATAAATGTAAAAAAGTTATAAAATAATTAGATAAAAATTTAGAATGATATTCAGATAATATTGGGGTGGGAAGATTTTGCCAAACCCAATTCCAAAGGCAAAAGTAACTAAAAGAAAACTGATTATATATCACTACATAAAAATTAAAAGTTTCTATTTATCAAGCACCATAAATGACTTGGGAAAAATTTTTTGTTGGCAAAACATTAGGATTTCTGTTATATAAAGAATATACAATACTTATAAATCAATAAAGAGACAAATGAGACAAAGTCCCCTATAGAATAAGCAAAATATATGAACAAGTAATTAATGAAGAAAGAGAAGAAAAATGGTTATACGTATGTGAAAAAATATTCAGCTTCACTTGTAATCTAAGAAATAAATATTTAAAGAAAAAAATTTATATTGTGATTTTCAGATTAGAAAGATGAACAAGAATATTAATGTTTATGTTAGTAATATATGAAAAAATGGACATTCTTATATGCTGTTTTTCTCAGTAGAAGCAATATTATTTGGAGGGCTATTTGGTTATGAATATCAATAACCACAAAAATGTCCAGAATAAGAATGACAATGAGGAACTCCTCCAGGTTGAAGGAGACTAAATAACAATGAACACAATGTGAAGCCTGGATTGTATTCTGGGGCAGGGAAGTAGTAGATGGGGTAGAGGAACTCTAAAGAAATTTGCTGGGGCAGTTGACAACATTTAAAATATGGATTGTGTAATAGGTAATAGTAGTGTAACAGTGTTAATTCCCTGAATTTGGTAATTTTATTGTGGTGATGTAGCAGAACCTTCTTGCTCTTAAGAAAAGCAAGCTGAAGTATTTAATGGTAAAGGAGCAGGATTTTATCAACTCACTCTCAAATGGGTATGTGTGCATGCATGTGCATGCATGTGCATGTGTGTGTGGGTGTGTGTGGGGGTGTAAAGAGAGAGAGAGGGAATTCAGAGTACAAAGCAATGACAAAGGGCAAATTGGGTAAATCTAGGTAAAGAACATAGAGTTCCCTGTATGAGTCCTGCAACTTTTCTGTAAGTTTGAAATTATCAAAATTGAAAGTTAACAACAATAGAATAAGTTTAAAAAGTGTATACCCAATGAACCAATAATTTCACTTTAAGAATTTCTCTGAAGGAAGTAATCATGGATTTACAGCAAGGATATTTATTTATCACAGTGTTATTTATAATAGTGAGAAGTGGAAACTAAATGAATATGCTCAACAAATTCATTAAAAGTATTTATCTAATAAGGTCGACTTCCATACAACCATTAAATCCTGTTTAGAGAAATGTTCATTGACATGGGAAAATATCTGTGAAATGATGTTAATTTTAAAGCAGAAGGTACTAAAAAGTACAATATGTTTTGTTTTAAAAGGAATATTAATTAAAATTGGTAGGTATATACTAACTGTATACAAATGATTGATTTTTATCAAGATCTTTTTTGGGGGGGAAGTTATATCCTATCTGAAAAACAGATCAAACAATTAATGGCAGAGATAAAATAGGAGATGCTACTGAGGCAACTGTCAAGGATTTCTTTCTTTTTTTTTTTTTTTTTGCGGTACACGGGCCTCTCACTGTTGTGGCCTCTCTCGTTGCGGAGCACAGGCTCCGGACGTGCAGGCTCAGCGGCCATGGCTCATGGACCCAGCCGCTCCACGGCATGTGGGATCTTTCTGGACCGGGGCACGAACCTGCGTCCCCTGCATCGGCAGGTGGACTCTCAACCACTGCGCCACCAGGGAAGCCCAGATTTCTTTCATTTTGAGGTTGTTTTGTTATTCATCACAAGGCTGCACTGTGACTTTTTTGGGCCCTAGGAAAGTTTGCCTTCCTGGCTCCCTTTCTCTATAAAAAGTCATATGAATCCAGCCATTCTACTTTTGAATATTTTTCCAAAGAAAGTAAAAACATTAATTTGAAAAGATATATGCACCCCTATGTTGACTGCAACATTATTCACAATAGCCAAGATATAGAAACAACCTAAGTGCCCAACAATAGATGAATGGATAAAGAAGATGTGGTATGTGTAACCAATGGAATATTACTCAGCCTTAAAAGAGAATGAACTCTTGCCATTTCACAACAATGTGGATAGACCTAGAGGGTATTATGCTAAATGAAGTAAGTCAAATGAAGTCTGTCTTACTTTTTTTTTTTTTTTTTTTTTTTTTTTTTTTTTTTTTTTTTTTTTTTTTTTGCATTACGTGGGCTTCTCACTGCTGTGGCCTCTCCCGTTGCGGAGCACAGGCTCTGGACATGCAGGCCCAGCAGCCATGGCTCACGGGCCTAGCCGCTCTGCGGCATGTGGGATCTTCCCAGACCGGGGCACGAACCCGTGTCCCCTGCATCGGCAGGCGGACTCTCAACCACTGCGCCACCAGGGAAGCCCCAAGTCTGTCTTACTTTGACAATCAGAAGTAAGTCAGTTCAAACACTATGATTTCACTTATATGTGGAACCTAAAAACAAAACAAATGAGCAAATATAACAAAACAGAAACAGAGTCAGATACAGAGAACCAACAGGTGGTAGCCAGAGGGGAGAGGGGTGGAAAAATGAGTAAAATACGTGAGGAAAATTAAGAGGCACAAACTTCCAGTTACAAAATAAGTGAGTCATAGGGATGAATGTACATTGTGAGAAATATAATCAATAATAATGTAATATTTTTGTATGGTGACATATGGTAACTAGACTTATCAAAAAAATCATATGAAAAATTATATTTTATAGTTGTGCTTTTATAAAGCTGGACATATTAAGATCATATATAAAAATATTTTCTTCTATGTAAAAGTTTATTTTTTTAATTCTTATTTTATAAGAAATTAAAACGATTTAATGGGCCCCTTAAAGTATTGTGGTCTAGGCACTGTGTCTATTGTGCTTAATGGATAAGTTGGCCCTGATTTCACCTTCTCTACTTGGTGTATATGCTGACTCACAAGGCATCTAGAGTGGTGCTTCTCAAATTTTAATGTGCATGAAAATCAGAGGAATATTGCTAAAATGCAGATTCTGATTCAGTAAGTATAGGGTGAGACGTGAGAGTCTGCATTTCTGACAAGTTCCCAGGTGATGCTAACAATCCTGGTCTGTGGACCATATTTGGAGTAGCAAAGTGCTAGGAAATGGTTATAATCACCATGCCCAGGACCTCCAAACGTCCATCTATTCTTCTTCAGCATTTGTGCTTTCTTTAAGTGCTGCCTTTTAACCAGTGGTCATTTTTTCTCAGGCATGCAAGAATATCCTTTCCTGCCTGCTTCACACACTTCCATTTACTTAGTGAAATAGACTCATTCCCAGACCCATACCTGTATCTGAATCTGTGTCTGGAGGAAGCTATGAAAATATATTAGCAGAGATCATTTATTTGTGGTAGAAATCTAGATGATATTAATGTTATTTGTGTACTTTACTGTTCACCACTTCTCTTCATTGAGCATACATAAATTTTCTAAATAAAATATTATATATCATAAATAGACATATATACTATAAATATATCCATAAAAAGAAAACAATATAAATTGGTCAAGGTATGATAAATGAAGTGCCATCTTGGTGATCTTGGTTGGAAAAGGTGGGGAAAATGAAATAGCTATTAAGGAGGTAAAATATTTCAACATAAAAGTGTTTCTAATAGAAATCATAGTTTTGTGTTTTTCACTAAAATGAAAGCCAATTAAGTTTTAAAAACATATTCTTTCAATAGACGATATGATTCTCAAGATTATATGATTTATCTTTTTACCTTCTGGGACCAATACATTCTAAACACTTAATATGTAATTGCTAGATCTGCTTTTTAGTGAGTGGTGAATAAATGCATAAAAAGGTCTATTTACTTTAATATTCTTGGCAATGACCAACGTAATCAATAATGGGCAAATCCATTAAGATGGCTGAAAATTCAGGGTCTATTACAGAGATTGTTATCATAACTTGAAAGACACCTACCATGCTTTTCATTCCAACTCTTAAATATCATTGGCACTTAAACTTTAAAAAATTTGTCTTTCGGGATCTACAACACTGCTCCAAAGTTTATTTTTACAATTTTTTTAAAGTTAAAACATTGCTTATGAAATATGTTCAGTTTATCTGAATAACATTAAGTAGTATTACTTTACTTATTCCATGAAATCTTTTTAGCACCTCAATTTATTATAGAGTGGTGATTTTTTTCTCAAAAACTCATATTTTTAACTTATGTGAATATTTTTTCTAAGTCTTTGTCTGATCATCCATCAGGCTTTGATAGTTATAAATGCTAGCTTAAATCTAAATAATTTGAACAGAACAGAAAAGAAAAATCTATAGTTTCAGATTGGACAAATATGTTTTGCTTGGCAGTTGAGATCTCACATAACTGAATAATATAGTATGTCACTGCAACATAACAAATACAGTATATGTGTGTGTGTATAAAATCTTTGAAGTTTTAATGTTCTCTTTGTGCTATACCTTTTAAAATTTTGTTTATAACCAGTATATGATGTATAAACAATGGAAAGCTTTCAAAGTTGAATTCATTACAGGTATTAAATGCACCCATAATTATACCTTTCTCCATTCACTTGAGATGATCTGTTATTTGGCACTTTTTAGATAGAAATATTCTTATTCAATTCATACAATGTTTTCAACTATATTAGTGCTAGTATGTAGTGGCTGCCTTATCCAGACATATAATTCTTACAGAAATACTGGAATGGAACTCCATGAAATTAATATTCTGTGCTTCCCCTGCAGACCCTTAGAAAGAAGAATTTTATGTTTTTTGCAGAAACCTGATATAAGCCTGTATAACTTAAAGATCACATTCATTTTATTTCCCATAATTACTTAGCACCAGGCCAACACCCTGTATACAATGCCATATTTATTTTAGGAAAACTATAGTTTTGAGGTTTTATCATTTCTTTGCATAACGTGTATATTTAGAAAATATATACATACAGTTGACAGATATTATAACTATTCCTGCTACACAATATAGCCATTGAGGCTTTGTCTTTGAATCATATAAACATCTTATGGCCTGTTTTAAACTTCAGGAAATAGATTACTTTATCCAGTATTTCAAATTTTAAATTTTTATGGCAATATGTCTATATGCAATATTTATATATGTGAAAGAAATTTGTAATTGCTCATGTAAGTCTGTCTGAATTAATTTATTCATTTATTTCCCCTGAAAGTCTTCATTCACCACTGGTTCTTCAGTGGTGAAAAATATGATGTCATGAAGAGTCATTGACCTAACTACTAAAAACAAATTAACTTCCATAAAATGAAATCATTTAGGGATGCACTGATTTTTTCATTGTTTAAAATTTGAAACAAAAAAATATTAAACAAAAGAATCATGACCCCCATGATTCTACCACCCAATTTAAGAACTAGAATATTATTAATAGTGTTTCATCTACTTCTGTTTTCATTCCTCTTCCTTCCCCAGGTGTAATTATTATACTGAATTTTGTGTTTATCTTTCTAATTCTTTTAAAAATAGTTTTATCACAACATGTTACTTAGATTTGTTTGCTTTTGAGTCTTACAAAAATGATATACTATATATATAATCACTAGTCTTCACTGTTACATAGCAGGGATTGGCAACCTGTCACCTGGGGGTCAAATCTGACCCATGAGTCAAATGTTTTATTTTATGCAAGGTCTAGTTATTTCACAATGGGAAGAAGACCTGGCAGAACATCTAGTGTGCCTTACTGTCAGAAACAGAGCTTCCAATAATTACTTAAATTATTAGAAACTAGTAATTTGAAGGTTATGTCATAAATCTCTAAAGAACTAAAAATTCTTTCTAAATTCTAAAGGACTAAAAAGTTGTTTCAAACTTACTGTCTTAGTCATCTCAGGCTGCCATAATAAAATACAATAATCTGCTTAGCTTAAACAACAGGTATTTATGACCTCATAGTTTTGCAGGCTAGAAGTCCAAGACGGAGGTGTCAGTACAGTTTCTGGTAAGAACTCTCTTCCTGGCTTGTAGACAGCTGTCTTCTTGCTGTTTCCCCACATGGTGGGGGAGGGGTAGGATGGGATGGGGAGGTTGAGAGAGAGAGAACGAGTGCAAGCTCTCTGTGTCTCTTCTTATAAAGGCACTAATTCCATCATGAGGGTCCCATCCTCATGACCTCATCTAAATCTAATTACCTCCCAAAGGTCTCACTTCCAAATATCATCATATTTGGGGTTTAGGGCTTGAACATATAAATTTTAGGGGTATGAAATTCAGTCCATAGCACTTATGTTTGAATTTTATAGTTTAAATTAAATATATTCATATAATTATATAATATATAATTAAATACACAATATATATTTTTATATATAATTCATACATATATATATTCAACTAAGCAATGCAATGTATCTGAACTTCTGTGACTGGTCTTCTTATTCCTTTGAACATTTGGAACCCCAAATCAACACACTCTATCTGATGAAGCACACTTTACAATATTTCAGTCACGACTGACTCTGCTATGGTTGTGCAGATGCAATATTTAAAATATGTCTTTTAGTGTTGGATATTTTTGTTGCATGTAAAAGCAAAACCAGTTATCCCCAAGATCACATATTTTTGTTATGAGTAACTTAATCTGTCCCCCTTCACCACTTTAATCACTCCATTTCTCACCTTCTCTACTAAGTACTTAAGATTTCCTAAAATAACTTTTTAACCAAAACACCCTCTAAATTCATGAATTCTTTCCTCTGTTCATTCAGTTTCCTTTGACCAAGTCATTCATTTCATGATGTATACTTCAGAAACACTGAAAAGTATATCTTGTGTAAATATTTTTATTTTCACTTTTCAACTATAAATTCACCTTGTTATCTTTTTCCAATGTGAAATTTAATTGATTAATTGCTGGGTCTCACTCCCAGAGTTTCAGATTCAGAACGTCTGGGGTGGAGCCCAAGAATCTGTGTTTCTAATAAGTTCCTAGTGATGCTGATGCTGCTGGTCTAAGGACCACACTTTAAGAGCCACTAGTTAACATATTTTGCTTTCTTAATCCAAGTGATATCCTTGGAATAATCTAGGTAATGGAAAGCTAAACCGGATTATTTTGATTGGTATCTAGACTTATGACAGCAGGCCATATTGAAGCATTTAAGAAAGTCAGAGAGAACCTGCCTTTAGATTTATTATAAGGATGTTGGTAACACATGGTAAATATTGATTGGCTACTTTTATACCTTGGATCCTTGTTGCTATACTACATGGGTTCTTCCTGTACATGAAAACCTAGGACAGAAATTTCATCTGTCTTCAATGAGGTATCATGCCTGTTTTCATTTTTTTAATTGTGTGTTAAGTAACTGACAGTGCTTCTATCTTTGGGTTGATGACTAGGACACTCAAAGACAAATGTGTAGCCAATTTCTAATAGGGTATGTGAGAAATTATATTGAGTATTTAGACATTAATTTACACTTGGTTTTATATCGTTTATCCTGATTTTTCCTACTATCCTATCAACTTTCTCTTATTTTCATATTTTCTTTTTTGTATCTCTACAGGTTACCTCGGTTACTTTTTTGGAAGAGAGTAGCAGTAAAGATTATGAAATGAGTGACTAGCTAAGCAAGCAAACAGTTAAGCACATGACAGCACTGAGGATGTCAAAGTTACTAAAATGAGGTTCTAATAGAATCACTTAGTATCACATAGTTGATTTAGAGATCTGTTCTATTTTTCCCTGGAGTATTATCCTTGTTACTCAGTTATAGTCATACTTACTCTTTAACAGTCTGGTTTGCAGTATTTAATTGTTCATTGAGGTTTACCATGAGCTTCACAGAGCATAAACTGTGATTGTTTTAGTATGAGGGCATAACCCACCAGGTTCAGGATTTTTTTCTCTTTTGCAAGGAAACTTGGGAGAGTACTTCATAAATCTAAGTGATTCTGTTTTTGTTATATGTCTGGAATGTCATATTTATTATTGTACAGAAAACTCTAAAAATGGCAGGAACACTAGTCATGATAGATTATTTTTACCCCGTTTAATTAGCAGAGGGAAAAATTGCCAAAACAAACGAGAAGGAGGTTGTTTTCTGTTGTTGTCCAAGGTCTTATTGTTCACCAGAGTCAGTGAAATATTCCCCATATAATGCTGCCATCTTGTTTATTCTTTTAAACAAACATTGAGTCAGAGAGAAATCATTTCCATATTTTATGCAGAAAATACATATGTTTTCTATCAAAAATTTTGGGAGAATTTTTGGTTTAATTGAGAAGATTAATTCGCTAGCATGTATAATGTTTCTCTACACTGTAATTTGTTTTTAATTACACATGAGTACCATATGTAGTTCATTGACACTCTTTATGAATTCTTGAAAGCAAATTTACTCACCACTCATGTCATTTGTATCGTGGGGTGTGTGTTCCTTGTTAAGTGATTCCTTTCTAATTTCTAAATAATTAGCTAATTAAGGGCATGGTCCTGGGGTTCTCCTGCAAGAATAACACCCACTGGCTTGAAGACAGCGGGGTCTGCTTTTATTGTGGATCACAGTGCTGAGTACCCTCATCCTGTTGTTTTTTTCTAATTAAAGTCATATTCATATTTGCAAATGTTTACCTGTGAAAATAAACTTGTTAAACAAGCTTGTGGATTTCTGTACCGTGAAGGTGGTTAACTCACTCTTGGTAGATGCTAGAGGATTCTATTTAGCTCCACTGATAAACAGTCATCACTGCATCCACAACCCTAGCCAGCCACCTTGCAAACGTCTGTAGTTGATCACAGGAGCAGTGTTAGGTCAGAACAAATATCCCAGCCCAGGGACACTAACCCTGCTACTAATAATAAAAATGATAATGATAATAATAGCTCATACTTTTCTAGCACTTACTATATGCCAGACACTGCTATATATACTATATATATAACTCAGTCAGTCATCACAAAAAACTGTTGAAATATGTACATATCCTAATAAAAACTGGGCTAATAAGGTCATTATTTCATTTAAAGGATGTCACCTTTTCTAAGAATAACAGAGAAATATTTAAATGTACTAGAAATACCAGTTCTGAAGACTGACATGCCAAAGTGTCTTTGGTTCTGACCTGTTCTTTGACAAAGAATTTGAAAAGCAATGATGTAACTTCACTTATCATAACTTATTTCATCAGCTGTTGAGTCTTTAGTAGTGTGGACACAATGCTGTGTTGCGTTAAGTGAACCAACTGTCAGTTAAGTATAATGGGAGAACCTTTCCCCTTGTTCAATTGGGCCTATATAGAAGGTGAGAGTCTCTGTATTTATCCCGTGTGCTTAAAGTGAAAAAGATGTGCTGCTAGGTAACATTTGATTCCATATTTACACCATCATTTCTTAAGTTCAGCCCATTGCTTCATCTCATTTAAACCGAAATGTTCATGTGTGAGCTGGTTCCCCCAGTCTCTAGCCTTCCCTCCTTTCCTGGTCCTCTGTAAGAGGAATTTTCTGATAGCACTTCTCTGAGCAAGCAGCCCTCTGAGAGGAAAACCACAGGTAAGCCTCAGAGTTTCCAGCTAAAGACCCAATGCCCTACCAAGGCATTACAACACCTTCACAGCTTGGCTCTACCCACCTGCAGGATTTTTATCTCTCATTCTCACCATAGCATCCATCTACACTGGACTGTATCAAGCTCACTAAATATCTCCCAGGTTATCCATCTCTTTGACTTTGCTTCTGCTCTCACCTCTGTCTGGCAGTCCTCCTCCTCCTCCCTTCATTGTGTAGTGACATGCTCCTGCCTCCATGACTAAAACCATCACCTCCTCCAGGAAGTCCTCCCTGAATATCACATTGGTAAAACTCTTCCTACTTTGTGCTTCAATTCCCATATCTCAGTTCTTATTCTGATCTGTGATATATTTTTTTATTTACATAAATGACTCGCTATCTAATTAGGAGTTCTTTGAGAACAGGAATTGCCACACCCACACATATACATACACACCTATTCCCACACACCACCTGTGCTTGGCCTAGCATTGTTTTATTTTTAAGGGAGACCTCAGGGCCATGTGTGGGTTAGCAGAGTTGTTGTCTTCCATGTGGACAGTATCTTTTATCTTTATTTTTATCTTTTTATGTCTTATCTTTTAATTCCCCTGTATTTTACTTACAAGTGATTCTTAAGGAGTACATTAGTAGTAATGCATTATTCTACTTTTAGATAACAGCCATTCCTCAGTAAAATGTAAACTTTTTAAACATAGAATCTTCTCTTTGTTATCATTTATTTATTTTGTGCACTCTGCATACCAGCGTATCTAAGAGTGTCTGTGGAGCCAGACTGTCTGGCTTCCAATCTCTACTCTGCTTGCACCGAACTGTGTAGTCTTGGGGAAGATATTTAACCTCTCTGGCCCTCGTAGGACATCTGTACAATGAGGAAAATAACCATACCTACTTCACAGGGTTGTTGTGAGGCTAAATAATAAGGTGTGTACAACAGTTAGAATAACACCTGATGCAGAGTAAACCCTTGATAAAGAGCTGTTCTGGTTGTGATGGTTGGGGCAACTTTCTGGTCCTTACTGCACCTCACATGCTCCCACTCATCCTGCCTGGTCTTGGGCTTCTCATGGTCTAGACGCAAAAAGGACTCCCTGATGGCCTGACCAGAAGCTCCCAGAAGACAATTCTCAATCAGTTCTAGATGAAATGCATCACGTGTTCAATAGACCTCCCTGAGTGTTCCAAAGCACTTTTTCTTATAATTATTTCTTAAACCACCTCCATTCCATCTCACTCTATCCCTCCCTGTTGCTCAGGCAAACTCCAAGAAAAGCCTGAGCAAACAGGTAGGGCTTTCAACTTGTACCCGGAATGCACAACTAAATCCAAAGCTAATGAAGTTCGTTCAGATTAAAAGCACTTCATATGCCTATGACAGCTCTTTATATAATGCAGTTAGTGGTAGAAAATTCATGGTATTTCATGCCTACTTATATGCTTTTCATGTGAAAAGATACAGCATAATAAAAGTCGAGGATTACTCATGTTAATTTATTATATTTTGCTGATATAGTCACATCAAGGGCTTAAGAAATATACTTCAACAGCAGTACAAATGAAGGAAGGATGGTTTAAGACATGGTGCATAAATACTCTCCTTCCTGCTGCTTTTAATGACACTTCATTTAGAAATACACCCTCTTTCATATGAATAACACTATATTTTAGAGTTAGACTTCTTTAGAAAAGGAAACTATAAAATGCATTGAGCTGTTTAGTAAAAAATTTAACCAAATTATCCTCATATAAATGAATTGAAACGTAACAAAAATGAAAGGTAGATACCCCTCATAATTCTCACGAGCATTAACTTTTAGAAGAAATCTATTAGACATACCAACTCAGTTTAACACATTTTTCCATAACATGTAAATAAGAAGAGCTCTATTTAATTTTAATTGGGTGGGTTTAGTGCCTTTGAAATTATAATTGGAACAATTTATATTTAAATAAAATCAGTAATAAAATTTATATTAATGTAAATAAATTTAATTAATTACTAATTTAAATAAATTTATATATTTAAATAAAAACAAAAATCTGTGTTGTCTTTTCACTAGAGAAAAGGATCTTGGAAATATCATCTTTGATATGAATCAATACACAGATACTGAGCACCTATATACATAAAACACTAAGTTGGATTGGTAACAAGTGTTGAGACAGAACCAATAACCAGGGAATTGGTAATAAAATTATACATTTTATAAAATCATATATGCAGGTCAACTTAAATCTATAAATCAATATGTTATACAGACTATATTAGGAGTGCAGATAATAAGTGCTAGAAGGATTCAGAGGAGAAAAACATTGCGGTGGGCTTGAAATAATTGCCAGTCTTCAAAGAAGAGTTACTATTTGAACAGAGAGTAGGTTATATTATATTTAATAAGCAGAGAAAAAGGAAAGGATATAGGTAATTAAAGAGTGCAGTGAGCAGAGGCAGATTTACTGGGAAGTATGTGAAGTGTAAGGGGCGTGGGTCCCTTCCAAAACCTGTACTCTATGTTGTATTCATAATTTTTCTCCCTCCCTCCTTTTCTTCCTTCCTTCCTTCCTTCCTCTTTAAAGAAGACCTCCCAAGTTGCATGAGCTTTTGACTCCACACGTTCTCAGTGTTTATCTGGTAAAGAACCAAATTTGATGGGAAAAAATGATTTATGTTGGGAAAATAAATGGACTAGTCTTCGTTTAGCAGAAGGTTCATGTTAAAGTGGCCCAGGGGAATGGAATGATTGGAAGTGTAGTGCTATAGACTGGATGTTTGTTTCCCCCCAAAATTCAATGTTGAAGCCTAAACCCCAATGTTATACTATTGAAGGTGAAGCTTTGGGGAGGTGATTAGGTCATGAAGATGAAGCCCTCATTAATGGAATTAGTGCCCTTACAAAAGAGATCACAGAGAACTCCCTTGCCCCTTCCAGCATGTGGGGATACAAAGAAAAGAAGGCCATTCATGAACCAGGAAGCTAGTCAGGCACTCACCAGACACCAAATCTGCCTGTGCCTTGATTTTGTTCTTTCAGCCTTCAGAACTGTGAGAAATAAGTTTCTGTTGCTTATACACTACTCAGTCCGTGGTATTCTGTTAGAGTAGCCTGAGTGGACTAAGACAGGTACATTAGGACAAAGTTGCATAAGTTATTCATTTTCATACTAAAGTACTAAATCACTTGAAAATTTATCCAATGTGCAATGCAAAACCAACAAAAGATTTTAAAAGAATGAATTTAATAGAGCTCTTACAATATAGACCAAAGACTGATCATCATGTATCTCATATAGGCTGTGTTCAAGGTCATACAGTAAATAAATGGTGATGCTGGGACTCTGAAACATATCCTTCTGACTCTATGCATGTAAAATCTTCTTCCTATCCATGCAACAGAAGAGTGAAAATGAATGTGGCAGTGACAGCCAACAAAAAGTGAGTGTGAGAAGAAAGAAGGGAAAATCAGGAAGGATGAGAACAGATAGCCATAGACAGGAATCAAAAGAGTTAGGCTATATGAAGCACCAAAGCCTTTTCTGTTGCTTGGGAAGCAATAACATAGGGAAAAGAAACATGAATTTTCAATAAAGTAATATTTTATTGTTGTAAAAACCACTCTGTGTTAAACCACCTAAATCACTGCAGTATACAACAAAACCAGACCAAAAAGGAGCAAAAGAACTTATGTCTTCATTATACCTAACATGTCTACTTCTTCACTTGCTAATATTTTAATATGGAACATGTGATACTCTCTTCCTAATAATAGAATACTATCTCCAACTTTTGTTGGATATTTATTGTACTTTGCTTGTATTATAATTATACTTGAATGTATTTTACTAAATTACAACTTCCTGAAGGACAGGGTCTGTGACTGACATGTTTCAGCAGAACTGAACTCATTGCTTTACATGTCATTATTTACTTGTTAATGTTGATATCTACTGAAAACACACACATACACTTGCATGCATGCACTGAGCCATTCATAATCATTTTGATGTCTGAAGAATGGCTTAAAGACCTAAATGTAAGACCAGATACTAGAAAACTCCTAGAGGAAAACACAGCAAACACTCTTTGACATAAATCTCAGCAGTATATTTTTATTTTTATTTATTTTTTTTAGCAGTACCTTTTTATATCCATCTCCTAGAATAATGGAAATAAAAACAAAAATAAACAAATGGGACTTAATTAAACTTCAAAGCTTTTGCACAGCAAAAGAAACCATAAACAAAATGAAAAGACAACCTACAGAATGGGAGAAAATATTTGCAAATGACATGACTGACAGACAAGGCATTAATCTCCAAAATATACAAACAATTGGTGCAGCTCAATATCAAAAAACAAAACCCATTCAAAAAATGGGCCAAAGATCTAAATAGACATTCTCCATAGAAGACATACAGATGGACAAACACACATGAAAAGATACTCAACATCACTAATTATTAGGGAAATGAAAATCAAAACTACAATGAGGTATCACCTCACACCAGTCAGAATGGCCATCATAAAAAGTCTACAAGTAATAATTCCTGGAAAGGGTATGGAGAAAAAGGCACACTCCTACACTGCTGGTGGAAACGTAAATTTGTACAGCCACTATGGAGAAAAATATGGAAGTTCCTTAAAAAACTAAAAATAGAGCTACCATATGATCCTGCAATCCCACTCCTGGGCATATATTCGGAGAAAACCATAAGTCAAAAAGATACATGCAACCCCAATGTTCATTACAGCACTGTTGACAATAGCCAAGACATGGAAGCAACCTAAATGTTCACTGACAGATGAATGGACAAAGAAGATGTGGTATATATATATATATATATATATATATATATATATATATATATACACACACACACACACATACATACATATATATACGTACATATATATATACATATTTACAATACAATGGAATATTACTCAGCCATAAAAAAGAATGAAATAATGCCATTTGTAGTGACACGGATACAACTAGAGATTATCATACTAAGTGAAGTAAGTCAGACAGAGAAAGACAAATATCATATGATATCACTTCTATGTAGAATCTAAAAAAAAATGATACATATGAACTTGTATATAAAACAGAAATAGACCCATAGACCTAGAAAACAAACTTATGGTTACCAAAGGGGAAAGGGGTGAGGAAGGATAAATTAGGAGTTTGGGATTAACAGATACACAATACTATATATAAAATAGATAACCAACAAGGGAAAAGACTCTGAAAAAGAAAGAAAAAAAAATATATATAAATGATTAAATTACTTTGCTCTACACCTGAAACTAACACAACATTGTATATCAACTATACTTCAATTAAAAAAAAAACATAGGGGAGATTTTCTAGAAATTACATCTACTTTCACTTGAAACTTCCTATTACCTTTTTAACTGTAGGTACTGATTTATTATCCCCTTTTAACTTAGGTAGTTTTTATATTTTTATCAGCTCTGCCTAAAATCACACGTTGGTGGTCCATTCATACCATTTCAGCCTGTTTTATTGTTTTAAGTATTTCATCTGCTAGTTCTCTGGTTGTAATTATTTTTCTGAATGTATCAATAATTCTTAATCCTTCTTTGTTCTTTTCATTTTATTTCCTATATCCCATTTTCTCTTCTACTGTATTGTTCTTAGTGTCTGCTTTTACATTTTTCTTTTATATTGTTTAACAAATGTTTTAAGAAATTTTTTAAAAAGAATGGCCTCCTTTATTTTATATCATTTTTCAATATGAAGAAATTGAGGAAGAAGAAAGAGGATTTAGATTTAATCAACATTCAGGTCAAATGATTTGAGAAGATAAGCATACTGGATATGTTGAAGAGAAGCCATTTGGCAGTCAAATGACAAGGATATCAGATGGGACCATTTGGACTTTGTACAGTTTTATCAACAAGACTTACTCATGATTTTTAAAAAGCTTCTTTGGTCTCCAATCTCTCTTCCATTTTGTAGGAAGACTACTCTTTCTCATACTGAGTGTATTACCCCTCTTTAAAATATTATTTATTAGCTCCCCACAACTTATATTCTAAAGAAGCAGTGTAGTAATTAAAAGTGAAGGCCTTGGAGTCACACAAAACCAGGTATAAATCACAGCTCCATCTCTAACTGACTGGCCTTAGGCAAGTCTCAATTTCTGTCTGTCTCTACCACACCTATACAATTGTAATGAGTAAATAGAATGAGGCATGAAAATGTGCATAGCATGGACAGTATTCTGTATTAGTATTTGTAGCAGTAATCATTTTCCAGAGGAACAGACCAGTAGGAGTGAAGGAGAGAGAGAGAGACAGAGAGAGAGAGATTAAGACTGAGATTTTAAGGAACTGACTCATGGGATTGTAGACACTGGAAAATCTGAAATTTGTAGGGCAGATCAGCAAGGTAGATTGTAAGGCTGAATACAGGCAGGATTGCTATGTTAGTGTCTTGAGGCAGAATTTCCAGCATTCCATCTTCTCCAGGGAACCTCAGTTTTTGCTCCTCACCTCAGCTGATTGGGTGAAGCCCACCCACATCAGGGATGAAGATATTCTCACCTATACATCTTCACAACAACATCTAGGCTAGAGTTTGACCAAAAAACTAAGCCTCCTAGCCTAGCCAAGTTGACACATAAAATGAACCATGATAGTAGTATTACTAAGGGACAGACCTGACTTCTTTGCAATTGCTTGAAAACACATGCTTTTTCATGCCTGTGTGCTGTTCGCAGACTACCTCTCTCTTTATGCTGGAACAATCTCCCCCTACTTCCCTGCATGGCGAACTTGTACTAATCCTCTAGGCTTCAAGTAATTCCTTAACTTCTCTACTAGACTTTCCTTACTACTCCAGGCATAATCTATTGCATCCCCTGTTTTCAAACAGTGTTTTGTGTAATCCTCTTGAAAGCAACACCGAGGTTAAATTGTCCCTTTCTATCTTTATATTATCAGCACACACAGTATAGAGTAAAAAACTGAATGTCTGATTGAATTGCTCAGTGAATCTTTAAATAACAAATGACAGAAAGAACAAAAGTGGGAAGAAAGGAAGCAAAGAATAAAAGAAAAGAAAGAAAAAGTAAAAGATTATTAATTTCTTTCTGCAATCTGCTCTTGGACATCTTTGGTTGCCTACAATATTTTTCACCCTTCCCACATGACTTGGAATGATGAATCATGATAAAGTATTTGTCTACAATCTTCTCAAACTTGAAAACTAAGCAATATATGCAATATATGTTTATATGCAATGTAGGTATTGAATTTAAAATGATCACAGAGATGAAGATTTTGTGGTGGAATTTGAAATTGAGATAAAAACTGATTGAGCCTAAAATTTTTTTTTTAAATTTTGTTGTCGTCATTAAAAATTAGGCAGCTCTAAAATATTTTGTTATGTATCCCATCCTGTGTCACTTGTTTTTATCATGTTTAATATGAGAATCAAGACCAGGTCACCATATCTATCTTCTTGTCAATGCCTTCATGAAGATAATTCTTGGATATCTTACAAGTAAGAGGTCATGAAAACCATTTTCTGAAATGATGTTATTATGTCTCACATGAAAAGACATCACTTATGGTGGATAATTCATGTTGCTGCCTTCTGAATGGCTAAGGCTCCTCAGCCAGTTTTTCTCCTGGTCACATCCTGTGCAATCAGTTTAAAACATGACTTACTCTTGGACCCTATTTAGTAGACTATGACACATAGGGAATCAAAAAACTCCTGTATCTTTTATACTTCCAAAGGAGGTGGCCCAATATGCAGAATGTGGGCTCTACAGTGAGAAACCTTAGGGTACCCTTGTTTCAAACTGTTATTCCACATCTGCAGACAAATGATGGACAAAATACTTTAGGGCACTATACATCACGATGTAATTAAAGATGCAAGCTTAGTCTTAGAGAAGAGAAAGAAATGAGACTAATGACTAAGCCAACAAGCAAATAGAACTTCTGATGTTTTTCTTTGAAACTTAGAATTAAGCTTTAGCTTCAGGTGTTATTTTCATCTCAGCCTATTTATAAAAATGAAGTAATGCTCTCCTTTTCATATCTTGGATAATATTAGGAATTCTGTTGAGGTGATTTAATAGAACAGTTATACAGGGAGATGAGCCCTGAGAAGTCACTGAGGACGTGGAGGATACATGCAATGGGAGGGGAAAGGGAGAGATTATTTCCCTTTCTGGGACCATGGCATTAGCATCATAAACATGTTCCATTTACTTCCATTTTTCAGTCACACTGGCCCTTTACATTATGTTTTACCTGAAGTGAACTCATGTTTTAATTGTTGATTTTGTTCATTGTTGGTTGGGTTGGCTGTCTTCCTTTGCATGAGATTTCTTGATTTGTTTTGGAATTTGGGTTTTCAGGGGCATTTTGTGAAGGAGTTTTTTGGTTTGTTTGGTTTGGTTGGATTTAGTTTTTGGTTTTCTTTTTCTTTCTCTTGGCTTAGTTCTTGGTCACAAGACAGTTGTTTATCTTTCTGCCTCCCTAAGCCCATAATTTGCATAAAACCATCATTTGGATAGCCTGGATTCTAGCCTTCTTCATGAGCTGAGAGCCCTGGGCATCCCCAGCTTCAAGCTGTAGGGCGGGAACACGGGAACTGAGCCCCTACCCCTACTGCTAGCTTCTGGTTCAGGAGCCCCAAACTCATTTACATTCAGCCACACTTTCCTATTTGAATTTATCTTCCTTTTCTGATCCAAGGCGATGTTTGCTTTGCTTTTCAGCCAGGCTTTGTGTTGCTGTTTTTTTCTTTTTTCTATCTTATCTTCACTATTAAATGTTAAGAGCAGAGTCTTTCTTCAAAAGAGTTACTGACAGCACCATCATTGACCAGATGTCCCCAGGGTTCTTACATTATCAAGAGTTCTTTGATATTGAATCAGAGACTGAAAAGAGGTTAAACATCCTCCAATGATTCAATGGTTCTCAAATTTTCATATGCCCACAGGTCACTACAGGACTTTGTTACAAATCAGATTCCCAGACTCCATCTCTAGAGATTCCAATTCAATACGTTTGGAGTTGGGGGCTACATGTCTACAGTTTTAATAATCCAGCTCAGTGATTTGGTCTGTTCTGACAACTGGATAATTGATAGATTCTCAAAAATCAATAGCTAGAGTACATCACAACTCAAGTATGAAGAGGATTGGTCACTGTGGCAGAGAACTCTATTCCTGTGCCTTGGACAACTACTTATGTGACCCTCCAAGACTGAGGACATCCTGTGAAGAAAGGGAAGAAAGAGAGAATGTTGTAATGAACATAGGTCTGATGGGAGAAATAGAGAGGAACATGGCTAGCACATCCAAGAGAGTTCTATGTAGCATGGCTACCAGAAGGAAATCTCAGATCAAGGTGCAACACAAAGGAAAAAAATTACATAGGTTTAATGTGGTGCATCCTATTAATTAAACATTTTACTGTAATTGTACTAAGAGTGTTTGTCTTATTTTCTAGAAATTCCCATGAGTACTCGAAAAGCAGAAAGGGAATATGCCACTCAACAGTATTTTGAGAAATAATCATCTGTAGGAATCAAAATTGGGTGGATTAAGGTGTTAAATTTATACTAAAAAGAACTTGGCTAGTAAGTGGCTTAATGACAGTGATATGAAACAATGAAGAAACAGGAGATAACAGGATGATAACTGATGAATTCTTAACTGTTTGGATGTAAAAGTTCTTCACTACCAAGAAAACAGCAAAGGCTTTTTTTTATCCATTTGCATGTCACTCTACACTGTAAATTATAAAATGAGTGAGCAACTAGTGTCTCAGGATCTCCTGGGTTGCAGCGCTGAATGGTTCCAATCCCATGCCATGAAGCATTAGTACAGAGAAACAGTACTTAACCTTGGGAATTGACAAGTAGATCATTTTTGCATGTTTGTATGTATAAATGTGCATGTGTCCTTTTGCCAAAAGATGTGTCAAAGGGCTCTACAGTTGAGTACATTATGATCATTCCTTAACAAAATAGACCTTAATTGCTACAAAAATTCCTCTATGGCTTCTGCTCTCTAAATCATCTTACTACTTAAATGGGAGAAAAGGCCCAAAACCTTGTTTTTTCTACTGCAGGCTTGTGGGTGGCTTGCCATTTGTAGAAAATGTAGAGCAGTTCTTCCATAGCTGTAGCTAGAATCTCCACTGGGGCATAGGTACACTTCAGATGAACATATCTGTGATCCTATCATACAAGTTCAGAATGGGGAAAGACAGGGCAACAGGTGTTTCATAACTTGGCTTTATATTTTTTCTTTGTGATACACCCAGCTAAAAAAAACTGAAGGTGGCTATGTGTAAAAGGAAGATCTGAATGAAAGAAAGCGTTTATACGATGGACCTACATTGGGAGAATTTCAATTTACAGAAAGATATATTTTGAAGACTGCTCTCCAGGAATATGTAGTCAAGAAATTGATATGAAAGATCACAGACTTTTTAGTACAGTCAACACAGTGCTTAAGATGGGCAAATTTACCTGAAGTATTAAGAAACGTATACCATCTTTTACCAGCAAAATATTGCTTACAATCCAAAATAGATTTTTTTAACCGGCAATATACTTCTGACATCTTTTTAAAAATGAATGTGGGGCTTCCCTGGTGGCGCAGTGGTTGAGAGTCCGCCTGCCGATGCAGGGGACGCGGGTTCGTGCCCGGTCCGGGAGGATCCCACATGCCACGGAGCAGCTGGGCCAGTGAGCCATGGCCGCTGAGCCTGCGCGTCCGGAGCCTGTGCTCCGCAACGGGACAGGCCACAACAGTGAGAGGCCCGCATACCGCAAAAAAAAAAAAAAAAAAAAAAATGAATGTGGCAATATACTATGGAAATCTCTGCTGAGTAAGCAGGGAAGTGAAAAGTAAAATTCGAAAATAGAGCATGTCTTTTGAGAGACTGATTTGAAAAGTGTGGTGTCAACATATAAATATGCCAGATTAAAATACTGATTTTTATGGATGTGGTATTTGAATGACTTCATGGGGAGGCGATATAGCTCATTGGTTATTATATGGGTTTTACAGACCAGACCTTGGATCAACAGGTTTCAGGCTCTATCCTTATACTAACTATATGACTTTGAACTTTACAACATCCTTTCTCATCTGCATAAAGGAATTTTGCAAGATAATTAGCACAGAGCCTTCTCTCTAGCTCCCCTGGAAGTGTGGTGGTGAGGTGAAGGGGTGGAGAGGTGGTAGTGGTACAGAGAGGGGATGAGAAGGGAGATGCAGTTGGATACAGCATGTTATGCACAATGCCCTGTTCTAGGTATCAGGTATCAAATTACAACTGGTCGGTTGTCTGAAATCCAATATATACGAAATACATTGTGGTGGGCAAGGAGATTCACTGCCTAGATCCTTAAGAGAACATTTGTCACCCAAATGCTAGGAATGCTGTCTTTAGGCAGCCTTCAGCTATCAGGATCAAGGTTTACCTTTCCTGCGGTAGCCCACATCCAATGACTGATAAAGGCAGAAGTATAAAGGTTAGGCCTTTCCAGCTTGGTGGGACATATATACTAGGGTTGACCAAGGCTTTGGTAGCCTTTGATATACTTCAACTTCTCCCCTGCCCAATCCTACTTTCTCTTCAACCTTTCTGTGGGTGCTGATCCCTAATAAGCACCCTGTACCCCATTTCAATCTCAAATCTGGAGAATCAACCTGTGACACAGAGCACACATTCTAACAGTAATTGCAGAGATTTGAGGTCCTGGGAAGCAAGCATAACTAAACACAGAACACATGCACCTTTGGAGTAGAAAGTCTGTGAGGTTCATAAAACAAAGTGGTGGCATACAAGCTCTTGTGAATGCTTGTCCAAATACTTATGGTGCAGAATTCTTACAAAGTAATGACTCTATACGCAGGTTATACAAAGAGTGGCTAGAACCACAAACAAAAGGATGGTCTCGAGACAGAGATGAATAGATGCTATTGTTGTGGAAATCATTTTGAGAAATCTTTCCCAATAGCAGTGATGGATTTGCAGGGGCTCACTACATTTATTTTTTTGTCTTCTGCCATTGCATTCTTTTTGTCTTCTGCTTCCAAGTTAAGCATTTGCTAGGTAGCATGCTGGGTTGAGGACATAATCTCTGATGAAGGAATCTAGTGACAACTGATGACCTATTTGGGGATTATCCTTCAGGGTGAGCTAATCATAGCTGATGGCACAGCCGTTGTCAAAAATGTCTCCATTGAGACCTTTTATCTGGAGATTCCTTGCCAGGCCTGTGGCAGAATATAGTATTGTTGCTATTATTATATAAATTATGAAAAATGTAATAAAACATATTTGTATCCAGCCAGTGGTATGACCCAAAAGGACTTGGAACTCTTCTGTCTGTTTAATATAGCAGAATTAATCAAAGTCAGAGTGTAATATAGGATCAGGAGTACCAAGGTAAATCATCAAATATCAGAAGTCAAGGTTGGGTAGTCAGTCTGAGTTTGGCCAAATAAATATCATTTTCTTACAAAGCAAAAGATAAAAAGAAGCAAGGTCAGGAATGTAAGAACTAAGTTAGGTCACCAAAGCAATTCAAGGTTGAGAATCTAAGGGTGTAAATAAAGAGGGATGGGGGAACACTATATCAAATATCCACACATGGGGCTTCCCTGGTGGTGCAGTGGTTGAGAGCCCGCCTGCTGATGCAGGGGACATGGGTTCGTGCCCCGGTCCGGGAAGATCCCACATGCCGCAGAGCGGCTGGGCCCGTGAGCCATGGCCATTGAGCCTGCGCGTCCAGAGCCTGTGCTCCGCAACGGGAGAGGCCACAACAGCGCGAGGCCCACATACCGCAAAAAAAAAAAAAAAAAATCCACACATGGGTCAAAGTAGTCATAACAGTAGTATGGTAATAATAATAATGATCCTTAAGGAGCATTTACTACGTGCTGCCCACTGGGGTAAGCAGCCTACATGGAGGAGGTAACTACAATTATTACCCTTATTTCACTAGGCCTGGAGAGGTTAAGAAACTTGCTCAGTCACACAACTAATGAGGAGTGGAAGCAGGATTTTAACCCATGAACATACTCTATAACCCTTGCCATTAACTATTATGCATCATTGTCTCTCCGTGGAACAACCTAAGAAATAGAATACCAGGAGAGAAAGGAAAGTGTGTTAGGGAACTTCTAACAGTTGACTCTACCTGGTAGTATTTTTATCCTCCCATGAGGCTTTATAGATTAACCCTTTAATGCTGAGTTAATTTGTCCAGATAATTGCTCTAAATTGGTCAACATCAATGATACTTTTAGTCTGCTTATATAATAAGTATCACTTTTAGAAAAAGATAACCACTGATAAATTTTTATTAAACAAATTTTTATTTGCTTCATCCCATTCTATGAGTTGAGGACATTTCTATAATAATATAGGACAGTTGTAGATAATATATACATGTATTATATATAAGATATACTATATAATATAGGTCCTCATACACTTCATGAAAATAATAAAAATATTCCTTATAAATGATTTATTGAACTACACCAAGAAATAACTATACACCACCCATTATACAATTACTATAAGCATATAAAACAAGTTAAACTATTTAGGGTGGGATGCTATTACGAGTTTTCAATACCAAAGTGGATAAAACACTTCACCAAATATAGTTAAAAGAATTTCTTTAAAATAAGTCCATTCTAGGTCTCTGCTTCCTCTTGGACAAACTGTGTTCCACTGGTCCTCTTCCTTATAACTTATAATGTTCTTTCCTCAAGCACCTAACTCCAGTTCTGTTCATCATGGAAAGAAGTGATGGTATGGTCCAAAATGAAACAGTCCATCCATTAGCCAGTCAAGCATTCACACAAAATGTAAAAAGAGCATACAAGAATGACCTTAATTCAGGTTCAAGTGATCTATTCCAACCCACACAGAGTCTTTCTCTGTGTGTGTGTGTGTGTGTGTGTGTTGGGGGTGGGAGTGAAGTTTCAGAAATGTGTTCACTATTCTACTTCACTCATCCCTTCAACTTTTATTTGGACTCTTGGGGTCCCTCTAGTGACTGCCTCTTGCAGTGATAGACAAGCCTCTCCTGTTCCCTTCTCTCCCCACCACCCACGCCCCTCCATCTGTTTAAACCCTGTGTCTTAACCCCCGCCCTCCCACATACACACATATGTGTTTCCCTCAGTCACCGCGGAGAGCTGTTGATATGCTTTATGGTGTTCTACTGCCTCTTAGCCACAAAAGTTCCAGATTCTAGCTAGCAGTTCTCTGAGCGACCTATTAAGACCCAAGGGGATCAAGAGGGAGGAGATATATATACATATGTGTAGCTGAGTCACTTTGTTATAAAGCAGAAACTAACACGCCATTGTAAAGCAATTATACTCCAATAAAGATGGTTAAAAAAAAAAAAAAAAAAAAGACCCAAGCGGATAAAATGCCCCCAATAGATTACTAATAATAAAAGGGCATCTGTCTTATCGTGCTCAGAGCTGATTGCAAAGGCAGTTTCCTGTGTCTCTGCCTGAGCTCTGACTATGACACGGGTGTCTTAAATATTGTCTCTGTAAATAGACTCTCCACTATGCAGAAATCTTTTATAACACTTGCTCAAAAACAAATGAACAGTATCTATGAATATAAAACTCAGGGAGACTATTACTTAATCATTTTATAAATACTTGGGGGTGGGGGCAGTGGGTGAGGTCTACACTTACACACAAACTGTAAACTTTGTGTACAAATTACCTTTAAAAATAGATTTAAAAAGTAAAAATGATGGTTTTAGATTCACAGATTAATAGACTTGTTTTAATTAGGGAAAATGTACTGTAATCATTCTCTTTGGATTCGCTCATCTGCAAATGGAGGAAAAGGAAAAGTTGGACTATGAAGTCATTGATAATCTTTCTACTGCTAAGATCCTATGATAATAAAATGCTTTGTGAGTGTTGCTTAACCTCTAGCAAAAAACAAATTTCAGAGAGACTAATGTACTTAGCCTATTCAATTTTTTGCAATTATTTTCTACTTTGGAACTGTTGAAATGAATTACTATGTAATAGCTTTTTGTATTATGTAATAGCTGACTTTATTAGAAACCACCTTATGGTTTCTGGTGAACATTTGCCCATACTGTGAAGTCATCATATAATCTGGCACAGTGGACACCTTATAGTTAGAAGAAATTGAAGACTACAGGCATATTGCAGCTCGTAACTAATATATTTTGGCAAAGAAATGTTTAAATGTCTATTCTTGTTTTATTAAAAATCGTATATTTACAGTAGGCCATCGAGGTGCTGAGACTATATTTGTTTTGTAACAAAAAGTCTCCACACTGCCATATTTTTCCCAAACTGGAGTTTTACATTAGAAGGCCGTATTCAGAAGGACATAAATATCTTAGTGGAAGATTTCTAATGCAAATGTACATATAAAAATAAAATTTTTCCTACCAGAACAATACTGTCTTGTCACATTCACATATGGTTTAAAAAAAATGTCCTAACAAAATCCATTGAAAATCAGATCTTTATGCTATCAAGAAGCTAGTGATAGCATAATGAAAACTCAGCTTTAATGGTACAAAAAATTCATAATTATGCTAATATAAGCGTGATAATGTTTATATGTCTGGAAAGAAAGTGTACCATTTTCTTACTTACAAGTGTCAGTGACAGAACACTTGGAGGTATGTTTTGAAAGAGTATCCCATTATGGTCAATGAGAATTATATGGTTAAAACACTACACCAATTTGAAAAATTATCCCAGAGGACTCTAATATGGCTTTTTATGACTTACCCATGTAAATTATTTTATTTTCCAATAGCTCTTCAGTGTGGGAGAATAAGATCCATGAATTTGAATAATTATTCTTTAAAAAATAAAAGCTATCCTTTTAAGAATCTCTGAGAAAGTTGACTTATGGTGGGATTCATTTTTCCTGAATTCCTAAATATAAGTGAAGCAATTCTTAATATATTTTAATGAAAACAAGAAAAGTTCTTTCAACTGCTGAGAGTTGCTAAGATATCTTAGAAATGTGAATAATGTTTGTTATTTAATTATGTATATTCTTTCTGTGCTTCTTATACTGTAAACACTTTTCTAAGGCTGTGAGTTTAACTGTGAGTGAAACAAAGCTCCTGTTCTTTTAACTAGCTTATATTCTAGTGAAGGGAGATGTTATACATGAGTTAAAAAGAAAAACAGATATTATTTGAATATTCCATTAATCACAAAATCAAATTTTCTACTGAAAAGAGATGTAATAACTATCTGTTTGACAAAATAGATTCTCATTTTCATAGGCAATTCTTATTTTAGTACTTAGCCCAAGATATTCTTATTTTACGGCACCAGTGCTAAGACCCAGAGAAGTTAAAATATTTGGCCAAAATAAGAGACAGGGCCAGGAGTTTTATTCGCCTAATATCATCTAATATGAGGTCAGTGTTTTAAAAATAATTTTGAAACAATATATAATATAAAAGTAAAAGTTTATAAAGCAAAAATTTAAAACAGAAGATGCTATGGATTATATGAATAAAGACAAGGGTGAGGTAAATATCAATAAAATTCAAACGTGAACATCTGAAAGAGAAGAATTAAAATATGACAGTAAAATAAAAGAAACAAGTAATACTTTGAAAAATGAGGAATTCCATTTAAGCAAAACGTTTTGATTCACAATTTTTTCCTTCTCTCCTTAATTGTTCCAGAAATTATTTGGGGTGGTGGAACTTTCCATATCATTGCCATGTTTGTTTACATGCTTTGCACATTCACGTTTTAAGAAAACTTTAGAAAGGGATCCTTGATTAACACTGCTCCACACCATGGAAAAATGGGGAGTATAAAATACTTGCAGCAATTATAAGGGAGAATCTAAAAGTGACAGGAAGGTGATATATATGATGAATCCAATTCGGTAGATAAAAGGTAAACAATAATTAAGAAGAAAAGCAGAAACAAATTTTTGTGGTGAATAGGAATTACAGCTACTTATGCAATTAACAGTCATTGTCTTTGGTTTTTGAATGAATCAAATCATGGGCCCAGGACTTAACAGAAAAAAAACCCAAAACTTTTTGCTTTTATTTTTCATTATTCTTGACAATTAAGTGCAAATTTTTGTAGATCTAAGAAGCTGTACATTGCAAGTCTTCACTTTCTTTTTGAGTGCATCGCCCATTTTTAAATGATTGATAAAAATTGTTAAATAAGGCAAATACTGTACATGGTGTAGTGTAATGAGGCTTATAGGCAGGGGGAATACTGCTCATCATGATATTAAAATTAAATGTAGCATTTTAAAAATCCTTGACATAAATAAAGAAGTTAGTTCTCTGGACCACTGCTTTTTCCATAAACTCAATGTTCTGTATAAGTCATTGTCATAGGATATATTTTATTTTGAGGCAACTCAGTCATTTTCCCCCCATAAATAAATACCAAATCAAGTATCATTTATCTAAAAATTATGTCTTGTAAGGTCTCTGATATGCTAAAGATACTAGTTAGAGGGAGTTGACTGTAGTTCTGGTAGTTTATACCCATCTTTTAAGATGACTCTTACTTTCCTTCAGATATACAGGTGATGTCTTCAGTTTAAAGGTCAGTTGGGATGGTACATATTTATTTTTAGGAACAACTCAGATGTTATTGTTTGAAACTCCAACTTCTACATAAGGATGTCTAAAATATTTCTTTAGAAATGTGTGGGAGAAGAAAAATGAATGAGAAATTTTCAGAGTCAAGAAGTCAATAAATAATGACAGTATAGGGGTAACAGTTGTTCATGTTAGTAATCACATAAAATATTTCAAGGGAGTATTATCTTATGTATGATGATTTGACATTATATCTCACACTTCATTTGAAAACAAAAGTTTTGCAGGCAAATAAACAGTAATATAAAACATGTAAGACTATCTGGCAGTACTTTCTAATCCTTTCTCCTTTTTCTCTTGAGTCCATCATATCCAAAAGGTAAGGAAGAGATAGAGATACTTTAATTACACAGGGAAGACTGAACTATAAAATCTTGGTGGCTTGTCTAAGGAACTGCTTTTAATACATGATGAAGGCAGAATTCAAACTAATTCTTCTAGTTCTCAGCCTAGTATTTTTTGAATCAAACTCTTGCTGAGGACATGTGTAGTCAGAGTGTTTTTTCATCCTATAAATTGAGGGCCCCCAAATATTAAAAACAATACTGTAAAGAGATCACTTTAAAATTACCATCACTATCGTGAAATAGTTATTAAGTGTATCCAGTGTATAGAGAACTTGCTGAATTTCAAAGAAGAAAAACTGCAGCTGCAGGTAATTTTGCTTACTTGTCTTTACAAAACAATTAAAATCATATTTGTTTAGTTTGTTCTGATTACAAAGGCATTACAAATTAATTGAAATTTTGGAGCAATTAAAATGTATGAAAAGAAATATAAAAATCAACAATCTTATTGCTATGAATTATCATTTAATATATGTTATAGTTCTTTTCACTTCCTCCATGTATCCACATATATACATATTTTTAATATGAGGAAATTTATCTTTTTAATACTGGTAAATTAGGGTAATTTTAAAAACTTTAATATGGTAAAGTTTAACTATCTTTCATTTTGTTACTTTCCCCATTTCTTTGGAAACCATTCACAAACTGAAAAATAATGTTTTCAACGTGTTTAGACAAGGATTAATATTTTTAATTTATCAAGAATTTTTATAAGCCAATGAGAAAAATAAGAACACAGAAATAGAAAAAATGATTACAGATCATTGACAATTCACAAATGAATAAATACAAATAGCTAATGAAGATATTAATACATGATTAATATATCTAGTAACTAAAGGAATGCACACGAAAACAACAATAAGTAATAAAAGCAAGAACAAGGTTAAAGGTAGGGAGAGTAAGGGCAAGAGCAGAGGAGAGAAAAGGAGGAAAGCTATGCCTGCCAGTGTTATAGAAGAGTGTGAGAAACATTCCATATACTGTAAGTAGGAGATCATGAGAAGTGGCACAGGATTGATGAGTGGAAGACAAGTTGGGAAGAAAGTATAGACCAGAGTGAGATAATCAGGAACCTTATGCAGGGTAGCAGCAGTGGCAACAACGGAAAGGAAAACAATACATCTGATTAACTTCTTATTAAATGTCAGACATTTTATTGGAAGATTCCTGCCCCCTCGCCCTGCACATAGTATCTTACTTGAGCTGCATAAGGACCTTCTGAGGAAGCTTCATTTTACACAGCAGGAAATTTGAACTCAGAAATGTGATTTGCCCCATGTAGTACTGCTACAACATGGCAGAGCTAGGACTGAATGCAAATGCTTTTTATCTCAAATCTTTGTGTACTACCTATTCCGTCTTATTGGGTAGGATGTAGGATATAACAACATGAAAACAAGCTCTAAGGCCAGGGGTAAGCAATACAATTTTTCTTGAAAATTTTGCTTTAAAATCCTTCTGTTTCTATGGCTATGAACACAAGTTTGAGAGCCCCAAACGTGGAAGAATAGCAACTTGAGCAGAAATTGCAGCCTCACAGAGGATATAGAGGGTGCAAGTGTAAATTGCTATTCTGAATTCAGATCTTAAGTTGGGAAGAGACATGAAGGCTGAAACATCTTCCTAGAGGTGAAGAGAAAGAACTGAAACGTAAGAAAACCAAGGGAAAGCGTAGATGGGGAAAGAACAGAGAGTTTGAAGACTGTATCTTACAGAAAGTCCACATTTAAGGAACAGTAATTTAAAAAGGGACAACTGTGGCTAAATGACACAGGAAACCTTTCATGCCTTCTTGGTTATTTCCTCCATCATCACCCAAATCTTACCCAATTTTATCTCTTGCAAACTCCAATGAGATTAATCATCTTTCTCTTCTTTGCCCTAGTTTTCTCAATTTCATACCATTTTTATGCTACCAGAATATTCTATTGAATTCTCTCACAATGAATGCTTATGGAAAGACTAGAGCAGTTGTTCTCAAATGGGGGGAGGGGGGTCTTTGCTACCCAGTGGCACTTGTCAATGTCTGGAGAGAGTTTTGGTTGTCACCGTTCAGGGGAGGGAGATGTCTCCTACTGGTATCTGGTGGATGGCGGCCAGAGATGTTGCTAAACATCTTATACTGCACAAAATAGCTTCCCACAAAACAAAGAACAATTGTACCTCCCAGAATAGCAATAGTACCAAGGTTGAGAAAATCTGGCTTAGATAAAGACATGTCAAATGACTCCCAGTTTGGGTACTGTTTTTCTAAGAACAGAAGGGGATAATAGGTTAATAGGTGAGGAAAGGCCCATGTAGAGAATTAGTTTCTAGTTTCAACAGTACAAGAGCTGGCTAGAGGACCCATTTAACAAACACATTTGAGCTACAGGGATGATTGTGGTAATGATGCATTGCCTAGTGTCCTCTTATGAAGCCAACTTGTCATGGATTTTCTTTAACTCCTTTTTGTTTTACATAATTCTTTTTTTTACCTAAGCAGGATTGACTTTGAAATAAAACCCAACATGTTTTCCAGTTGATTTTGATTTAAAGGAAACCTTTGGTAGAGTGCTTCAGGGTACACTGGCTATAGCTATTTATCTTTATCCTAGTAGTTTATATATTTTAAGAAAATGATGAATGGAAGCTTTAAAAAAACTCATTATGGTAATTGATTATTATAGCAAAACCTTGGGAACTTTACAAAAGAGAATTGTATTCTCTTGGTATCTTAGTTTTAAACCAGACGTGTAATTAGAAGAATCCATAAACATTTGTCACAGTAAGAGAAGCCTGTTTACTAAGTTTAGAAGGAAACTCTGGAGTCACTTTATTGTCCTGTACTGGGATGACACACAGTAGTGGCTGTCACGTATAACAGGAGATTAATATGCCCTATGAAATAAAAGACCACCCACGTGGAACCAGTGTGAAAAGTAGTGATAGCAAAGCTGGGTTCATTTCTTTAGAAAGGTTGAATGTGATCCTTTCCTAACAATGTCTCAGCATTTGTGAACTGAGAACAAGTTTAGTTAAAATGTCATTTAAACGTTATTTTTAATTTTTATCTTGTGCTTTACTTTCTCTAAAATCTTAAAAGGATGTAAAAATATGAACTGAGACCATTATGAAAATATACCCATATCCACACACACTCTTCCTCAAACACACACACACACGCAATCACCAACACACCACAAAAATGGAAATCCACATACCAACTCTATAGAGAGCTCAGTTGTTGACTTTTTTTTCTTACAAATATGGTACAATATCGATCTCTCTAAAGGATTAAGAAATGGCAATGGAGAAGAGCCAATTATTTCAGCATTAGAAAAGAAAAAGTACAATGGTTATGATAATGATATGTGATAATATAGTATTGTGTATTTTTTACTCTTTAAAAGTTATACTCTGTAGGCAGGTTGAAGACCATGGCCTCAGCTTCTTAGCCATCTTGAATCAATATGACTTCTCTTAAGGGAAGAAATCCAAGCCCCCCACAAGCCTTCCCTCAGCCACTGAAGGAAAATTCTTTCAAAATCGTTTCAGGGCTTCCCAGTTATAAGACTCAAAGCCTCTGGACCTGCCATCACCACTTACTGCCATAAGTCTACCAAGTAGCAGGCATATGGGATCCTGCAAATCTTATCTCCAACCATCTGTGTAGAACTCTTTCCAATGTGCATTTTCCCCCAGATCTAAGAAACATTTCAAGTTAGAGAGTACTTAGAACATTAGGCCTCTTAGCAAACTCTGGACATTCTGTTAGCTTCAGAGTAGGGAATTTTGGAATCCAAATAATTTCCCCAGTTCAAAGATCAGCGAATATGAGACTCATAGTATACTCTCCAAGACCCATGGGAAAAAACATGGATTGGGAGAATTGCCTTTGAAAGATGCCAGGAGAGCTCAGGAACACACCCTTTTTTTGAGTGCTGAGCAATTAACATGGGGGTTGATGTCATCAGGATCCAGGTACAATTTTGCTTCTTCAATCTACCAGTTTCAAGGAGAGTTATCATAACTATGTTCCTTAAATCTATTATCTTTGGCTACTTCTCTAGACGCAAACCCACTGTACTGATCAAATCTCTGCTACAGCTGCTTAATGCCCTAATTTTCCTCCTCTCACTCCTGACCTCCTTCCAGTGACTATTTCCACTGACTTTTCTGAAATTATCAGTTCATTAAAACCAAATCCCCTATCTTCCAAGCCTATTCCTTCTATCCATCCACATCTTTTTTTTTCTTTTAAGTTGAAAATTGGCTCTAAATCAAAAACAGCACTTCTTCTGAAGCCTTCTTGAGCACAGACTGATCATTGCCTCAAAACCTACATTTTACAGGTTTTTAGGGTGGTAAGGACAATCTCCTACTTTGATAATATTCACCTAGCCCATTGCTCCTCATGAATTCCCCCAAATCTTCACAGGTTTGTGAATATTGATCATGTATATAACTTGCATCTTGTGTTACTGAATTTTTTTGTTTGCATGTTTGTTTTGAATAACAATGTCTGTAAGGATGTTCAGAGTGGTTAGGCATTTGAGGTTAGAGCAGGATACAGCTTTCAATCATCTGCACAACTAATAAGTATGAAGTGCCTAGCATATGTGAGATCCCACTCTAGGTATTGAGCATACAGTAGCAACAGTACAGAAAAAATTCCCTGACCTCATGCAGCTTATATTCTTATGAACTTGTTGGGAAGTGTCTGACATCTGTTTCACCTCCCTCCTGCCTCATTCACAGAGACTTGGAACCTTGCAGGTCAGTAAAGAGTTCTGCTTATGTTGTGAACAGGGCTGAGGAAAGATCAGAGGAAAGTTCTTTGATTTTGGACACTTTCATTAGCACGATGAGACACAGCTCTGCAATAGGATGCTTGTTTGCTTTGATCTCTTAGTCCCATCAAATTTTCTACCAATATTTTAGAATTTGAGAATGGACCAAGAATATACAAAACATTGGGAATCACTGTCCTAGCCCACTTTTTATACTCCTTTACCATGACATTTTTCAGGAAAATCTCCTCTTTCTTTGAGCTTCACATCATGAATCCACATCTCAACTTGGATGACACATCCTAAGAGGCAAGAGAGAATACTGCTTGAGGGTATGGATTTTTAAGTCAAACAGCTGTGTGACCTTCAGCAGGGAGTTAACTTCTCTGTACCTCAGTTTCCTCATCTTTAGAAGGAGGATAATACCAGTGCCTTCCCCCAGGATTGTAGTCAAGGTTAAATGAGTTAATCTATCTCCAAATGCTAGTAACTCTTCCCAGCCTATAAACGTACTCAATAAGGGCCAAAAAGTCTTGATTTCTCCCCTCCCCCTGTATCTCCCTTTCTCAGTGTTCTCCAGCCTCACAAAGGCAGCACAATACACTCAGCTGCTCATGCCAGAAACCTAACAGTCATCCTTGACTCTACCCTTTCCCTCAGCTCTCACTTTCTGTCCTTCGGCAAGACTGATGGCCTACTGTCAAACTGGGTTCCATATCTGAGTGCTCCTCCCACTGCTACCATCCCACCATCATTGATACGCCCTTAAGAAATGGCATGCCCTTACAATCTATGACACCATACAACATTCTGAGCAATATTTTTAAAATATAAATTAAATTGCATCACTCCCTTCAAAGCCATACAATTGGTTTCCAGTTACACTCAGCATAAAACTCTAACTCCTTGCCAGAGATTTTCTTCTTCCAGAATTTCATCCCTTACTTCTTTTATTTTAAATTTTATTGAAGTATAGTTGACTTATAATGTTGTGTTTAATTTCTGCTGTACAGCAAAGTGACTCAGTTATACATATATATATGGGGGGGAGGGAAGGTCTGGGAGTTTGTGATTAGCAGATGCAAACATATATAGGATGGATAAACAACAAGGTCTTACTGTACAGCACAGGGAACTATATTCAGTATCCTGTGACAAACCATAATAGAAAAGAATATGTAAAGAATCTCTTTACTTCTTTAACCAAGGATCTATTAGTGTTAAGCTCTGTCTATTCTGCACATCTTCTCTTTGAACTGGGTATTCTGTATTTTCATTATGATGTGGGTTTTTTTAACATCTTTATTGGAGTATAATTGCTTTACAATGGTGTGTTAGTTTTTGCTCTATAACAAAGTGAATCAGCTTTACATATACATATATCTCCATATCTCCTTCCTCTTGCGTCTCCCCCTCACCCTGCCTATCCTACCCCTCTAGGTGGTCACAAAGCACCGAGCTGATCTCCCTTCATTTCTCTTCCTGGGAACTTAAGCTTCACAAATTGAAGGAATCACATTTTTAATTGGGGAAAATTTTCTGTCATCTCTGTATAGGGATAATGCTGATACCTCTTTTCCATTATATTCTCTCCTTTAGGAAGTACATTTATGCATGGACTAGACTTATTCTGCATTCATGTCTCAATTTCTCCTTGACGTTTTTTCTCTCTTTATCTCTCTGTGCTGCATTCTGACTGATTTGCTCAGAAATATTTTTTAGTTTACTATGTTTTCTCACTTGTGTTCAATCTATTTTTCATATATACATTTAATTTTTTAATTCCTATGGCTGCTTGTGTTCTTTCTATAAATTCTAGTTGGTTATTTAAAATGTCTATTCTTTATTGATAGTGTCTTATGGTTTTGAATATTTTTAAGACTATATTTATTTTAAACTCATTTTTGGTAGCATTTTCCCAATAGTTCTATTAAGTTCTTGGAAGTCTGACTCTGCTTTGGGATATGTCTGCTGTTTGATCCTCAAGTGTTCTGTAATTTCCGATTATGAGTACATATGCAATGGAGTATTTGTGATATAAAGACACATTCCTCCAAAAAGTATTGCTTCTGCTATGGGCCACAAGGTTCAGTAGGGCCCTGGTACACTTTTTATGTAAACTCTTAAGCTTAGGAGTTTGGACACATGCAGGTAAAATAAAATTTAACCAGATGTTATGAGAGGTACAGTTCCAATGTTATATTCTCAGGGCAATATTTTGTCCCACTCTAAGCCCAGGTTGAAACAAAGAGAATTCCTATTATCTCCCTGTCCTGATGATTTTTTTTTCCAATTTAACATTTTATTAGGTATGTAGAGCTTTAAACCTGAAGGTTTAGTGTGAGGGGCCTTTGTCAGAATATTGACTTTTGCAGGTCTAAGGTCCTATTGCCTGTCCTTTTCTGAAAATAAAACTCAAGCCTCTGGGTCACCATGTTCAGGATACCCTCCAAAGACAGCCAGCGTCAGCTGTAGTTTGCTGTTCCCTCTTATTTTTCGTTCTTGGAGATTTTCCTTTCTTTCTTTTGAACTTTCCAGCCATGATTCTTCTTTTTAAGTTTCTAATAGGCTATCTAGGATTTATGGGTATTTTGTAATGGAAGTTTTTGCATGGCACATGTGGTATTTCAAAAGTTTGAATTCATTTCTTCATAGATATTCTTCCTTCCATTTTCCACATCTAGTCCATTCACTATAAATTATCATTTCAATCATTTTACATAACCTCGTCCGATCTCAGAAAGCAGTTGAGTTTGTGTCTACCATTATGTATCTCTCTGTTTTTACCATTCTCCATATCAAAAAATTCCTTATGTGGTTTTTCCTTCATTTTCTTCCTTTCTTGATCATATTATTTATTAAAATGTAAGTAAATGATTATCTGTATCCTATTCAAATGAGGCTAATGTTTTCAGTTTTACTTCCTGTGTTTTTATGACTTTATTCTCATTCAATAGATAAATAATCTATATTTTATAATTTCAGTGTGGTGTATAAATTGAAGTTTTTATAGCTATCCTTATTTGTATTTTAGTCAAAATAAAATATAGTGTGAGGTCAAGATTTACTAAGCTTAGTATCTGAACTATTTCACATGTTATAGATCAGAAATCTTTATCCTATAGGACTGTTCTTTGGATTGAAGTTTCTTAAGGAAAATACAGTTTTCCTTAGAGCAATTAATGAGATACAACTTACTGACGCTCAAAAATGATTTATATTTAAGCTAGCCTTTTTGGTCACAAATATAAAATGCTGGTCATGCTGAACTGTGTGCTACATCAGGTTCCAGATCTGCAGACCATCTCGCCATGAGAGTCATTGGCTCAATTTGCTGCCATCTCTCACCTCATTTCCCCATTACTCATGACATTGTATTCTATTATTTTTCAAGTTTACATATCAGAGAGAGTTTCTATTCTGTCTTCCCTCAGAAGCTAAAAACTGTAGTTGAAAACTGTTCATCAAAAATGACATATTATTGATAAAAACTATACTCAAACATATATTAAGCACTTATTCCAAGAATGAGATATATTTGCAATCTATCCATTCACGTATGAATATAGCCCATTCCCATATGCAATTTCATTTGCTTCTGACAACCACAAGTGAGGCGAATTGCCCAGGAATTTTCCCATTTTACAGTGTAAGAAAACTGATACTCATGGGTCTCAGGTAATTTGGAACCTCTCCCAGGATTTTTAAATGGCAGAGCTAATTAGTACTTAAAACCTAGATATCTAACTCTAGTTTCAATGGTCGTCTCACTTTTTTTTTTTCAATGCTGTCTCCTTCTGTAGAAGCCATTGAGATTTATGCACTGTGGGTAAGACAAAAAAATATCAGGCTTCTTTTGTTAAAGGGAGTTTATTGTGTTGTGAAATATTGGTTGGACTAAGATTTAAACAACAATATATGTCAAATAATACAGGACAATATGACTATTAAATTTGCAATACAGACAATGAACGCTTGCTTATGCAAATAAGTGAAATCAGGGGATCATCAGAAAATGTCTCATAGTAGAGGTGGGATTCATGCAGGGCATTGAAGGACAAATAAGTTTTGAGTACACAAGTAGGATGGAGGCTAGCATAATAAGAATTAGGATGGGAGAGGCAATGTGCAAAAACAGGAATAGTTCAGGAAAATGAGCCTGTGCAATTGTAATAAAAGGTGCTGGCAAACAATACCTAATGACATGCCATCAGTTCTGGTCCCATGTTTGCCCACACTATTCCTGTTGTCTAAATGCTATTATGGATGGGCACCATGCTCACAGGATAGCTTACCCAGTACAATAATCTATCCAGCAAATTGGAAATGACAGGAATAAATGTAAGACTATGATGGTGTGCAAAAAAATTTGTTTAGTTAGAGGCTACATTTTCATACTGCATATTATCTGTGGGATTGTTGATTTCTTTATGCACTGAGAGAACTAGTGGCGTTTCATACTTACTAAGAAGAAAAGGAGCCTTTCACAATCCCAAATTTGCAGACCAGATTATCATGCCAGACAGCTCTCGGGGCTCCTGTGCACAATTAGCAGGTGATTACTTCCATTTGGGGGGCACCAAAGTCAAAAGGAATACACTTTTGCAAATACATTTGGAGTCATAATTAAACCCCTGCTGCCACAATAGGCTGCGCCTATTTCACATCACATAAACTTGGTGAATACAAAGAAATGGCAAATGTCAACATAAGAGTCAAAACTCACACTTACAGCTTTTTGCTATTCTGAGACGACATCTGAAAACACGCAGTTTGGTGGAGAATTTTTCCATTAGCATCGCTGATCAGCATGTGCTATCAATTCTCTATTGACTTCAATTATTAGCAGTCACTCTGAATTTTCCATTAACTTTAATGATTGGCATTAGCTAAGAAATTTTAGTGCTTCCTATGACCAGTATTTGCTACAAACGCTCCTCCTAATTCATTGGTCACTCTTTGCTATGATTTTGCTTTAGGTTCTATTTGCTATTATTTTTCCCCTTACTTTTAATGGTTAGCTAAAGATCTAAATTCTTGCCAAAGAACAGTATTCAGCACTTGCTACGAAGTCTTTTTTTTTTTTTTTGTTACAAGTATTTAAACGTAAGCCAAAGGAGTTAGAACATATAAAACAAAGGAATTCTAAATTCAAGACACATGTGTAGTGGAAGACATTTAAAAACTCAGGAGGTTATAGAGTCTTATGGCATTTTTGAGAACCAAAATTTCAGCTCCTGACTAATCTGAAATGCTTTATTTCTTAGACATCAGCTATCTAGCAATGATTTCAATCAATGAATTGGGAGAAAGACTGTTATAAGTTATTTTACTATCTGTTTATTCCCCAGAGTAGGAGATAGAATTGGGGTGGGAGTGAAAAATGAACCATCTTCTCTTGGACTAGTGAGGCTTTTACACTTCTACACCAATAATAAACTAAATATCCCAAATGGTGATTTCCTCAATGGGTAACTTTCATGGATTTTTTTTTTTTTTTTGAGCCAAAGAATAAACCATAATAGATGAAAAAAAAAATCTATTCTGGTAGAAGTAAAAGATCATTCTAAACATGAGTCCTACATTAAAAGAACTCCAAGGAAAAGTAACAAGGTCATAATCACGATTCGTGACTCTTGACACCCATCATCCATGCCCCAGATAGTCTTCTCTGCCACCACAGAGCACGTCTCTATTTCTGTTCAGTCCTTAGTATGCACAACCAGCTACCTTGCAGACTCCTCTGTACTTTCTTTACAGCAAGGCCAGCTCTTCTGAGTGGGCTGTGGTTTCTTCTCCTCTCTGTGCTGAAACATTTTTTGGTATGTTTGCTTTGATTGTGGCTTGTTATCTGAGAGTTGTAAAGGGTATCAACTGGCTGATTTTTCAGGGAGTTACAATAGGGAGAGTTTCTCGTTCTTTTGTTTTTGGTCCCTGAGAGGTATTGATAGCACTTAACTCTGAAAACCAATAGTCAGTTTGTTTATTTTTTATGTTTGTGGGTGAAATAACCTCTTTCTTCTGCCCACTTGACTTTGAGTCTTGGAGGAAAGTAGAGTGTGAGGGCTGAGAGGCTTGGAGAAATGTCATTAAAAGTATATTGAATCTTGGTTTAGATATTATAAACAGCTGAGATCTGAACCAGGGTAAAGAGGGGCTCAGGATTGGGGTTATTTCTGATTTTGTGATTATATTCAAGAAAAACCTTATTACTTGCAAAATATTGTTGCAAAATATAGAAAATATTTTCACTATGTTATTTAGATTTACATTTGTAAAGACATTTGTATTCTTTAAAAGTTAAGCTGTCTTAACCAGATGCCTTAATCTTTTTTTTTTTTTTCAATCTGGATCTCATCAACTTTTCTTTTCCTGATTGGGAATTTCAGTTTTAAAGTTTATATTGAGCTGAGAGTCACCTTGCCAATGACATTTTCCTAAGTTGCAGCTAAATGTAATAGATTTTTATAAAATCATAAGTCAATGTTGTATGTGGTTTTATCACTTAATAATGCATTCCATTATAAAAACATTCTAAGTAAAACTTTCTAACTTTGAACTTGATCTTGTACTCTGTCCTACCCTACTTTTTAATAATATGCTTACCAATCAGTCATCTTTCCCATAAACCAGTTCTGAGACAATCCAGAAAGACACTCACAGTCATGATATAATAGCACCTTTGTCAGGGAACTTGGGCTCCCACGTCTTTAATGCACATTTCATAAGCATTTGGGGGGCACTAAGTTGTTAGTTTTATGTTTTCTGCTTTAAAAGAACCAGAAGGTGAAGAAGATTACCTTTGGCAGTTCTGCTCCATGCCATCACTTTGTTGTCATTCTTGGAATGTCTCAGAAGGTTTTATTAGGTAAAGGCCTCTATAAATTCCAGGTGCTGACCATATGTTCATCACTGCATCCACAAACAGCAAAAAGTTTTATTTTCAAATCTGACTTCCCTGTATAAGTAGAGCAAATCCTGCAGACTTGTTTATACATCACTGTGAAAATCTCTACATAGTGTGAACTTTCTTTGTGAGCTAAGTTTCAAGCCAAAGAAAAAGAGAACAACCTACTTGTATTCTCCCATTGTTTTACGGTGTCTGAGAAGAGTTTTTGTGGAAATATAGAAGGGAATTTGCTATTTCTCCTCCTTAGTTCACCTGAGGGCAGTGGAGTTGGGGAGGAAGTAAAATTTCTACCTCATTAGTTTTATTATTTAAGAATTGTTTTAGTTCTCGTTTGGCAACTATCAATAATTAGTTCAGTTCCAGGAGCTGCCACTTTGTAGTTTCATCATGAACCATTGGTAATTGGTCCAACAATCTACCACGTGAGATGCCTGGTGACAGAAGAGAGTTAGACAGTCAGATGACCCTGGATGTCCTGATCTAGTCCCAACTGTAGTTTTCATTCACCTCCTTTGGGCCTTTTGGAAAAAGAACGAAACAGAGAAGAGATCAAAAATAAAAAAAATTAGAGTGATTCCCAAAGATGACACATGCACTCAAACAGCTTAGTGGAATATGAGCCACCAAATCTCCTCTTAGGGGTGTTTAGCATAGTTTATAGCTTCTGGGCACTTCTGCTCAGTTTTGTGCTCAAAGAAATCGACTCAGAATATACTTCAATAATCTTTGAGTGCCAAGTGGCTTGCAGAAAAGAAGCACAAAATTATTTTATTTTTGTTTTCTTCAGTGTCAATTTAAATTGAATTATTTATGTAATTGATTAAAAATTACATAAATAATTCAATTTAAATTGACACTGAAAATTGGGTACAGTTTTTTTAAAAACTGGGTACAGTTTTTTTGAACATTAGCACAACAAACAGAAACTAACAGGTAGCTAATAAGTACAACATTCCATTACTTTGAATAGTTCTTTTTTTTGAACGGTGAAAATTTAGTTGTTTGTATTAAAGCTTTTAGGTTTTATTACAAGGCAAGAAAGCCTATCTGTAAAGCACGTATATCTTAGACTTCAAATATTTTATACTATGGTAGTACCAAATCATACACTTGTATTGGAGGCACAGGTTTGTTTAAGCTGAAAACCAGCTGTCCTTTGAAATATAATTATGAATTGAATTCTGACATCTGTGTTTATTAATCATGTGATCTTGATGCATATATTAGTTTATTATAGTCCTTTACCTATAAAATATGCACAGTCAAATCTTGATTATGTGAAATAATGGAGGAAAGTTGTGAATAATGAGACAAACATTGGAAGTGATGGATAATTCTGAAATGATGTATATTTGACTCAGATGACAATATACTAATAAGATTTATCTCTATCTCTGATCTGGAAAATGTATAGTATTACTTATGAAATAACAACACTACTTTATAAAAATATAAAAGCCTGCCTTCGTCATTTTTAACCCTTGTACATGTCCTTCTTGTTTTGCTATCTAGGTCCAGGAAGAAAGCATGCCACCCCTCAAGTTAACACAATTATGAAACTCTTATCTCCTACAAAAAGCTAGTTCATGTTTTTCTTATGCTGTTTTTTTTTTAATTGGAGTATAATTGTTTCACAATGTTGTGTTAGTTTCTGCTGTACAACGAAGTGAATCAGCCATATGTATATATACATCCCCTCCCTCTTGGACCTCCCTCCTGCCACCCCCACCATCCCACCCATCTAGGTCATCGCAGAGAGGGTGTGGAGAAAAGGGAACCCTCTTGCACTGTTGATGGGAATGTAAATTGATATAGCCACTGTAAAGAACAGTATGGAGGTTCCTTAAGCTGTTCTTTTAACTCAATTCTTGTTCTTTAACATTTAACAGACTAGAGCCAAATGAGATAGGGTTCATGTCATGTCAACTAAATAATTAATTAAAGAGGACTAGTTATATGGGTGTTTCTTTTAGTAAGTATGTGTTAACATTTTTTATTTTTATTTTATTTATTTATTTATTTTTGTGGTACACGCACGGGCCTCTCACTGTTGTGGCCTCTCCCATTGCGGAGCACAGGCTCCGGACGTGCAGGCCCAGCGGCCATGGCTCACAGGCCCAGCCACTCTGTGGCATGTGGGATCTTCCCAGACCAGGGCACGAACCCGTGTCCCCTGCATTGGCAGGCGGACTCTCAACCACTGCGCCAACGGGGAAGCCCATGTATTAACATTTTAAAAGTAGATTTTTATCATACTGCTATATAATTTTTATTCCAAATTTTCTAGTGATGAAGCCAATAGTTTTATTCTGAGTAAATTAATTCTGTTACCAGCCTAAGAAATATTTTTAAAGAATGTTCCCTTTACCTTTACAGATTAAACTCAAGTTAGATGTTTGTACAGTTCACCACTGCTAGTGAACTACATGCTTTTTTACCTTTTAATAGACTTGGATTTCCTTGTGAGATTAGAAAATTAAACTCAAAGCAGGTAATAATAAATTCAAATCCTTGAGGCCTTCTTTCCTACTCCAGGCAATGTTCTTTTCTTTCTCTAATTTCTCTAGGATTTACAGGTAATAGCCTAGAGGTTAGCATTTACTCAATGTCAGGTGTGCAATGTACGCTTGCTTCGTTTCTTCAGTCAGGGAAGCCTACTGAGGGTAGGCACTGGGTATCATGACTCTTTTATATACCTACATGCACACAGCACATTGGATAACTTCACCTGATAAATTCAGAAATGGAGGAATGCAAGCATCTTTCTCATCAATTATCTTGGTTAACAGTAATTTTTAAAGAAAAAACCCTACTTTCTTGGTCATTTATTTATTGTTTTTCCTAGAAAATAAAATTCTCTTTTGTAAAAGAATGATGTTTTGTTAACTATTACTGGTTCCTAACTCTTTTTCTCTTCTTTCCTGTTTTTATTGCCATTAAAAAAAATACAGCATTTTGTCTCTGCTACAACTTTTGTTCAGCCTTAACTTTGTGTTAATTAAGGCATATTTCCTTCAACTCACTTTCACAACTACATTTTTGTTAATGACATGCACTCTTAGTAACTCAGTGCTGAACAGAGTCCACTATAATTGGGAAGGAAATTATTTCTATTGGTATCCCTTGGACCCAGAGCTAGAATTGACATTTCATTATACATGGTGACATGGCCTCTCTTCTGGAGGAGAAATAAAAAAGTGTTTCCTACAAATAGGCAACAGGCACCTGACCTGTTGGATCAGGTTACATCGGGTTATGTTGTGTTACATGATGTGACATGCCCTGAAATGACCTGAGGCAATGTCATTTTGTGTTACCCTGGTAGAACAGTGCTGCTCTTTATTAAACAACCATGGGAAGGCTCATCAGTGGTGGTCACAGAGCATTTTCATGCCACCTTTGCAAAGAAGTAAAGAATCAGCCACCCTCTGAACTGTTCCTCCTAGGAGTCACTTAAGGAAATCAAAGAGTACAAGAATCACAAGAGTCCCACAAGTTTCCATTGCTTTAAAAAGTGTAATTAAAATTCTCAGGTACAGAACAGAGGCATGCATTTATGTGACAAGGATCACAGCATGGCCAAGGAACAACCTGTACTCTCAAATAAACATGTTCCATTATAAATACTTCCAGTATTCTTAAAATAATCCCTTAATTTTCAGATTGGTTTACCTACTTTTTATGTAAAGTCTGTTCCTAATTACTCTTCTGGTGATTAAAAGTTGTCTTTTAAAACTATACATTCTGTAAATTAGAAGCCCCAATTAAAAGGTGTCATAAAAGTACATCTTTAGTCTTATCCTTGAGTTTTTTTTTTTTTTTAATCAAGACAGTGGGTCTCAGTAAGAAACTATCTTAAATTATTACACTCTGTGATATTATGTAAAAGGAATCCATTGTGCTTGGTCACTTTTTCTACTGATTTTACTAGTGTTTTCCTATTGATATATCTTGCATATAAATTCAGTTTTAAGATCTGCATAAAGAACGGAACAATATTATATAGGTACATCTGTCTAGTGATTTCAGAGTAATTACTGGTGCATGGATGGAATATAACCTTTTGGTTATATTCTGCAGTAAAAGGAATAGATAGGTTAGAGAGGATTTTATGCAAATTAGAAATGCTCTGTGTTGGAAGTCTAATTGTACTTTTTATTGTTAGACAAGTCAATACTGCTTTAATACACATTTGATAAGCTTCTTGCTGAAACTGTATATGAAAGGGATTGGTTTCCATAGATGAAAGGCATAATCTTAACAATGAGGCCACATAAGCAGAGTGGTTGAAGTACTGATAAAGGATTTGTTAACTCCAACACAGAATAAGTCTTATTAGCCTTATTAGTCACCACTGTTTGACCCACTACTATTAACTGTGTGAGTCACACACATTGCAAACTAGGATGGAGCAGCACTGTGTTTGACCATTTAGAGTAAATGTAATCTAACCTGAAGAGTATTTCAGCTGCAAAGATTGAAGGACTGTATCTTGTCCTTTGGTTTCCTCTTCAAGAGAATTATTTGAATATTGGGAATCTCAGTTTTCAAAACATTTGATACTTAAATCATCAAGTTTCAAAAATGTCAAATGTAATGTTCAGCTTCTTTTGTAATCAACACAACTTATGTGTAAGAGGAAAGGCAAACATAAGGGGTTATTGGTTATAACATTATGAAAATTTAAAAGATTAAAAGAACAAACAGAAGTTCTATGAAATTCAAATCATGTACATTTATTTTTTGTGTCATTTTCATTTACAATTAATTGTGTTTTCCCACTTAGTAACGGGATAGGTTAAGAATGGTTGCTATACAGTATAAAACTAATATTGTTAGGAAGAAAATTATAAAATCATAAAAGAAAAATGAGGAAAGAAAAACCAATGCCCACCCCCTTGTTTTGTATAATAGGTAGGGTTGCAGCAGTGTGAGGATGGATAATGTAGCTGCACTGAGTCCTATTTTCAGGACCTGCTTTTTTAAACCTCTGGCTGATTTTTTTTTTTGCCACCTATATTTGCAATAAATTTATTGCCTGCTTAAATTAATAATTTCTGTTGTTTTCAATTAAGAATCCCGACTAAACCATATACTCCCTAGTTTGCATTGAGAACATTTATTAAAGATATATATTATAAATCAATAAGTTATCATCTGAATTAAAGGTAATCAAACAAGCAGAAAACCATAAACCACCATAGAAAATTCTTTAAAGTGTATGTGATATGTAACTGGGAAATCAGACCATTCATGAAATATTAATACTTATGATATTCTAAAAGCTGTTCTGGGCAACTGGAATCATGGAGGGGAAGTAGGAAGAAGTTTTGAATTCTAGGGTGTCAATAATTTATTTTGGCAATTAAGATTTTTGACTTGCCTAGTTACTGAAAAATTGAAGACTAAAGGGAGGGTATGTTTATGGAGAACAAAGATCAAGAGTTTGGTTTTGAATGCGGTTTGAGATGCCAATTAGATATCTAAGTAGAAATGTTGAGGAGGAAGTTGGATGCTTAATAGCCTGTATCAGCATGTCAGAGCCTGTGGTAGGCAGAATCATAGCCCCCCCCAAAGATGTTCATGTCCTACTCCACTGGAACCTGGCAATGTTAGTTTACATAGCAAAGGGGATTAAGATTGCTAATCAGCTGACCATAAAATAAGGAGATTACCCTGGATTATTAGGGTTGGCCCAAAGTAATCACAAAGGTCTGTAAATGTGGAAGTGGGCGGCAGAAGTGTCATTGTCAGGGTGATAGTATGTGAGAAAGACTCCACTGGCCATTGCTGGCTCTGAAGATGGAGGGAGTAGCCACAAGCCAAGGACTGCATCAGCCTCTGGAAGCTAGAAAAGGCAAGGAAACAGATTCTTCCCTAGAGCCTCCAGAAAGGAATGCAGGCTGTCAGCACCTTGATTTTAGCCCAGTGAGATCCATTTCTGACTTCTCAGAACTCAAGGATAATTTTGCATTGTTTTAAGCCACTAAGTCTGTGGTAATGCAGGTATCAGAATGGCATTGGGTTTCTCAGCATTAACAATGGATGAGATAAATAACAATACAACAATAGCAATGCCTTCTTCCTGAGGATACAGCTAGGAGTAGGAGGACCAAGTCTCCATGAGGATATTTTAATGAAAATAAAAATGAATTTATAAATTGCACAGTGTTTGAGTGAGTTGAGAGGAGATACGCAGGTGAGGGAGAAAGTTGGAGACGTCAGGTTAATGACAGATACACAGAAAACTGAACAAACAAAACTAAAACTAAAAAACAACAGGAAAATAGGTAGCTATATTTCCAAGTTAAGCTTCAAATTTAGCAATATTTATGTATTCCTAACAACACAAACATCAATTTTTTAATTAACCAAAATTGTAGTATATTAGGAGGATGAGGAGAGGGGAAGTATGTTAGAGTGGAGAATTGTTATAAACCCTCTAAAATAGGAAGAAAACTAAAATTTAAAAATCAAGAAAGAGCAAATTAATTACAATATTTAGAAATATAAAGGTAATTACAGAAAGAAATAACTAAAAAAAGTTGAAAGTGATTGCCACTGGGAACAATTCTGCTGTTTTTCATTATAGGTTTTAGGACTATATAATTTTTTAAAACCTCTACGTCTACTACTTTGATAAAAATAAAAATTAAATTTAAGAAGAGTAAAAAAAAAGAGAAGTGTAAATAAATATTGGCATTTAGAGCCAGTAGAGGATTAATATTTCCTGGAGATCAATAGAGACTCAGGTAAAAAACTGTCTCCATAGTTATAGGCTAGGCCAGCCTTAATCAAAATTATCCAGTAGGCAATTATCTAAAATAGCACAGTGTAACATGAAGAAGGTTAAATTTTTTTAAAGATATGTTATGACACTCGTAAAATAACATGACTAAGATGGCAGAAAATCCTTTTATAATAATACTGTGTTCTTCCTTGTAGACATAGAATTAAATTATCTTACAAAATATTTTAGGAGAGTTATTTGCTTTTTTGCCTAAAAGGGATTTTCTATTCCTTTATGAAGAACAGTGAGGTCATTTGATCACCTCGGTGTAGGGGAGACATTGATTCAAAGGAGAAAAAAGTCCTCTCTCAATATGAGTTGTACCGATAAGACAAGGAAATAAGCCAGCCCCAGATACTGTCTAGAAGAGGAGAAACAGAAAGGAAGAATGAAGGGAAGAAATTGGGATGACGCTTTGCAAATAGGTGCAGGCGAAGTAGAAGTAAGTTGGTAAAAATTAACTCACCAATTCACTAACCAGATCTTAAGAAGCATTGGAATAAATGCAATCTAAAGGTCCTTACAGCTCTAAAATTTAGTGATATTGAGAGGTAAGATCTACTTTGTGTATGATGCTGATATGAATGATTTCACTGCTGTAGGGCAAGATCTATGTCTCACTTAGCTTCGTACAGTGTATGGAACGGCATGACAAATAGGTAAGATGCCCACGTGATTTATTGTCCAAACTGGGACACTGAGAAAGAGAAAGGGGGTGCTATTAGTAATTATAGGCCTACATCATGACCGGTTGTGAGCAAACTGAACGTATGGTCGCCCTACACAGAAATGACTTCTTACACTATGTAACAATATCTCAGCCACTGGATAGTCAGCATGAAATAAGCAGCTGTGTTGGTTTTGAAAGCGTACCTAATTGATGAACATCTGGTGGCAGGTAGCCAGCCCATTAAAAATCAATTATACTCAACGACTTGCATCTGAGCCATACTGCACCAATCTCCTCGCACTCATCAGATCCACATGTTCCTGAATAAACACATGCACCACTCAAGCCAGAGCCTTTGAACTTTGCGTGGTTGGAAGTGAATTTCATCAGGGGCTTTCCCTGATCCAGAGCGAAGAGAAGAATTTCTGTTGCTCCACCCCTGACTGTTGACAGGTCAAGAGACCAGGCAGCAGTTTGAATAAAGCTCTAAATTCGAGGGTAGCCAGAGAATTCACTGCTCTGTGCAACTCTTCAGGGTAGCATAATATATATCATAAATAGCACAAAGTGGGTAATAAAATGAGGAGGTGATAGTGATCAGGGACTAAATTTAGGGTGTGATAAGGAAATAAGAAGTTAGTCATTATGGAGAGTGCGGAAAAGTTTCCTTTACAAATCTCAGCTCAGAAGTTGCATGTATGTTTCTGGGTTCTAGCTGTAGCAATTAGTGAACAATTTTCCTGCTCCTTTGAGAGGCATAATCCAAAGAGTTATTATGTTAAGGATGGGTGGGTTGAGAGAAGAGGATGGACCTGGTGCTTAGAATACCACCCAGAGGAAAGCCACAATCTCCTGATTAGAGCCATCCTTGGATCATAACCTGAACAGCAACAGGGATGTCTGGAATAAATCCTAGACTCTTTGGCAGGTCATGAGAGCTATCATGGAGAGGTCATTTAAATAGAAGATAAAGATTATTTTTAAATTAACTTTCCATTCGTGATCAAAGAACTACTTCTAGATACAAAAAAGCTTTGGAAACATAGGGAGCATGCTTGTTATGGGGTCAGGGGGCATCACATCATTCTTTTACCTGCCCAATAACTAACAGACTAGTCACAAAGAAGGGTTTTATGTTTTTTCCTAAGTGAGATTTAGAAAGAATACGAACAAAAATGTGTGTAATTCTGTTGTGAAATGGATAGACATAAAAAGTGAGTAAACCATAAAAAGTATGGTTTCTTTAAGCAGACTTTCCTATAGGTCAGTGTATAGTTTTAAACGTAAAATAAATGAGTTAACTATCGCGATTTGAAACTTCAAACAATTTTTCCTCCATTTTAAACTGTATAATGATTGTCTATTTGTAATGGGAATTCTTAAATTTGGAAAGAAACTTAAAGGTCATTTAGTCCAACCCCCTTATTTATTGTTGAAGTAATTGAGGTCTTGAAGGCTGACCCAAGGTCAGCCTTCCCTCAGGTCATGCACCTTATAAATGGAGACTGGAGACTCAAAGCCAGATCGCCTGGCTCCAGGTCCACTGATGTATTTTTTCAACTGTTTTTAAAATGTAAGGCTTATATTTCATATTGACATGTTTATGAAGAACTAAGCCTGATTATGGCATAATATAACTTAAAGCCATATTGAATCTTTGGAACTGAAATATAAGCAAACTAACACTTGTTAAGCTAGTTAACTATCCTTCCTCCTAATGGGTTTAATAATCCATCATTTGACCTCTGTAATTCTTCTCATGTGCACTTACACGAATATGACATATACAGCCTTATGGCTATGTACATACTGCAATATTCATGTGTATATATACTTAAATTTTACACTGTAAAATATAGTTTTAGATTAGAGTATCTGGAAAAATGAGGCCAGAATTTTTCAGTTAGTAGTCAATTTATATATGAAAATTGTATATGCTACCACTCATAAAACTCATAATTTGAATTTATGCTAAACAGCTAGATATTTTAGTAGTTTTCAGTGGTTGCATTTTCAGCTCTGTTTTTAAAACTATCTGCTCACTCATTGGAAGACACTGTTTCAGTTTCACTCCTGCCCTAGAAATAATCATTCAAGCACTTTACTGTATGGTGTGACTTTTTCTGACAACATCTGTTGCTCTGAAACAGAAAAGTACCCAGAGTGACAAAGAGGGTGTTTGCTACTATTTTACCCAGGCTGAAAAGATGGGCCAGAGAGCTGTACAACCCATAACAATGTGAAAATCTTTATATGAAGTTGTTCACCAGACTTGTCAATAGGCTGAACCATATTGGAACTGGCAGTCTTTCTACTGGGATAGCATTTGCCTTGAAGTACTATCTTATCTCTTTTTCAATGTCAGCCTGAAGGCTCTTAGACAACATATGTTCATTTCATGTCTTAGAGATATTGCTTCTGGTATTGCAAATGCATTACCACATTGAACGTTTTTGTAAAACAGATGGTACATATTAAGGTCTCTGTTTCTTGTACAATTTCTGTAACAATGGCACTGCATTCTTCACGTTGACAAAAGTATCATCAACATCATGCAGTGCAACCCTAGATTATGTCAGGATGGTAAATGAACACTTCAAACAGAAAGATCAATGATGAAGGTGAACCAAATCCTTTTGAGAACTCCAAACTGAAACTGGTCATTTCTTGAAATTATTCTCTTAAAACTTCAGTTAGGAAATACTCAGTTCTCCTCTTTAAAAGCCCTCTGTCAAGTGGCTTTTCAAGTAAAACAACAGAATATACAGACTCATCAACTTTCAGAAATGAGGTTATGAAGTAGACACCACCCACCTCTCGGTCAGCCCAATACCTGTCGGTACAATGATATCTTAATAATTAAACTGCTGTCATAAGCTTTTTAGAAAAGTCATTTAATACTAACTAGAATCACTCTAAAAAGCCAGGCCATCATCAGGGTTGAAAACCAGGTTTGCGTTTATCTAAATAAGCTTATGACATTAGCTGTGGTTCATAGAATATTTATTTAGAACATTCTATAATGTTCACTAAAAGGGAAGAACTGTTGAAAGCAGTTTTTGGATTCAGCAAATCTGTGAGATTTACACCCCTATCCCACACAGGGCTTTATCTATAAAAATGACTTCTCATCTCTGCCTCTTAGTTGGATCCCAATGTTCAGAATGCTTCTGATTTTTCTTATGGATAAAATCTCTTTTTTTGTTGATTTTGTTTTGTGTATTAGGTTTTCTAGATAAGTGCTTTTTTTTAATTGAAAGACTAGAACCACACACAACTAAAGAACAATGATCTATAAAATCCATATTCTGTGATAGGCACTTTTCTAAACACTGGGATATAACACAGAGAGAGAGAGAGAGACTGAGAGAGACAGAGAGAGGGAGAGAGAGGGAGAGAGAGGGAGAGAGAGAATTACTATCCTTATGGAGCTTACGTTCTAGTAGACATGGAAGATAAACTTTTAAATTTATTATGTTATTAGAACTAAATAGTGCACGCTACAAAGAAGAGGAGCAACTGCTTTTCTTTAACAGGTAAGATAAAAATAACTTGGTCCGTTTTTTAAATAAACATTTGATATATAATTTGCAAGTAATAGAAACAGTTATATAAGATCATATGTGGATCCACTGAACTTACACTGTTCCCGGACCATGGCTGTGTAATGTAAGAGGTTTTCAACTTATTTCAGCCAGTCCTAATCTTTTTACAAAAATAAAACATTCTGACAAAAGAGATTTTACTGAGGACTTGGGGTTTCATGCCCTTTAAAATCACATACAGTTTTAAGGTTCCATGAATATGGTTGTCATCAGCAAACAATCTTTTAGTATCTTGAATGTGTAAAATATTCTGGTAGATCAAAGCAAATGAATAAGGTAAGATTTTATTTAAAAGGCTTAAATTTAATAATAAAGCAGGATACACATGAAAGGCCGAATGATAGAATAAGATAGAAAGTGCTAAGATAATTTAAATGATATAAAAATGTAAGGGCTGTGAATTCAGAAAAGGTAATAATTATTATCAAAGACATGTATTCAAGAAGACTTCATGGAATAAGTGAGAATTAAGCTGGACCTTGAAGAGTTATACATCACATGGCCGATAGCTTATTTTTTTTCTGTTTCACGGTAGTGCCTTGTTTGGAGGCATGTTACATGGATAGCATTTTAGTAATACATAAGACATTCAGGAAGTCTACATTTGGTTGTTTGAGTACAGGCATGAATAGCAAAGAAAGAAAATTTAAATAGAGAATGCAGGTTTCCTCTGGGGAAGACAACTTACTTCCCCTTTACCATGAAATGGACCAATATAATTAACCTCCCACCAGGTCCTGATACATACAAGGCCATAACTGGTGTTCCGTGTTGGTTATTATCCATAAGTTGTGTACTTCACTCACTCCACAATGAAGCTATCCTTGGTGCAGGGACACCCATATTGCTGAGTCCGTGTATAACTTTTATTCTACCTCCTAATGATGTTGCTCATGAGCTTTTTGAGTCAACTCACTTCTAAAAGAGGTGAGGAATATCCAAAGAGGGTCACTGGGATCCTTCTGATAAGCATTCAGGCTTTGGGGTCATTTTGAATGCCCCATTCATTAATCTCTTCTCCAAACTTCCTTGACACCAATACTTCAGTTTTCCTCCTTCTATATATATCCATTATCATCAAGTTAGATTACCAGACGCCGCCAAGTAATTTTTATAGCTCTTGACCTCACACCATCTCACCTGGTGAGCAGAACTGAGGTGGTGACCCAGTTGTTGCAATTCAATAGCAACTCACTTCTACCTGGTATGACATATCACAAGGTGTCAGCTACAGTCTAAGCTGGAGATTGTTTTATCCTCAGCTCACCAGTGAGTAGAAACAAATCATGAGGTCATATATGTGGCTTAAAAGGATGAGTAACACCTTAAGAATAGGCACATTATAGCAAAATCTTCTTATGTTTTATTCACCAGACTTGCATCACATACTTATTCCAAAAGTATTCTTGGGAAGGGAAACAGAATTTTCGAATTGGCTTAAATTATCAAAATCTATCCCATGAAACACGTGGCCACATTATACCTGAACAAAATTTGGTTCTGTTACGAGGAAACAGGTGCAATGATATGGAAGGTGACCAACAGTTTGTCACAGTAGCCGTAAATAAGAAATCAAACCTAAAAATGTGTCTGGTCTCCTTTGTTGAAGCAACCTCAAATCTATATCCACAAGTTCCTTAAACACTTGATGATTTAAATTATTGAACTCAGCAATTCTCTATTAAGCATAATTTGTTTATTTTACTCTGATTATACATTTCATTTTCCAGGCCATGTCAAGTTAAAATTTTAGTCAAATTTTAGTCACAACCTTATAATGGAAGTTGGTGCAAATTGTCTTCCAGAAGCAAGATATAAAAATAAGTATTTCAGAGAAGCTTGGAGATTTCTCAGGTTCCTCATGAATATTCTAATGGTTTGGATTCAACTTTTTCCCTATCCATGCTTTTTATATAATAAAAGTGACAAAGGTCAAAATCCAGTAACTATTATTATTCAGTAGACCAAGGAAAAATTTTCAATTTGTTTTTAATAATCTCAGCCTAACTACTCCAATCAGTAAAATAGTTTCTCCATGGAGTCAAATTATGGGCTCTGCTTTTATTCTATGATTTGATAAAATATTTTTGAAATTATAGTCTATTACTTTTCTTCCTTAATTAACCAATACCTGAAAAAAGAAAAAAAGCTAACAAAGGACTAAGTATTCTAATCTAGGGTTAAAGGAGAGAGGACAGTTACCAATTTCAATACTAAATGGATTTTTATGAGCTTTTAATAAATATCTAGCCTCAATGCTAATATTTGATCAGCATAAGTGTACTAGAACATGGAGGAAAAGAAATAAGGACTAAAAGTAAGAGAGATGAGTCTAGAATCATGGCACCACTTCTAATTAGAAGTTTGACTTTGGACAAGCCTTTGAACCAATCAGCTCATTTTCCTCATCTATAAAAATGGGCATAACAGTACCTATTCTCGGACATAGATTGGGAGGATTAAATAAGATACTGAATGTACAAGACTTAGAAGAATGCACAGCACATATTGATAAAAATGTAATGGAGGGTTTGGTTCCCCTGGTGGCACAATGGTTAAGAATCTGCCTGCCAATGCAGGGGACACAGGTTCGAGCCCTGGTCTGGGAAGATCCCACGTGCCGCGGAGCAACTAAGCCACAACTACTGAGCCTGCGCTCTAGACCCTGCGAGCCACAACTACTGATCCCCACGTGCCTAGAGCCTATGCTCCGCAACGAGAAGTCACTCCAATGAGAAGCCCGCGCACCTCAACAAAGAGTAGCCCCCGCTCGCCGCAACTAGAGAAAGCCCACGCACAGCAAGGAAGACCCAATGCAGCCAAGAGTAAAATAAATAAATAAAAATAAATAAATATTATAAAAAGGTAAAGCAATCACATTATTAACATTATAATTAGTAAATAAGTGAACTGTTTCAGATGACCTCCAAATGAGGCAAATTAAATGTTTTTCCTATGTGTAATACAAATAGAATATAAATTACTTATCATATACAACTTTACATAGCTTATACAACTTCAAGAATTTCCTTTAACATTTCTTGTAGTACAGATCGGCTGGCAGTGAATTATCTCAGTTTTATTTTCTCTGAAAATATCTTTCTTTCACCTTTATTCTGAAAGGATAATTTTGTTGGATATAGAAGTGGGAGGGTGACAGTTTTCACCATCAGTATTTTAATGATGCTTCCCACTGTTTTTTGGCTTCTGTAGCTTCTGATAAGTCAGACAACATGTAAATTGTGGTTCCTTTGTAAGTAAAAAGTCAACATACTCTTTCTGCTTTTAAGATTTTTCGTTTTTAGTTTTCACAAATTTGACTATGATGTGCCTTTCCGAGGTTGTTCTTGTACTTTTTCCTGAATGGATTTGCAGACTCTTAAATACCTGCATTTACATTTTTACCAAATTTGGGAAGTTCTCAGCCCTTATTTTTTATTATTTTTGCCCAATTCACTATCTTCTCTTCTTCCGAATTCCAATTACATACAGAGAACCTTTCAGTAAGGTCTCGTGAGTCCCTGAGATTCTGTTTTTTTTTTTTTTTAACCTCTTACCTCTTTTTAGATTGAATATTTTCTATTGAAGTGTATTAATTCACTAACTCCTACTTCTGTTATGCTATGTACAGCCTTTAGTTAAAGCCATTTACTGAGTTTTTATTTTCAGATACAGAATTTTTATTTCTCTGCTGAGATTCCTCATCTTCCCATTTATTGTGAACATGTTTTCCTTTATGCTCCTGATCACAATTATAATAACTTTTTAAAATCCTATGTCAAATTCCAATATGCAGATATTTAGAATTGTTTTCCTTATTATCTTTTCTCTTGAAAAGAATTCATATTTTCCTTCTTTGTCCGTCTAGTAACTTTGGATACTATATTGGACATATTGCCATTATGTTTTGCAGACTTTGGATTCTGTTATAGTCTTCCAAAAGGTGGTGATATATATATATTTTTTTTTAGTGGGCCATTAATTTGTTTGAACTCAACCCAAAAAATCTGTCTCCTGAGAAGAATATCAAATGAAAGTTTAGTTCTTTTAAATCGAGCTAGATTATATCTTGTGCATTCATGATTTATGGCTCAGCCACACATCCATACAGGGTTGAAATACCAACTATGGGACTTCTGCTCTTTGGCTCTCTTCCTTCTGGTATTTCTCCCTCAGTATCTGGAGGGTGGTTGTCTAAAAATCTGTCCTCTATTTTTTTAGACAATAAAAACTGTAAAATTTCTATTAGTCTGCACTTAGGCTAAAAGTTAAAGAAAATGGGTAAGAATCTGTTGTTTCCATCATTGGAGTATCTACTCCCATTTATAGTCTGCCTGTTTTTGATAATCCCTCAGTGCCTTTCAGTCATTATCTTTTGCATTTTGATCATTATTTATAGCGGCTTTCTGTGGGAAGATTAAGTCAATTAACAGCTTAATTGGGTGATAGTTGAAATGGAATTCTTGCAACATGGTTTTTGAAGCTACCTAAATCCTTCCATAGAAATAAAACAATTAGAATGGCAAAATTAAGCAACAACTACTACAGACAATATTTACAAAATATTTGGTGAGAAATCAGCTACATGAACAGCAAAATATGAGCAGGTGGGGACAAAACATCAGTAGCTACAAGTACAATGTGGCATTAATAGCTCTGTACGAGAAAGAAAAGAAAGACAACAGTGAGCACCAAAGTATCCAACAGGCATTTATTAGAAAGGGTGGCAGGCCAATCTGAAAAAGTAGCTGCAGTTGAGAGAAGTCTGCACACTTAATGCAATGAGAATACTGGATTCATAAAAGGTGAGAAGGCTGAAGCAGTCTTAGGGATATGAATGCTTAAAACTAAAAACAAAAGACAGATAAAAACCTAAACTCTTTTCCTAGACAGAGACACATAAAAAAAAAGATAAACAACTGAAACTAGAATGTAAATTAAGCAAGCTGTTAAGAATGAGAGCAAAATAAAGAACAAGTCCAGATAAAAGGAGTAAGGACAGAAATGAAAGCAAATCTCAGAAAGTATTTTGATCTTTTTGCAAAAACAACCAAACAGGATCTCTCAGGTCATGAAAATAGAATAAGTATCCTGACCAATCCTTCCTAAAAGTTTAAGTAAACTAAATTTATGTAAAAATGTACAATGTAAAAGGAATCCCATACAAAATTGTAAGAAATAAGAGAATAAAGAGAATAATGTTCTCTTGGATAATAAAAGTATGCTACAAAAACATGTTCACAAAAATGGATAAATATTGTAACCAAATATTTCAAAATGAGCCACATGAAAATAGAAAACATGAAAGAACACCATAAATGAGAACTAGAAATACTCAAAGAGAAAAAAAACTGTAAAAGATTGAATAAAAATCATTTCACAAAGGAAAAAAGTTACATAAGAAGAAACACAAGAGTAAATAAACAACAGCTATCTGAAGACAAACAGAAAATGATAAGGAGAATTTTTTAAAACCAAAGAAATGACATGAGCTACTTTGGCTATGGTGGTATATAGAGGTGAGTGAACCCACTCTGCAAGGAAAAAGTATTTAGCTGAACAAAAGTCTCAAAAATAACTATTTGACGGCATTTAAATAGACTAAAGATATAAAACACATCAAAAAGTATTTATTTTTGAAAAAATTCTTGGGCTTTGGTTAAAATAGCAGTAATTTGAGCCCTTTCTGTCTTCAAGTACTACCACTCCCCCACCACACATACATAACACACACTCAAGTTTGGTCGCTTGAGATCTGTAGCTTTACCAGAGTATATAGATGGCTGCAAAACCAGCTGCTTTACTATCAGAAAAGACAGAGTCAATTTCAGCCAGCGAATTAAAACTCTTAGCTTTGTCAGCTGAACATGGCAATTCTAGTACAAGACAAATTCCCACAGAAAATAAATGGGAAAATTTACATTGGGGTGAGTGGCAAACTAGCCAGCAATTTAAGAAATATCACAGAAGGATACAGAAGAACCAGGTAAGTTCTGTACACATCTCTGGCTGACTAGGAAACTATGAACGTATCCAAGAAGACTCAAGGGAATACAGTGGAAATTAAAAGGCAAGAGAGAGATTTGAGGAGTGGATGAGCACTGAATGCACTCTTCAACTGAAACACATATCCATCACAGACGGTGGAAGATTTACGAACTGGACAATTTTTTATACAACCTCTGCTTACATCACTGACTGCCTCATAAGCCATGCAGTCACAGGACAAAAGCCTAAGAAGCCAGACTTAAAAATAAAAATCAGAATAAAAGAATTGAGGAGACATGTCAGCAGTCACAAACAACAAGAGAAAGATTTCTAGGAGTAAGCCTAGTCAAGTTACAAAAATAAATTATAACCACCTTCCCCCCAAAAAGCCAAACAACAACAAAAAGATGTTCAGGAAAATAAATTTGTAGTTACTAACATATCATCTAAACCGTTTAGATCTCAACCAAAAATCAGGAGAAATTCAAAGAAACAGCAAATTTTTATCCATACGCTGTTCACGAGAAACTATTTCTAATTGATCTTAAATTTTGTACTTAGCAAACAAAGACTTCAAAGAAGATAAGTGTATGTGGAACATTCTATATGTGAATGATTCTTTGATTCTTGTGCTAGTTATAAATAAATTGTGTGGTTTCAAATATTTGGATATTTCCCACCTTTTTTGTTACTGATTTCTAATTTAATTCTCATTTACTCAGAGATTTTTCTTTACATTATTTCATCCCTTTTATATTTATCATGGCTTGTTTTATGCTGTAGCATAAGGTGATGAAAGTGTTCATAAATTATTATTGTGATTATTCTATAACTGTATAAATTTACTAAAAATTAAGAAACTGCACACTTAAAGTGGGTGAACTTTATAGTATATAAATTACACCCCACCCCAATTATGTTGTAAAAAGATACAAAAGGGATAGCAAGTTTCGAGAGAAAGTCACTGATACACAATATAGGAAAAGAAGATGCCATATATGCATAAGAGGTGTCCTCAAAGAAGAAAATCAAAGCAATGGAAGAGAAAAACTACGGAAATTTGCAACTCAAGGACTACTCCTGAAATATATATATATATATATCACATACTGAAAGGGCACAAGGCATACCAAGGAGAATTCACTCAGAAAAACCAACTACAAGACGCATTTTGCAAATCCAAATATGTATCATTGTTTGAAATAAGACCAACAAAATAGACTATTAGCTGACATAATCAAGGACAAAAGGGAGGAAACACAAAAATTAAAAATAAGTGGAAAATGTCTGAAGAATTTTTTAAGATAAAGAATATATTTGCATATCCCTGTAAATATACTTTAAAACCAAAATGAAATGAATTAAAAAAAAATATGCTGCTTACCTAATTGAATCAGTAGAGACAGAAAATCTGAACAGGCCAATCACCATAGAGGAATTAGAGAAAATCATTTAAGACACCACCCCACAACCCCTCTCCCAATACACACAATAAATTAGCAGGACCAGTATTTCCATTAGGTGTACTACCAAACATTTACATATCAGATAATTTCCATGCTACTTAAACCATTCCAGAGCCTAGAAAAGGAACGAAACTTCCAACTTCATTTTTTTTTCCCTATTAAATACAACTATATGGTTTTGGTAGGACTACATTTAAATTAAAAAAATTTGTCTTTAACAACTTCACTGAAGTGTAATTTTCATAACATAAAACCCACTTTGGTTTTAAATGTAAAAGTTAACAATTTTTAGTAAACTGCCAAGTTGTGCTATCATCACCACGATCCACTTTTAGAACATTTCCATCACTCCAATAAGATCCACATTTGTAGCTAATCTTCATTCTCACCTCTAGCCCTAGGCAACCACTAATTTACTTTCCAGCTCTAGAGATTTGACTTTATTAGACATTTCATATAAATTAATTCATACAGTATGTTGCCTTTTGTGTCTGGCTTTTTTTTATTTAGCATACTGTTTTTCAGGTTCACCCATGTTGCAGTATGTATCAGTAGTTCTTTCCCTTTTTTCAAGTTTATTTTGAAAAGGAAGTATAACAGTGATTCCAATATGACACAAAAATTAACCAAAAAATAAAATTCAGATCTATTTCACTTTTAAATATCAAAATAAACATCTTTAATAAAACATTTGCGAATAGAATCCCACCATCTTATTAACAGAGTTAAGATGAAAACCCGTATGATTATCTTTCTGGATGCAGAAAAGCATTTGAAAAACTTTTAACACCAACAAAATTGGAATTGATGGATAATTTCTTAACATGAGAAAACACATATGGTTTAACCCAAAAGTCAGCCCCTTAATGTGGAAATACTAGAGGTTTTCAAAGTAAACCCAGGAACAGACAAGGATTACCACTGTATTCACTATAATATAGCATTGTTTTGAAAGATATTAGCCAAAGCACTCCGAATCATACAGATTGAAACTGGCATGTCTTTTCAGATGATACGACCAAATATATGCAAAAAGAAAAGAATCAACAGAAAAAAACACTGAAAACAGTAAGAAAATTCAATAAATTTCAAGTGTGTTAGTTTCTATTGCTGCTGTAACAAATTACCAAAACATATTAGGTTTAAAACAACAAAAATATATTACCTTACAGTTCTGGGTCTTACTAGGTTCAAATCAAGCGTGGCAAGGCTACATACCTTCTGAAGGCTCTAGGGAAAAATCCGTTTCCTTGCCTTTCCCAGCTTCTAGAAGCCATTCTTACTCCTTATCTTGTGGCCCCCTTCTATCTTCAAAGCCAGAAACAGCAACTCAGATCTTTCCCACATCACACCTCGCTAACAATTTTCTCCCTGCCTCCCACCCCCGCTTTTCCCTGACTCTTGTAATTATATTGGCCACACCTGTATAAGTAGGATCATCTCACTAATGGTGAGCAGCTGGTGAGCAACACCTAATTCTATCTGCAGCCTTAATTTCTCTTTTCTTTTAACCTAACATATTCACAGATTCCAAGGATTAGAATGCAGACACCGTTTTTTGGTTTGTTTGTTTTGTTTTTATTTTTTTAAACATCTTTATTGGAGTATAATTGCTTTACAATGGTGTGTTAGTTTCTGCTGTATAACAAAGTGAATCAGCTATACATATATCCCCATATCTCCTCCCTCTTGCGTCTCCGTTTTTTTTTTTGGGGGGGGAGCACAGCTTGCTTACCCCTGCAGGTTACAAAATGAACATACAAAAGCAAAGGTATTTGTATATAAAAACTGAAAGAGGAAGAAGAAGAGAAGAAGGAGGAGGATGAAGATAAGGACAAGGATGGGGTGGGGAGTAATGGACGAAAAGCCTCCATTTATCATAGCATAGAGAAAAAAATACAGAAACATAGATTTAACAAGAAATATACAAAACATTTATCAGGAAACTAGAAAACACTCATAAAAAACCACAAAAATAGACTTTGAATAAATGGGGAAATATATCATGCATTCAAATAGGAATATTCAATGTAAAGGTGGCGGCTCTTCTTAATTTATATATTTAGAGAGAGAACTCAAACCCAAGATGGAAGCCACAGTCTTTTATCACCTAATCTCCAAAGTGACAGATCATCACTTTTGCCATATGCTGTTGTTTAGTAGTAAGTCACTAAGTCCATCCTTCACTCAAGGGCTGGGGAATTAAGCTTCTTCACTTTTTACGAGAGGTGAGGTGAGTATCAAAGAATTTGGTTTATTTTTAAAGCTACCACATAAATGTAATAAATAGGAAACTCAGAAATAAATACAACTGCATGTGTGAATTTAATATATAATACATACGTATTATTTAAAGACATATAATATACAATAATTTTATTTCTCAAGTTGGTATAAAGGAAATGAAATTTTAGTAAGTGGTATTAGGGTAATTGGATAACCATGTAGAAAAAATTTAAATGAATACATTTCTCCCATCACAAGGACAATTTCTAAATGTATCAGAGATTTAAACATAAAAGCAAATACACAAAAGAAAACTAGTTCACTAAAAGAACACATGGGTAAATTCCTCTCTAATGTGGGAACAGGAAACATCTTACTAACTATAACTCAAAATACAGAATAAAATATTATATATATAGACACATACATAAAGTAGTTCACATATTACATATGTACAAGCATACATACCTATACATATTACAGACTTCCACATGGCAAATGGCATCATAAGCAAAATAAAGAAAAATGAAAAATGGAGAAACTAGGGAAAATATTTGCAATGTATATCATGGTCAAAGGGTTAATATTTTTAATATACATTTAGCTTTTACAGAGAGAGAAAAAATAATTCTATATAAAATGAGCTAGTGAATGAACAGATTACAAGAAAAGTAACACAAATACCACTTAAATATATTAAAAGAGACTTAACCTCATACAAATTAAGAGAAATGAAAATTAAAGCTACAATGGGACACCAATCTTTTTTAGCTATTATATTGGCATGAATCCAAAAGTTTGATATTCATTTATACTGGCAAGGTTAAGGTGAGAAACAAGCATTTGAATACATTATCAATGTGTCTTTGGTAGCTGTCAGTCCTTCTTCCAGGAGTCTATCCCAAAGACACACTGACAAAAATATGAAAATACATATGCACAAGGTTTCTAGTAATATAAAAAGAAAACAACTTACATGCCTCTTAATAGGAAACTGAATTATCTGTGGTAGCTCCACACAATAGAAGAGTATGCTCTATATTCTATTAAGAAGTGATATGTAGAATATAAGTAATTAAAAGCAAGGTGGTGGAGGAATGTATAGCATGCAATTATTTTAACTAAGAAAGGGAGCATACAAATATGTGTTTGAGTATAAAAAATGGATAAATCATGAAATTTGGTCACCTAAAGTAGGAGGAAGAGAATAGGTTAAAAGGGACCACATTAAAAGATTATCTTCCTTGAATGTACCTGTTTTGTTAATTTAATTTTGTAACTCTCTAAATACTTTACATTAGTATAAAATTTAACTGAAGAAGCAATTTTTAAAAATTGAAAAGAAAATGAAAACAAATGAACCTAAATATATACTGAGTTGCTGGAATAACCACACAAAGAGAAACTATAAGTAACTTTAAGACCCAGTAATTTGACTGTACATCCCTAGTAGGATATACAGAACTATAACAAATTCTTACTGTTTTCAGTAATGATGTTATTGGTCACAGCATTTCTATTGTCATTCTGAGGTTGTTGTGTGCATATAATAATATTTTTTTATGATAATATTTTAATTCTATTATTCCTAAGCTCATTGAGAAGCAGGCTTCTCAAGATATGAGAAAGTAGGTATAGATATAAGATCAAAGAAACTTTAAATTCCTGAAGTTCTGAATTTGAATTGAAAAATCAATATGAAGCCATGATATATTTTACCTTAAAAATAAGAATCAGCAGTACATTAAATCAGAGGCCATTAAACTAAGGAATGTGCATTAAAGTAGAGATGGGCAAATCACTGAGGCCAGTGGCTTGGAGACAGGAATCAATAAACTTTATATTTAGACAGGACATTTGGCTTTGGTTATTGTCCAATGCACTTGATAGAAAGTAAATAGACTGGAAACCTTCTCAATAGGAGAGAGAATTATATTATTTAAGAAACCCTAAGACCGAACAGACTGTAATTCCTAGTCTAAAGTAATTCCTAGGCCACCAAACTTGCCCCAACAGCAAGTTGCCTGCTGCTAAAGCTGTGTCACCTCCAAGAAAGATTTACCCCCCAATACCCAACTTAGGTGAGGCCAAGGAATTCAATGAACGAGCCTCTCAAAGGCAGATATAAAGGCTGTGAGACTGGATAAGGGACTCATTACTTTGCCAGATTATGGAGGCTTTATCAAACATCAAAAAGGACATGGGGAGCCTTTCAAGTAAAATTTCTAAACCCTAAATAGTAAATCTCCAACTCAATGTCTATGATTCTTAATGTAATAGCAATATAGAACAGATTACTGTTCCTTATAGGATAAACAATTATTTGCCCATGAAGGAAAGCATATAGTGAAGATCAGAAAGCCCAACTGTCAGGAAATCAAACAGTAAAGCAATCATCAACCATCCCTTAGAATTTATATGGTTCCATATGTATTGTTGGATCAGGAATATACAGGAAAAACTGAAGTGCAAAATGAATAATTATGTAGAAAACTTAGGTTATGTACAGAGCTATCTTTAATATTTGAAAATTAAAACATGTATTTGGGTAGCCAAAAATAGAGCCCAAATTCCCACACACTGGTAGATTCTTTTTTTTTTTTTGATCTGAATTTTTTGTTTTTAACATCTTTATTGGAGTATAATTGCTTTACATTGTTGTGTAAGTTGCTGTATAACAAAGTGAATCAGCTATACATATACATATATCCCCATATCCCTCCCACTTGCGTCTCCCTCCTACCCTCCCTATCCCACCCCTCTAGGTGGTCACAAAGCACCGAGCTGATCTCCCTGTGCTATGCAGCTGCTTCCCACTAGCTACCTATTTTACATTTGGTAGTGTATATATGTCAATGCTACTCTCTCACTTCGTCCCAGCTTACCCTTCCCCCTCCCCATGTCAAGTCCATTCTCTACGTCTGCGTCTTTATTCCTGTCCTGCCCCTAGGTTCGTCAGAACCATATTTTTTTTTTAGGTTCCATATATATGTGTTAGCATACAGTATTTGTTTTTCTCTTTCTGACTTACTTCACTCTGTATGACAGACTAATGAAATTGAGTTATTTGTAGTGAGGTGGATATGGTAGATTCTTTTTTCACTTTAGCCAGTATTTAGCTTCAAGACAAATTAAATTTGAAAACAATGTTTATTCAAACACTTGAATATTTATGCTTTAAATTTTTTAGTCTCTGGAATTACCTATAGGATTCCAGATAACTTATTTTTATGTGTCTAAAATGCAAACCAAAATACACATCAATATTGCTAATGAAACCTGGGAATCCTACATTTATGTATTTAAAGCTCCACATTTCCCAAATCCTCAATTCAAAAATACCTTCCAACTAAATCTAGGTTATGTCTCCTGACATGAATCAATTACCCTGTAACTCCCTTGATTACACAAAACCTTGTTTACCTAAATGTTTTGCTGTCCCAGAACATTTCTGATAAACAGTGTTATATGGTCTGATATGCACAAGTGCACCTTGAGTTACATGCATTTATGAACCAGAATCATCTCCCGCATACCTGTCACCTTGACATTACCTGCCTGTGGTATGCAGTCAACATTCATTGGAAATGCAAATGGTTGTAGTGTAAAAGACTTGATTGTGCAGCTAGACTTTTATTCTTTCACCTGTGAATATAGGAAAGGTTTTATTTGGAGTCATATATTCTGTAGGTTGGAACCAATCTGACCCTGGGATCCTTAAAAAGCTCTATATTCAATCAACTGTATGAAAAGACGTGTTCTGTATTTTTTCATCTCTTAGCCATGAAGGAGGGGTGTGTGTGTGTGGGGGGGTGTAATTATGCTGTCATTGTCATTACCCCTATAAGAGTTGATCAGTAACAAAGTTATATAATTGAATTGTCACTAGGAAAAAATTTTTAACATATTTACCCCCTCAAAAAATATATAAGAATTTTAATTAATGGAAGAACAGGATCTGAGTAACCCATATGCCAAATCTTCACTTCAAAGGGATACTACAGTCAATACAATGCTTGCAAGATATTGCTATTTCATTATTTACAGCACTAGAGATTTTAAAAAAGGGATTCATAATGGTCTGGGGAGATTTAACAGGTGCTTCTTCAGCAGCTGAGAACAGAATATATAAATGTACACTCCTTCCTACAAATATTATTTTTTAAAGAGTCTTCTCCATCTCTGTATATTTCTGTAACTAAGGAAGCTAGTCCACTCTACTCATGACAAATGATGAGATGCATTTCCTAACAAGAGAAATAAAATAGACATTAGATACCTAGGTCATAAAGGAGGCCTATTTATCAATTTTAATGCATTAAAATATATTAGAAAAATAAGAAAATGCTTGTAATATGATAAAAATTCAATCAAAATATATAGTTTTAAAAGAAACATAACATACTCATTCATATAACCATCAGTTCAGAAAACAGAAAACATTTATGAATTATGTAGCAGGTACTTACTTTTCTCAGTCAGAGTTCTAGTAGGAGATATATAAAATATATAACTACATATATATATAATTTATTTATTGCAAGGATTAGTTTATGTGATTGTGGGAGTCTGACTAGGCAAATCCAATGTGCCTATAGGGTAGGCTGTCAGGTAGGGCAGGCTGAAGACTCTTGGGTAGGAGCTGACACTCCAGTCTACTTGGGAAACTTCTTCAGGTTTGTTACTAAGGCCTTTCAACTGACTGGATCAGGTCCACCCAGATTATCCAGGATAATCTCCTTAATATAAAATCAACTGACTGCAGATGTTAATCACATCTACAGAACACCTTCACAGCAACAAGCAGATTAGTATTTGATTTATCTGGATACTTACAACCTAGGCAAATTGACACATAAAACTGAGCGTCACAATACTGGATATATAAAAATGTATAAATACGGTCTGTGATCTGAGATGACTCAGAGTTTATCAGAACAAAAACATATTTCCTTTCTACATTTATGCAAGGGTTGGAACATATTTTAGATTAATACAAGAACTTCTCAAATTTGCATGAATTTTATGCTAGAATGAAACATAAAAGAGATATGATGTGAAAAATCCAGCTTATTCATGACATGAGAACCAGTGGAGATTAGAGGAAAAGGCACTAAACAAGGACTTACTACACAGTCTAGTCCCCTAAATGCCATTAGCTTGCTCTATAATCTTGAGTATGGACTTAACCTCTTCTACTCTCAATTTATCTATTAAAACAAAAACAGGTTAACTATCAAGAGTCTCCAACAGCTAACTCAAATGCCTTCTGTGGACAGGTGGAAAACATAAGCAAGTGGTGCGGACTGGATATATGAAAATAGAGTGTATTTAAACAAATATTCCAGTAAATCACACTGAGGAATCAAGTCACCAGTTTACTATACCTGCACCTCCTGTTCTTTCAAGTTCTTTAATTCTATTTTATAAAATATAGATTTAAAAAAATCATGCCTACTTTTATAAACATGGTTAAATATCTAAATGCATACCAAACATTTTATAACAAATGGCAGGTAGGATTGGAAAGAGGAGGATCTCTGCTTTCTTTCAGCATAAATATTATTTTTGTAATTAAAAAAGTACTTTTGAATTTTGTAATTTAATTGTAGAAGTGTGACGAAAAAGGTTACCTGAGTAATCTTTATAAAAATTGAAGTCTGTGAAGATAGACTTTAAACATGATAGTTTGTTATAGTTATTAAATATCACACATCATGATGAACATAGGTGTTAATGACCTAACACCTTTCTCAGGAAAATTAAATCAAGATATTTCTAAGAAAGGAAATCTTAGCTGCAGTTCCTAGGTGCCCAGTTGGGGTGGAATTGACATTCTCGTGTGTGGAGAGGCTCACACTGAGGCCTCTTCTGACCTGCATATGTGTGGAAAGCCATACTGGAACAAAAGACCCACTTCTTTTTTTTTTTTTTTTTGCGGTACGCGGGCCTCTCACTGTTGTGGCCTCTCCCGTTGCGGAGCACAGGCTCCGGACGCGCAGGCTCAGCAGCCATGGCTCACGGGCCCAGCCGCTCCGCGGCATGTGGGACCCTCCCGGATCGGGGCATGAACCCGTGTCCCCTGCATCGGCAGGCAGACTCTCAACCACTGCGCCACCAGGGAAGCCCGACCCACTTCTTTTTAACCACAGATATCTGGGAGTCCTCAAGCAGCAACAAGCAGCTACAAACCTCACCTCTGATCTTTATTGAAATTAAATTTTTGTGTTCTCCTCTCATATAATCCTTTTCCCAAAACTAATTTGCATAATTTGGTATAATTTGAAATGACTGTCACGGGTTGCTAATTGTTGGGGTAGATACTAGATCCTCATAGTAGCTAAGTCTTGAAGGCAAAGGTTAGAATCCAGTAACTGGCAGTGTGGGTTGAATTGATATTAGTTTAATAATCTTTAAACTATGCAAGAAAATGTAATTGTCCTGTATTACAAGGGTAGCAGTCCTTCCACTGCACTGTTTATTCCAATGTATAATCTAAATAATTGAGTACCTCTGCATACAAAAGAGCATTTGCTCATATGCAAACACCATTTCATAGACAGTTAAATCCAAACAGATGGAAAAGATGCCAGAACATAATTGGTTTGCTTTTGATTATTTCACTGATACCAATTTACTTAAAGAGTGAGTCTGGACAAGGTACGATTTATTGTCACAGAATATTCAGTTTCACAGAAAGGAGTTAAGGGATTCAGTAATCCTCCTTCAACCTCCACACATGAAAGTCAGATAGAAATGAACTCTTGACCAAATGTTTGACTTCGTCTTCCCCTAGAACTGACCACTACAAACATTTGATAAAAATGTAGTCTATCTTTTTGCTACATAAGATCTTCTTAATGGTTTCTTGGTTTCACAGTAGATATCAACCTACTGTAAATTCTTTTGAATAGCTGGAGAACATCAATTTAAAAAGAAATGTGAAATAATCATTAATGACTGTTTTTAAAAAGTAAAAAAGTAGATATATGTCCAAGTCTTAGTTAAATTTCTGTATTTTTTGTAATCTTAAATGTTTTCCTTAAGAGTCCTAAATAAAATCTGAAAGTTGAGGAAATATAGAGGTGAATAAAATATGCGTACACACACACAGAGGTAGGGAAGTGAATGGCATCATCTCCATTTTTCAGATAAGAAAATGAGACTCAAGGTGATTGAGTAACTAGTTCAAAGCTGCAGAATTAACAAATGGTGAAGCCTGAATTAAAAAAAATTTTTTTAAATTGAAGTACAGTTGATCTACCATGCTGTGTTAGTTTCAGGTGTACAGCAAAGTGATTCACTTATACACACTCACGTGCGTGCACACACACACAATGTTCTTTTTCAGATTCTTTTTCATTATAGGTTATTACAAGATACTGAGTATAGTTCCCTGTGCTATACAATAGGTCCTTATTGTTTATCTATTTTATGTATAGTAGTATGTATCTGTTAAGGAGAAGCCTGGATTTGAATCTATTTTGTCTTATTGTGAAGTCTGTGCTCTTTCAAAAGCAATGCTTCCAGCACTTAACCCAAAGGTTTTTAAAGTCTCTTGAAGTAGCTCTGTGTCTTATACATGAAGATCAATTATTTTCCATTTTATTTTTTGGTTAGCAAACTAGCTCAAGAGGTTAAACATAACTATTTGTTAATGGCTCATATCTATCCTTAAGTCTATGCTCTGCCTTCTTTTGTAAAATCCACTATATCTGATTGTACTTAATCCCATTTTGTAGCCAATTAGCACAAAGCTAAAAAAGTGGAGGATTTAAAAATCACTAAATGGTTCTTTGGATTTATGTTTTTAACAGGAGTTGCTGTGTTTAAGCAATAACAAAAGTACATAGAGATAAAACATAAGAATTAAAATAATTTTTCAAGTATTTCAAATATCTCCTCTTCCCTCCCTCTCAACATGAATTTTTTCAAAATTACGTAATACAAACACACGTGGATGGCCCTAGAGACTGTCTTACAGAGTGAAGTAAGTCAGAAAGAGAAAAACAAGTATTGTATATTAACACATATATGTGGAATCTGAATAAATTGGTATAGACGATCTTATTTACAAAGCAGAAATAGAGACACAGACATAGAAAACAAACGTATGTATACCAAGGGGGAAAAGGGTGGGTGGGATGAATTGGGAGTTTGGGATTGACCTATATACACTGTTGATACTATGTATAAAATAGATAACTAATGAGAACCTTCTGTATAGCACAGGGAACTCTGCTATATGCTCGTTGGTGACCTAAATGGGAAGGAAAGCCAAAAAAGAGGGGATATATGTTTACGTATAGCTGATTCACTTTGCTGTACAGTGGAAATGAACACAACATTGTAAAGCAACTATACTCCAATAAAAAGTAAAAAAAAATCTTCTTATAAATGTTTATATCAAGCAGGGACTATTGTCCACACCAAAGGTAGAATTACTGAAGATCCATGGATTGCAAGCAGTGCTGATTGAAAACTGTGTGTTAAATGCATCTATTTATTCCTAATAAGTGTTTACTTCATTGAAAAAGTTGTAAAAGGAAATTTTTCATTTCTATTAGAAAAGTGTTTTCTTCTTAGTCTTTTAAAATCATACTACTTAGCTTCCAAAATTTTCTTTTAAAATAAATGTCTTTATTATATAAACACTCATGTAATATACTTATAATATTTATCTATTGCAGAAGTAATATGTGTTGATTGTATGAAATTTGAAACATGCAGAAAAATGCAAAAAGAAAAAAATTACCTCATATATCAAAATTTATCATCCAATACCTAATTTTAGTTGCAAATTCCTTTATTTGTTTAGAAATGTTTAGTGAACATTTTCTCAGAATCGTAAATATTATTCCACAGCGTCTTTTTAATGGAGATATATTTTATTTGGCTCAAATGTAACTGGTCTAGCCAATCTTTTACTTGAGATATGTAGAGTTCTAATTGTTATGTTAGTACATAATTATATCTTTGGATGATTTTCTACGAGTGAAACTTTGGATTCAAATTTGAATTAATATTTTTATGGCATTGTATTCACATCATCAAATTATCCTCCAACAAGATTATATGAATTTTCATTCCAGAAGTATATAAAAATTTCTCTAAACTCTTGTCCACCTAGACTTTTTTTTTTTTTTTTTCGGTACGCGGGCCTCTCACTGTTGTGGCCTCTCCCGTTGTGGAGCACAGGCTCCAGACGCGCAGGCTCAGCGGCCATGGTTCATGGGCCCAGCCACTCCGTGGCACGTGGGATCTTCCCGGACCGGGGCACGAACCCGTGTCCCCTGCATCGGCAGGCAGACTCTCAACCACTGTGCCACCAGGGAAGCCCTAGACTCCTATTTTTATGTTAGTTCTAATTTATAACATGGCTTGTCTGTTGTGTTAAAGCATTTACTAACTAGGGCATATAAAACATAGGCATGCTAATTGAGAAAAGATGAACTTATATACTTAATAGCCATATAATTCTAAAGACTGTTTCCTCCCTTTTTGATATACAAAAAATGAAAGTATTTCTAAGCCTACTTTCTGAATCTTTCTTTAACTATATCACTGTGTTTACCAGAAAAACATTAAATTCAGGAGATTGTTTCTTTATGACATTACTACCTTGTGCAATGTGTTGGGTTTTATGTGTAATATATGGGACATGTGGGTTCCTGCTTGTGTATGTGTGAGTCTACAGGAGTGTTTGCGGATGTAGTGATGAGGTTAAGATAAAATGAAAGGAAATTTTCCAGTTTTACAATTTTACTTTTTTTAATGAACAAATACTATAAGTTACTCAAATGTATAATATTTTATTGGTGTACCAATTACTGACAATTTTCCATGATGATAATTTTTATCTTTGCAAGAAGTTTTAGGTCTAACAACAACAAAACTATCTTTTTTTTTTTCAGCTTTGTTTCTGAAGTTGCTTATGAGCAATTTGTAGGGCTTTTTTGGTGAAAATGTTCAAGGGGTTTTATTACCATTAATCTTTTTTGAGGGTGTGTATAATTCATCTCACCAGACATCAGAATTCCCAGAGGGTAAATTACTCTAGAGATCTCTGTGCCCTCACACTGTATCAAATTGACCTGCTTCTTGTTTGCCATTTTTGTGTACTACATTGCTTATTTAACAAGAAACAGAATGATTGTAATTCTGAGAAGGCCCTTTGATAGTAGTTTTGACACTCTGCCTGAATAATGACCCTCATTATGGTGCCTGTGACAGGCTCTGAAAGTCCTGATTTATGAATATATCACAGGTTCAGCATTAGAGCTCCCGCACTCACTTACTCCTGATATAGATGGAGATATGGACAGAGTCCTTTGAAATAGACAGAGGCTGAGATAATTGCACGATTATGACCATTCAAATCGTCTCTTCCCCTGATTTAACAAAGCTCTGCCATTTCATTTTGACTGTCTCTGAAGTTATTAGGAACCTCTGATAAAATGTTTATTAGAAGAATGTATTTCAGAGTAACTGCTGGCGACAGAGGTAGAAGTTATTCCTACTTTTCTTTCCTCAGCTTCAGCTAAATTCCTACTGCAAATTCTCATTAATGGTTGATGTGATAATAGACTGTTAGAAGCAAGATTAGCTAAGAGCAAAAAGTCTGTGTCCTTGATAAAACAAATGACAAGACACTCTGTAAACACTTTTTTTGTGCAGAATGTTGTTGATTTATTGTTTTCTCTATAGTGATTATTTAAATAAATGTAGCTAATTTAGTTCATTTGCCAAACTGTATAATTTTGTTCTTTGTGAAGGGGTTATATGTAAAAGCCTCAAGGAATCACATCCCCATTAATCTTTTTACAAGTGCAATAAATAAATAAAGAGACATGGTTTAATTTTGCCAGTTAGAAGATATTTAAATAGCAGTGGTGGTAAACTGATTTCTTTTTCTACTGTTTGAAAAAGGCATGTAAATGCACTTCTTCTTGTTACTAGTTTAAATGCACACAAGAAAAACATAACGTAAGTGTTTTATTGGGGCCATAAGAAACAAAGTTTTTTTTTGACTATCTACAGTCCTGTACACTGACCCTTTTAAAAAAGTGATGCTCATCTCATGCTTTTCCACTTATAATATTTTAAAAATATCTTCAGTGCCTGTAATGTATTATAAGGAAATTTTACTTTATTTCAGAAAAAAGCATGAAACATGGCACCATACAATATAAAAATAAATTCATGATTGTTTTTCTACATATCCTTTACTCACCAGGAATAAGGTGATGCAATCTCCTTACGGTTTCATTAAAAATAGGGGAAAGCTGAAGAGTCTCCCTAGGTATTCACAGATGATTCCTTTTGAGACTATCATCATCAGATGACCCTCAAGATTAAAAATACATAGTTACTAAGGGCAGTGGTTGAAAGTTAATTTTAAATGAAGTCTGGTAATGACCTGGAGTAAATTTAATAAGGACCCTTCATTTCATGGCAAAAGCAGTCACTTAAAATGTAATAAGATGATTCTGAAATCTTTAAACAAAGTGATCAGATTGAATTCCTTTTAGCAAGCTGAAATTTTTCAAAAGCATTTTTACATCCACAAAGCCTTTATTCTTAATTCATTAACATATTTTTAGAAAGTCTATTTCTAAAGGGGAAAATGTTTGCCACCTCTGCAGTGTAGGTGTCATTAATGAAATGGATCTTTGAAAAACTTCCATCACCTATTTCATTGTATAGATTTTGTAAAATTTCCAAAGGTGATTTCTCCTTCCTTTGCTTTCCAGCTAAAATAGGTCTCATACAGAAGTAGACTCTGGTGGTACAAAAGTATTTTAGAGCAGAACAAAACCTTCTAGACCTTAATAACTGTACATGACTGATCTGTCCTCTCCAGCAAGGTTAACCGTTTTTCCCAAGGAGTTAAGTGGCATATAAACTATTGTTCACACCATTTGTGCTAACAGTACAGGATGACCTCAAATAGTGTAGTGGCCATACAGGGTACCTGCACCATGCATTCATCAACAAAGGGGAAAGGACCACAGGGGCAGATCTGACTGTAAGTGTATCAGGACTGTACAAGGATAAATGCCTAACCTCACTCCACAGCTAAACAGTAATTACAGAGCCATTGTTTCTGTACTGTTACTATTTTTTATGGTTCTTTAGAAATATGTGCTATTTAGTTCTTGAGTTGACATCTGTACTGTATTATATTTTATACAAAGCACCCAGACTAAAGTGGAGAGCAATCAAATAACTGTGAGATCATTTTGGTCTCACAGGAAATCAACAACAGATATAAAATATAAAGGAATAGTTTAAATTCAGTAGTTAATTTTTAGACTTAAATTATCTCATTAACAATAGTCTGAACAGCCAAATTTTAGAGCTTTATTCTTTCAAAATTTGCATGCTCCATTTAGAGTGTATCATTCTTTCATACATACTCACAGAAACTTCTATTTGTATTTTTATAATGCATCAATTCTTTCTCCATGTGTGCCTCCCTTTCTATTCTTAAATATTCTCACCTTATTCTACGCATGCCTTTCTGCAGGTGTTACTAAGAGAAAAATAGCAAAACATTTGTTTACACAAACACACATACAAGCACACAGGTCATTAAAGACAAATGTTAGTGGCCCCTCCAGCAAACACCACTGAGTAGCACAAATGGAAAACTATGAAATGAAAGACAATATCGGGGCAAATCAAGTACACGTGTTTGCATGTTCAGGGCAGGAGTGACGCTTAGCTTCATAGTCACAAGTTATCGCTAATTATCAAAAGAATATGAAAGTTAACTCCTTAATCAAATCTGTATCTTCCCCCCAAAGGAGTCAGACACAGCATATTCAGTCGTTACTTCCCCCCTAGATCAGGAAACAGGAACAGGATTTGGTAGCTGTGTAAGAAAATGGAGAGCAACTTCTGGACCTACAGCTGCCTTTCAGGGACCCTAGAGATTTTCAATGTGTTCAACTCATAATAACTCCTCCATACTTTGGAGTTTACCGACAGCAAAATATATAGTTTGCATTACATTAAACACTCTTGATTACTCTACTTAAACAGTACCTTGGTAGGAGCCGGATGTTCCAAAGTAAATGTGTATCACCAGCCTTCACTGGCCTCCCTTAGAATAATTTCCTTTTATTCAATGCAATTCGACTCATTTTAATGTTTCATTTAGGTGCTTTTTATATCTCTGCACAGCATTAAACTGAGAAGACACACACACACACACACACACACACACACACACACACACACTCCTGCTTTTGAGAAGGTCAAAGTCTGTTAGGGGAAACAGATATGCTAAGAAATAATTTTAATATGACATGAAAACTAGTAATATAATTGTATATGTAAGGCACAGAAATAGCATTGAGAATGTATAGATAAATTCTGTTATCTACAAATCCTATACATTAACAGGGTGCAGGGACAATGCCATAAAAAAGTAACCATCTGGTCTGGGTTTTGAAGACTAAATAGGAGTTTGCTATATCACCACATAAGGTGAGGAGGGAATCCCAGACAGAATGAACGGCACCCACAAGGGTGCAGGAACATGAACAGCATGCCCTATTTGAGGAACTGCAGATAGTTTAGAATGTGTAGAATAGAACTACAAAAGGTAGGGAGAGTGAGAAGAGATGAGGCTGAGGATAAATACCAGGACCATATCATGAAGAGTACTTGTTTGTCAAACTAGAGTTTGCATTTTATCCTACAGTTGGTAGCACTGAAAAATTTAAGGAGTGACATGATTAAATTTGTGTTTTTAAGAATGAATGGGAAAATTAAGTTGGAGAAGGAAGAGTAGAGGCAGGGAAACCAGAGAGGAGACAATTGCAGGGCCAGGAAAGAGAAGGCAAAGGCCAGAACCAGTCCCCAGAGAATGGAGATTAAGGAGATTTTTTTAAGGAAATAAAAACAGAATGAAAATATACAGAGTAACTTCCTGAGGCTGCCTTCCTTCTGTTGGGTTACAATTACTCCTAATGTTTCCAAAATATGGATCTGACTTTGATGGGACACTGTTGAAGGATTTTAGGGTCAGCTTGAGGTGATCACATTGCATCACAGTGAGGTCAAATACGAGGTGTGGCAGGAAATGAAGTGCATCTTGGCACTTGCCTCCTGCTACTTTCTTGTGTGTACCCTGTATGTCACCCATGTTGGCGTACTCTCTCATATGGCTTCACAATTTTTACTACCTGTTTCCTGATTTTGAAAGGTCTTCCCTCCTTTTTCCTGTTTGACATTCTTCCCTCAAGGTCTTGCTTCAAGCATCAGCTTCTCTGCGGAGGCTTCCTGGATGGCTCTCCATCCCTTCAGGCAGAACTGGGTCCTCCCTTTTATTGTTCTGCTGTTGTACCCAGTGCACATCCTATTGGAGGAGATAAACAACGGTATGGCAGTTACCCCTTAATCAGCAGATTACATAGTAGATGATTAATAAGACTGGTTGACTGAGTGACTAAAGTGAATGACTGAAACAGAGTAATCATATTTGGGGATCTATTGATAAATTAATGACTGCATTCATTCTTCAGCAGGGCCTTTTGTTATGTCCTGGACTCTCTCTTCTTTAGCTTCAGTGCCACAGTTTAACAATGGGTCTTGCCGAATTGGTCTGAAGAAAGGGTATAAACTTTCAGCTATGAGATGAATAAGGTCTGAGGACCTCATGTATCATATGGTAACTGTAGTTGGCAACACTATGATTGAGGTTTGCTGGGAAAGTGGACCTTAAGTGTTCTCACTAAGAAAAAAAAAGAGGGATAACTAAATGAGCTGATTGATGTGTTAACGAGAAGGTGGAGTCCTTTCATAAGGTATACATATATGAGATCATCATGGTGTACATTTCAAAAATCTTACAATTTTATCAATTACACCTCAATTAAGCTGGAAAAAAGAACATTTTCAAGGGGCTGTTGCAATGTATCAATAAAGCAAACAAAAAACATTTAAAAAAGAAATAGCTGACTACCATGTGAATAGAAATATAGAGAATGTGCTGAAGTCACTAGGAAGGTCTTGGGGAAGAACCTGGAGAGTTGGTCTGTCATGATGACAAGAAGGGAAAAGGGTTACAAGAGAAGTTGTAGCGAACTTCGAAGGAGCAAGGAGTTGGCTCCAGGTGACTGAACGATTATCTAGAAACCACGGTGGTGGTGGCCAAGGTCGATGATGGTTCTCCTTTCTTAACTCATGAGACTACAAGGGCAGGGAGATATACTACTTACCAGTGGAGACAGTTGCGAAGATTGTGGCGATTTCTGGGGGAAACCGTGTTTTTGATTATGAAGAAACTGAAAACTGTAAAGACAATTTCAATGATATGAAAGATTTTCAGCACTTAAAATATGGTTTAGTGGAGACAGAGGAAAGTTTATGGAGGAGTTGGAGTGGGAGGCATATAGGCTCCAGAGAGACTTAAGTTGAAGATGGATAAGCATGGGGATATGAAGCCCAACAGCTGACTTGAGATGTGGCAGAAAGACTCTTGGGATAAAGGTGAAAGGAGATAGCAAGCAGTCCTGTGGGTCTGTTATTAAAGAGACAAATCAGAAATTCTATAATTGATAGCATGCAAAGTACTAACTGACTAGTTCAAATTGATATTTTGGCTGCTAAAACTTTACAGTGCTAAGGACTATTCTTTCATTACAGAGCCCAGGTTTTTCTGAAGTGGGGACAGGGGGCAGTGTGGAGAATGAAATAAAGAAAAATAGCTTAACTGATCTTAAAAAGACTTTTAAAATATAATTCATAGATAGCTAAAACAGTCATATGAATTTAATTAATCCATCCAGATTTTAGCTAAAAACAAATTGTGAATAGAAACAAAATTTGTTTTTTTTTTACCACTGTAATCACTACACCTCATGATTTGAGATCCTGGCTAAATATTTCTCATGAGTTTTGTATCAATTGCAGGAAAATGAAAAACCGTCTCCTTGCAACTTCTCCTTTTGCAATGCCAATGATGGAGTGCCCCAGTGACTCATCATTTCACATTCTCATCTTTCATTTATGTTAAAAGAAAATTAACCTTCGTTCCCTGGAAGGAGGCTTGGTTACCAGAAATCATGAGCTAAACATGGAATTTATTTTCTACCATCAGGAAGTGAGTTCTTTGCTCCTGCTATTATCTGGACCTTGGATAACAGCTCTGTTACCCTTAGTGCTAACTTTGCTGGTGGCGGTGAAACTGCCCCTAGGGCTGCTGTGGGGTCAGCCCGCTGATGGCCTGGTCTTTTTCTCCCAGGTGTTACTGATGAAGAATAATCCTTAGCTCCCTGTGATTAAAGAGCCAGAGCTGAGATCTCTGTATTTTCCCACTTTATCTCTGGAACCCCCATAAACTGTGTTAGAAAAAAATCCCACAGCAATTATTTAAAAAGGGGAGGAAATCTTTTGAATGCATTTTTTCCTTTTTCCCTAACAATAGCATATACATGTATTTTTTAAAAGATTCTTTAGAGATGCTGTACGTTGCACAATGCAGTACATTCTTTTCTGATTCTTCCTTGGTAGAACTTTTTCCCCTGTACACGTTATTGTTATTGACAGCAGCTCTAAAGCCTTTAAAAGAAGAAGAAATTAAACAGTGAATCAATAAAGATTAGCTATTTACTGTAGATTACCAGCTTATCATTCCCATAATTATACTAATGGTTGCTGAGGGAAATTCTATTTATGTGAATCATTTTATTCTTGTTATTTATTATTATTAATGTTATCATTATTATCTTCTTACCCTTCAGTTCACAAGATGTATCTTCTCAGTGAATTTTAATTCCAGTATCTTGCTATTATACTGTACATAATCCTATCAAAGACTGTCCTTCATGCAACATTTTCAGTGATATATTATCATAGAGACCATTAATGAATGAGCTTCATATCTTACTAATACTATTTTAGATACTATTTTTATTAATTTCCCAAGTTGTAATTCTTCAGAGACTACCGGTGCCTGTCTTCTATTAAAGTTGTGTTTTCCATTTTTACATGGAGATTTCAAAGGAAAACATTAACGTTGTGTCTTTAAAAATACATTTTACTTCACAGATTCTCAATGATTACATTATCATAATACCCATGCTTTGTTCTCTTATACCTGTAACAAGTTAATTTTCACAATTTTCCTTTACTTTGGATTCCAATTTTATGTTAACAATCAAAATTAAAACAGTAACACTATGATCTTTCTGACGTGCAACTGAGATAAGAAATAACTTGAAAAACAAACCAACTGCACTTTGTCCTTTGATGAAGATCCAGACGCCACAGTCAAATAAAGAAAATAATTATGTCGACTTTTGTACATACTATCTCTAAGCATTAGTGCTTGAAAGTAAATATAGTCATTGTACAGAAGGTACTGTGCTCCTCATAAATAATTTATTTCATTGAAATGCTTTATTTTATTTTATTTTAAAGAGATTAAGAAAGTGAGCAACAAGAAAGCTGTTTGTTTAGGTTTGTTATCATCTCTTTTTTCCTTGCCGTATGACTCAGATTGCAGGTTGTTACTATACAAAATAATTCGTGCTTAAATTTTGTTATTTTTACTCTTTTCCTCAAGCTGGGAATTTTGTAGAATGGTATGGATTTCTTTTCATATGTTCCTACAGGAAAGGTCAAACAGAGAGAATGTAGATTAAATAAGCTTAGATTGTAGCTGCATTCCTTTGTAATTACATTAAAACATTCTGACAGTATAAAATTAGTGGCCAATATTAAAATGTCCTTAAAACTATGCTACATATAGAACATGTAAATAAGCTTAGATCCCTTTGAAGGAAGATTAAATATACATGTGATATTCTGTAGCTGAGATTAATAGCTAGGGAGAAATGCATTATTATGGTAATATAAACTTATAATATATGTAGTATATAGCTATAGCATTTTGGATAAACAAAACACATCCCTATTGCTAGTTTGGGTTGATATGCCTCATTAATCTTTTCAGTGCATCTATTTGTTTTTCTACACCTCTCCAAATTTATACACATGTAAAACATACATATATACTAGGACAACTAGACAGTGGCAGTTAGAAGCAACTTGAAGCAAGAAAGAAGAAGTAAAGGAAGGATGGAAGGAAGGGAGGAAGGAAGGAAAAAAATTATTATAACTAAACACTGTGAAATAAACCCCTATTTGCTTGTCTAAAAGGAAAAACCAAAGTACTAGAAAAGTTACCAATATAGGACTACATTTTTAGTATATACAACACACTTAAGACAATCTTTTATCCAAGATGGTGGTGGTTTTGATATTGTGCCAGTGGGTTTAGAAATATTTGATGCCTCTACTTCTGCAAGTGTAGTGGTACTAAGGAAAAACTAGGTAACATTTAGTGATGCTTATTATATTCCAATATTGTTTTCATTTTACCTTAAAAATAACCTTACAAGATAAATACTATTATTACTTTGCAAAAGGTCACACAGCTATTAGGTGTGGGAGTTTGAACAGTGATCATTTGATCCCAGAGTCAAACTGAGCCACAACAGTAAAATGACCTCTTCCCACGTATTATGGCCTATAACCCACAGAGGCAAATTCTGTCAAAAGCTCTGTCTTGTATATAGCTTCTCTACACATCAATGACAGAAAAAAAAAAAGACCCGCAAAGTCTCTGCAAGCAGTCTGATGAATCCTTGCAATCTGAATTCAAATTTCAGGTGTTTGAAGCTCCATTTGTAAGAAAAATCCTAATGCTTTACTGGAAAGTTCATGATTCAAGTATACTTTTGTATTTTTTGTAACTTTTTTGAAGAGCTGTATAGACTCTTAATTTTTCTAACGTGTAAAAACAAGCTTATTAATATAACATACTATAAAGTTACACAATAACTTCTAGCAATATCAAATAAAAGATTATTAAAATCTTAAAGTACATGTCTCATCTTTGGCAAATAATGTTTAGAAAACAGGTTAACAGTCTCTTTATGAATCACAGCTACATCATAAACAGGTAGATTTATATTTTGCATGTATCACTGGTGATAATGTTTCATATATTACAGTTTCACAGAACATCTTATATTTCAAGTGTCTAAGACAATACCCAGCACAGAGTAGGCCATCACAAAATGTTTCTTGGACAAGTAAAAATTACAATGACAATGGGACAATGAAGCTGAAGTTTAAAAACTTGCTCTTTTCTTTTTAACATGTTATCAAAATTGAAAAAACTCTGTTAACATAAATTACAATTTTTAAAAATTCAGGGAAACCTCAAGCTTCATATCAGTTAGAATCCTGGCATGAAACAAATGTATGGCACACTGAAATGGACAATTTGAGAAGAGCTAAATAAAGAACTCAGTGTTAAGGAAAAACAAGAGATGCTGTAGCCCCTACCTTGTGCTAGTAACTTGGGGAGGCTTTAGTAATTAGAGGATTTTAGAGAAAAGGGCAGTGAGCAGTGCCAAGAGCCTAGAGAGACTGCTCCAAGGAGGGGGTTATCCTACAGAAGTTAGGAGATTTGATGAAGGGACACAGCCAACCACAGCCATCAGCAGGGAGGGCGTTGGGGGAATGTATCCCAACCACACTCTCCTCTTTTTCCCCAGACTCTTGAGCATGCTATTCATTGGCTGAACACAGGCAAAAGCCAGAGGGTGACAGAACCCACACAAGTGGTACACACAAGTCAGCCAACAGGGCACAGCGTTGGAAGGAGAAAGGTGGAGAGTAAACTCAAAGAGGCAAATGATAGCTTCCAACACAACATACAAAATTCAGACTCCATTTTTCCACATCTTATCCTTAGTTTTGGACATATAGATTTTGGATATTTTGCAATTATAAATAGTATAATAATAAGAGAATTTTGTCCACATTTCCTTTTCTTATTACTTGAAGTTAAGTTTCAACAATGAGACTAATGTATACAACACAACAATATGCTGGCTTTGCTGCATACCACCAAACTGTTTTCTAAGAGTTTAAGCAATATTTCCTGCCACCAACAATAACTAACCATGCTTATTTTGTTACTTTTGTCAGTATTATTCTATTTACTTATTTATTCATTTTATTTATTTTTATTTTTTTTCTTGGCCGCATCACATGGCATGTGGGATCTTAGTTCCCTGACCAGGGATTGAGCCTGAGCTCCTTGCAGTGGAAGCATGGAGTCTTAACCACTGGACCACCAGGGAAGTCCCTCTTTTTATTTAATTTAAAAAAAATGTAATAAATAATGCTTTGAATGTCAACTCTGGCTCTAATGGCCTCTATGAGTTTACAAAGGGCAGGCTCTATTTCCTTATCAGTAAGGGAGGAATGCCTAATATTCAAATAACCAAATAAAATGGTGCCTTATTATTGCTTTAATTTAACAACTAAAATACATTGATCTAGCACATGCAGCTATCTGCTAACCTCTTAAACGGATTTATACTTCTTTTCTTACTAACATGATTGTATATTTTTTCCTTCATGTTTGTTTATTGTTTTTTTGTTGTTGAGAACCTTTTCTTCATGTTACCTGTCAATTATAATTGAAACATTATTTTCTTATTAATTTATATAATCTTCTTATATACATAGATGTGATTAACTGTTATACTTAATGAAAATATGATCTCATATATATCTCTCAATTTATTCTGACTTACTGAAAACTTAAATTCAGATATTGTAAGATACGTTAAATTTTTGAGATAATATTGTTTGGTTTTTCAAAACTTAGTAGATATCTTAGCCCCCTTGGGCTGCTATGACAAAAATACCATAAACTGGGGGTTTAAATGACAAACATTTCTCACAGTTCTGGAGGCTAGAAAGTCCAAATTAAGGCACCAGCAGATTCAGTGTCTGGTAAGGGTCTGCTTCCTGTGTCATTGACAGTCATCTTCTTGCTGTGTCCTCACATGGTAGAAGTGGCAAGGGAGCACTCTGGGGTCTCTTTTATGGGGCACAAATCCCATTTATGAGAACTCCACCCTCAGACCTAATCATCTCCCAAAGGTCCCACCTCCTAATACCATCACATTAAGGATTATTAGCTTTCAACATATGTATTTTGGGAGACAGAGACTTTCAGTCTATAGTGACAGGTAAATAATTATACACTCTGCTTATTGAACAAGAAGGTCAAATTTAATAGCTTCCTCTTCTAAAAAGCTTCTTCTCTTGTGGGAAGATGGGTGTATTTCGACTTCTAAACTCTTAGATCACTTTGGTTTTACCTCTTCTATGCTGTTTGTCATGTATTTTCTAGAATTTTAATTATCTGTCTTTATGTATAATTGATACTATTAGCTTATTTGTTCCCAAAAGTCAGGGGCCATTTTTTCAATCCTATTTTGCATAAAACAACAGTACTATGAAGTAGACAGTAAATCATCCACATTGATTATTTGAATAAATACTTATTTAGAAAATTCTATAGGTTCACGCTTCAACTCCTTAAAATAATATAAAGCACAACATATGTAAATAAACCCTCTTTCGACTCTTAACTGTAGAATTACTTACCTATTCTAAACTTCAAAACTAATAAAAATAGTTTATTTAAAAACTAATAAAATAGATTGAGTTACTTCATAACAAGTTAATGTTTAAATATATATGCCGTTTTTTGCAAAATATTTTGTATCTTAAGCCATAACAAATAAATATAGCACCATTTAATTTTTAAAGAAATTTTCAAGCAAGATTACCTCAAAATAAAATAAAATAAGATAAAATAACTACAAATTATTATGCACTCACCATATACTGGGCTTAGAGTTAGGTGCTCTAGACATATATAGTCATACCAATAAGAACCTCGTCAGGCCTGAGCAGAATCAGGTCTAGGCAGAACAAAGAAGAAAGATTTTAAAATAATGGAGTCAATACTTTTAGATAACAAGGAATAGACCAACAGTAACAACATAGAGTTCAGATAAGATGTCTGGTATTTCCTCCAAAAACTAAGTGTGAATTTTGTAGGGGGAATATTATGGAATTTTCTAAATTCCACAGTTAATTTTCCTGCTTGAAGTAGAATTAAATAAGAGAAAATTAAATATTAACTATAAACATATGAAAAATATTAATTAAATATTTTAGCTAATTAAAAATTTCACCATAAACATATGGAAAACTTATACTGTGGGACTGTGCTGTAGGAAGCAATAGATCCATAAAAACCAATTTTCTTTGTTTTATATATATAGTTTATACAGATAGATAATTTGCAGATCATTTTGAGAAATTTCAAGTCAACACAAGTTTTCCTTGACCCAGAAAAAGGCATCTACTAAGATAATGTATTCTGAAAACTGAACTGTTGACAACAATTTACCACATCAAATGCCTACCATAAATATAATTATTTTTCACAGCTCACTCACGTTCGAGTGCTGTTGTTAAGTCTTTCTAACTGATTGTTTTGCTTAAGGAATCAGAAAGGCTGCTTTAGGCTAACTGGAGGTTACATGTTCACAATAAATCCAGACATGAAAATCAATAGAACCATTTAAACCTGTGATGTTGGAGAAGTGCCTCTCAAAAAAGATCAAATGCTAAGAATCAAATCTCATATACACTATTGCACATTATTACTACAAGTTAAGGCTTGTTGACATTATTCTGTTTCTTTATCAAGGCAGCTGCAATATAGTTTGAAAAACATGACACTATTTAAAGGATCTTCAGGCTTATTAGTGAGGTCTCATCGACTGTGGGAGGACGGCAGCACTGCAGACTCGCTTCCTTAGTCACTGAGGGCATCACCTGGGTTAGTCCTTGAACTTACCACAGGTGCTGAGAGGACCGACAGGTGAAGGTGAATGACAGAAAGATGCACTTTCCATATTAGGGAGGACGTGAGGCATCTAAACAGAAGGAATGGAGTGGGAAGACACAGACAGGGATTGATGAGAAATATGAGAGAAATTCACAGATTTATTGAAAAGAAACTCCCTTCACTCCCCATCCTCTCAGATGTCTCTTGTCCTCCGATAAGAGTGCACAAGTCTTTCCAAGTCCTACTCCCACCAGAATGGCCCACCATTTTCTAGCAAGTTCCTGTTGTTCTGATACTTCTACTTCCTTTCAGTGAGTTTTTCTCTTGGCTCCCCCAAATACATTTTATGCTTATTTTCAATTTTCATGGATCTTACAGAACACTCTAAATGGTAGCAGCAGCTGTATCAACTTTATCACTAAGCTTCATCCTAAAGGAATCTGTGTCTTTGAGAAACTGTGTCTTTGGGAAATTGTGAGGTTGTGAACTACCTTCTACACCTGTGAGAAACAGTAAATCTTCATGCTTTATAAACTAGCGTTGACACAGGCATGCATATACACTTTCATACATATATTTCAATCTAAAGCATTCCACTATACCAGCCATTCTCAGTGAAAGGAGATTCCGGTAAGGAGAACAGTAAACAAAACTAAGCGTTTAAGGATGCACGTAATGTGAGAGTTGTGACGTGGGTGTGTGTTGCAAGAAAATCAGGAAACTCAATTAACAAGCATAAATATGCCAAAAAGCAATGACAAGGTATTTCATATTACTGAGTAGAAAAAATAAATAACATAAACATATCATTTTTCTCAAAATACATTCATAGGTTTAATTCACTCCAAATTTTAAATTTCAGAACTATTCAGAAATGCATGCTAATACAATAGAATATTAAGAAAAAAAGGGGCTAGCTAATGTGTTAAAATGTGTTATAATTTGATAATAGTTAAAACTGTAATGGTGGCATTAAAATACAATGACAGTAAAGAAAGTTCACTGTTTATTTGCTTGAATTCTAAATAAGAAAGAAAAAGTGGAGAGAAGAAAATAAGGGTAGGATAATATGCCAGAGCCAAATGGCAAGTTATTTAAGACACTATTAGAAACTTAAACAAAATTTAGGATAATATAAAAATTATAAAATAATAGGAAAGAAATCAGAAATAATCTTAGAACAAAAACCAATTCAACATTTTCAATGGCTGGTAACTTTCTATATCATATACATTATTTCCTGTCATTAGGAACATTTGGAAAACTTAGCAATATTTTACAGAAGATAAAATTGAAATTCAGATATACTGACATGCTATTGTTCCTTCTACAATGCCACACTGTCCATCAACATAAATTCACTATATTTTAATAAGTTCTAGTCAATAAAGGAAAACATATTTCAGTCTTGGACTACATACTTTCCCTAACAATTTTTTTCGGGTTCAGGAGGATTTTTTATAAGTTGATATACCATTGGAAGGACAATGAAGATTTTATATGAAGATAAACAATTAGACCACCTTAAAACATACAATATAAAGTTTTGTCAATTAAAATTGAAATTAGTATAAATAATGATACAAAAGCTTAGTATCATTTTAAAGGTATCCAAAGCTTAGGGCATCTCCTAGTTCAATCCAAGATCTTCAAGTTTATAAAGAAAGATTCTAGGCGGAATTAATACTAGAGCATTGCTCCTCTAAATTCAAAACCTGTGCTCTTTCCTGAACTCCATACATTCCACCTCCCTAACATGAACTGAAGATGAGGATGCAAAGTATGTTAAGAGACTCAAAGCAGGCTTTATAGGAACCTGGTTGGGGTGTCCAACTGGTCATTAGAATCCAAAGTTAGGTAAGTTTTGCAAGATTCAGGATAATGGCAAAAAACGAAAAATTTATGATTCTGTTATCACAATTCCATCTCACATTTTCCTTTTAGTTCCATTTTTTCACATACATATAAAAATAAACATCAGCCATTTAAAAAAATCTCTAAAACATGATGTTTTCAAAGATGAATTCATAGGAATTGGAAATTAATAGTGAGATATTCATTTATTCATCCCTAAGGGTGCCTCCCTTCAGTTCGACTGAGGAAAATAGGTTCAGTTTTCCTTATGTAATATAAATAACAGTGGAGTAAGATTGCATCTGTCATAGATGAAAATACCATATTTATGTCTTCTTATAATCCATTCATTGCTTTATGGACCCAAAGTCCTCCAGGGAGTGTCACAAATCCACATAATGTTCCTGAGTGTTACGTTTCGCATTTGGATCTATGATTTCGCTGACAGATGTGAATAAACACTTGGAGTCCGGGAACTCTGTGATAACTACACGTGTGTGGAGACCAAAGAGTGCAAATTCCTTTAAGGTCACATTAGCTTTTCCTTAAAACCCTCTTCTAAGATCTCTTCTTTGCTGATGTTAAAAAAATCTTCTACCAATGAATCTACATGTATTTTTAAAATTTATGTTGTGCTGTGTTTTATTCTTTTTCCATTAAAATTTTAATAAATTAATTAAAATGAGAATGTCACAAGTTTTATAAAGAAACAAAACCCCTGAATGTTACAATTTTGAGACATTATCTAACAATGAAAATTCCACTATTTCTCTGATTGTTTTGGAGAGCAACTTTAGACACTGTACACTAACACTGTTTAAAATTTTAACGTTAGAGACTAAATAAAGTTGGAATATCTCATTGGATAATTGCAGAAAAACAATTCAGTGATAAAAAGGACACTTTGCATACATACAGTAAGTCCCCCACGTACAAAGGAGTTCTGTTCCGAGAGCGTGTTTGTAAGTCCAATTTGTTTGTAAATCCAGCAAAGTTAGCCTAGGTACCCAACTAACATAATCTGCTATAGAGTACTGTACTGTAATAGGTTTATAATGCTTTTCACACAAATAATACATTAAAGAAAACAAAAAATAAAGAAAACATTTTTAATCTTACAGTACAGTACCTTGAAAAGTACAGTAATACAACAGGTGGCATACAGGGGCTGGCATCGAGTGAAAAGGCAAGAAGAGTTACTGACTGGAGGACGGAGAGGAGGTGGCAGGTGGTAGAGCTGAAGGATCGTCAGCAATAGGAGATGGTGGGCAAGCTGCAATTTCACTCACGCCTGTCGTTGATGGCCCAGGTTCTGGTTCCTTTCTGGATTCAATTCTATCTACCCTGTTGAAAAAATGATCCAGTGATGTCTGGGTAGTAGCATGTTTGCATCTTTGAAAGTTCGCAACTTGAAGGTTCGTATGTAGGGGACTTACTGTACTTCTATTTAATATTATTCAAAGTTTTCTTACAATCAATAGTAAACTGTCCTACAGCCCACAAGTTCTTTAAGTCACCTACCTAGTCCTCCCTTTTTTTTTTTGGCTTTAACTGAAACCTGATCTTCCCTCAAGGCCAATCCCTCCCTTGTAGAGCTCTGGAAACCGTGGCACTGCCTTCTATCATGTCCAACACATACAAAGTCAGGATGTTGTTGGCATTTCCCTTCCGTTTCCACCTTTCCTTTGAAGTAAATGACATGTAACTCGCACACCCTCCTATATATTTTTTCCACATTCAATTCTACTAACTTCCTAGTCACTTCTTCAGAGACATCAATTCTGAAGCCCGTCTCACTATTTGCAGCCAACAAAATCCATTCTATCATCCTGTGAAGGACATCCTACATCCATGTAAAAAATATGTTTAATACCCCAGCCTCACACTTTCTTGACTTTCTCAACAATGATGATCTGTACCTTCACTCAAATTATCTCATCTGTTTCCATGGATCTTGTCATCACCTGGAATTTCTCTATCACTGAATAAACCAGTATTTATTCAGAAGCGTGAGAGTTGCATTGCATTTAGCAGGAGTTGTTTATTTCAGAATCTGAAGAACAGTATATATCAATGAGAGGCAGTCAAGGGTGGATTAATGTATTTTCCTATATTTTTGCAACCTCCCATCACCTTTAAAAATTTTGTTTTGAAAAAAATCTGAGCCTTCCATTAAGGTATAAAAATAGCACAGCAATGAGAGTAAATCTCAGGCATCATGATATATACTTCTAAATACTTCAGTATGGAACTCCTAGAAACAAAGGCCTTCTCTTACATGACCATAGTACAATGATTCAACTTAGCAAATTTAACATGGATGAAACAATTATCTAATACATAGTCTATATTTGAATTTCTTGAATTGTCCCAGTTTTCTCCTTTATAGCAATATTGTCCTCATCTAAAATATAATCCAGGATTATCCACTGCATTTAGTTGCCATGCTTTTTAAATACCCTTATGTTTCGGACTGAATTGTGTCATCTCAAAATTCATATGCTGGAGTCCTAATCTCAATACTTCAGAACATGGTGGTATTTGGAGACAGGGTATTTAAACAGGTTATTAGGTTAAAATCAGGTTATTGGAGTAGGCCCTCATCTAATTTGACCAGTGTCCTTATAAAAAGAGGAGATTAGGACACAGATACAAAGAGAAGAAAAAATATGTGAAGACACAGAGAGAAGACAGCCATCTATAATCCAAGGAGAGAAGCCCTTAGAAGAAAACAACTCTGCTAACACCTTACTCTGGGACTTCTAGCCTCTAGAAATCTGGTAAAATAAGTTTTTGTTGTTTAAGCCAGACTGCGGTGCTGGCAGCAGTGGCAAACTCATATATCTTCTACATTAGAGAAATACCCATGTCCTATTTTCCTCCAAAAGAAGTTGAAATGCAATTTCCCACCCTTGTGGCTGAAATACAAGCACATAAGGAGAGGCCACCAATATCATGAGTCAGAGTGAGATTTTGGTTTAAGAGGTGGCCACGTGAGGATGGAGTGCACTCTGAGTCCACCTTGCAGCAATAATGCTGGCAGAGCCACTGGGCTTTACCAAGCAGTGGTGGCTATAAGGGCAGCCACACACAGCAAGTTCAGGCAATAGTTGAGTTTGCAACAAAATCAAATACTTGGACATCAGCAAGGCAAGCTGTAGAATCTAGTGCTTAGTAAGTTATGATCAAAGTCTTCACAGTGGGACATTCTGCAGTTTGGAGTATGTTCCTGCAGGCTTAGTGTTGAGCTTTGTTCTTTTACCAGTGAATCTGTGGGCTCCTAATATCTACTTAACAAACTTCTGGTGAATCAGCCAGAATCTGCTTCCTTCACTTGAAATGAAGAACTCTGACTAAAATTAAGTCAGCTTGCTTCTAAAACTTTCTCTAGCAATTCTGTGTCCTAGGAGCAGAAAAAGAGAAAGCAGATGATTAGGGTGATTTACATAAATTCAGTATGTTAATGATACATTCTTACCGAGGTAGTAAGGCAAAGCTAAGAAAATCCACCTGACAAAATATCCTAGCAACAATTTTACATTTTTTTAACTAATAAAATAACCCTATCCTAATAATAAATGTAATTAAGGAAGAAAATATGCTCACCTTTAATCGTACCACCATAACAGATTATTCCATTAGTTTGTGTCTTTCCTTTTGATCTTTAACCTTACATATTTTGTATTAAAATGATCACAGTATATAAAATTTTATTTTGCATACCAGCCAGGGACCCAAGAAATAAATAGATGGCACGCTCCAATTGAGTAATTTAGGGATAGTTCAATAAAGGGACAATTTATAACAATATGGGCTGGGTATAGGGAAACCAAAGAGCTAGTGCAGTATCCAAGGGGTAGTAACCAGGGTGTTGTTCCCAACCCAAGGACTGAAGAGATAAGGGTTGGGAACGGTTACTCATCCCAGAGATGTAAAGTGCTCTGTGCAGAGGTCTGGGTGACAGGAGTCCTCACTTTGGGCTCAGTGACCCATACAGCCTGCAGTGATCCTGCAAAGAGGGAATCTGGAGAATATATATCGATGCCTTGCTCTCCTCCTGGCCTCTGATCTCCTACCAGTGTTTTCCATGGCCGTGACCAGATGAAAAGGAAACCTGCTGATAAAGTCCAAGCAGGTCAGCGTCCTGCAGCACAGAGCAGAATCTGGAAGGTAAAAGTAATATATCTAGCACCACATGATGGTATAATATTTTATAAAGATAACATATCACTGCTTGCTTAATTACTCTTCTGTTACAGAGCCTTTATATTTTTTCCTCTTAAAAAGAAATGTGCAACATTTTTATAAATATCCTGGTACAGATTACATTTTTTCTCTTGAATAATTCATAAGAAATGACACCAAAAATTATATGACTAGTTCTCCACAAAAGAATAGTTTAATGTGAGGAATATCTTTGTCCTAATTTGTGTTTATCATTTTTAAAGTAAGCTGTAATGCATTAAAAATGACGTTGAAGTTGTGTATGGGAAAATGTTTCAGCATTCTTAGGATATGTCACATAGGAATCACCCACAATCAGGAGAATAGAAACGGAAAACATTTCCTTTTGGAGATAAAAAGTTCAGGCTTAGTAAGGTTTGCCCACAGGTCATGTGGCCAGTTGTAATAGATTAAACTGTGGGCAGAAGTTACTCATGTCTAAGACACAGGCTAAGCTGCCTCCCTTGCAACGAAGCTTCAACTGTTCAAATTCCACTCGACTTCATCCCCCACAGAGCAGACAGAGCAAGAAGAGGGAACAGCAAGCAACTTCTACCTAACAGCCGTGACCAGAAGTTGCATACAACACATTTATCCACAGTCCATTGGCCAGATCGTAATCACACACTCTCACCTACTTTCTAGGATGGTTGAGAAATGTAGTCTCTACTTGACCATTCATGTTCTACCAGTAAAGATTCTATTAATAAACAGAAAGGATATCGAGGACAGCCAACAGTTACATCCATGGTGACACCCTCTGGCCACACATATATCCATACACATCTTTATTGTTTACATAAAACATTCTCATTCCTCCCTGAGGGAGAGAGTGCAGAGTTATAGCCACCAAAAACGTCATCCATCTGGGTGAAGTACAGTACTTTCCATCACAGGAAGTGGTCCTGCAACTTATAAGCTAAAAGACAAATGCCTTCCACATACACCCCCAATATACAATGGTGGGACTGGAACAATATAACTACAATAAAAACTTAAATTCAAAAGAAAGAAGAAGGAGAAACTAATCATCCAATCCTGCTGATTGTGAATTTTGAAGACCTCATGCTGTGTAAGTGCCTTGATTAGCACTACTGTTTGCCATGGTTTCTGGAAATAACTCCTTTGTCCAGTGTTCTCTGTAGTCCTTCCTTCGTCTTCTTGCAATTTCTTCTCTGTGGCCCAAAATGTGGCAATTTCTTCTCTGGGGCTGAAGAATATGTCCTTGCACCCTTATGCTGCTGGTGTAGACCTTGGGAAACAGGTTGTTTTATAGGTTCGGCAACCACAGGCTCTTGCAGGCCAGCCCTGTGGTTAGCAATGATTCCTTTTCATCACTTTGATTCCAGTCAGCTCCATTTGAAGTAACCAAAGTGAAAGAATCTTCTCTGGTTATAGCTTTTATGACTTCAGACTTTCATTTATATACTAGTTCATGGGCTCAGACTGCTCCGCCTCCCACCTCAATTTAATGGCAATTACCTGAGGCCATCTGAAACAGTAGCATGGATAGAAGGACAATATCATTAAACTGACCTGGGAAGCTGGTCGCTCCAATTTTCTAAGAACATTTAATATGGCATCTTCTAGAAAGGCTCTCAGCAGCCATTCTTTTTTCTGCTGTTTGGGGTTCAGATATATTTGGCTTTTCTAATCCTCTAAGGTCCAAATTACTGAACTCACAGTCAATATAGATTGACTTTTTTTGGGGGGGGGAATGTAAAACATTTGTTTTGGTTATAATCTGAGTGTTTTAACACTGATTTGTCATACAATAGGCATTAATATTTCTTCTACTTTTCAACCAATTTGATATTCCCCCCTTTTCAACAAATTCACTCTTTGACAATCAAATTACCCCAAAAGCTGGCAGGTGAAAAAAGTGAACAAAAATTAAGTTTCCAATCACTCTGTTCTCTCAACCTGAGATGGGCTTCTCTATTTCTAATCCAGATAAAATCTTGACTTTGAAATATCATTATTGTGGACTCTTTAGTGACTGCTGATACTGGTTTTATGACCAAAAAAAATCTTCCTCTGAAAAAATATCATATCTTGATATTTTAGGATCAGTGCTTATTTTGATTAATGGGACAGAGAGTGTTCCATTAGAAGGGTTTTGTTTCTTTCAATTTTTCCTTGCAAACTGGCTAATAATTGGCTAAATCCATCTCTCTCCTAGTTACTTACTAAAAGGAGAAAGAATCTGCTAAAGTACATCAACATTTTTATTTTTTCTAGCCACTTACCCTGGAGTTGAAGTTCCAGGAAAGATGTGGCATATCTCTAAAATTATCGCAGGTAACTGTTTTACTAAATGTTTTTCCCCAGTATAACAAGAGCCACTAGCTTTCCAGGTACAATATAAGACCCTGGCCTCCCATTACCTGATGACAAAGCCTGTACCACGTATTTTGGGTCTTATTATGACAACATCCCACTTTCAGATACCAACTTTTACATTTGGATTCTTTATTGTAACAAAGAGATAACAAAATACATGATTTAAATAGCACAGACTTAAAACACATGACTTAAATCATATAGATTTAAAACACATCATTTAGATAACATGGGAAGAACAAATTTTCTTTCATTTAGCTATATAGAAGAAAGTGATCCAGGGCAGATAGGTTGACCCTGCCATTCTCAATACATGGTTTTAATCTCTAGATCCAAGGCAGCTGGTTCACTTATATCCATTTTTCCAGCTAGAAGAAAACGGGGAAAAAAGGAAGTGGAAAATAAACACTTTCCTTTTGCAAGATGTGACTTCAATTGAATATTTCACTTCAGTTTACATTATCTGGGTCAGAAGTTAGTCAGATTAACACATCTAACTAAAAGGGAGGCTGGGAAATGTACAGTTGACCCTTGAACAATGCGGGGGTTAGAGACGCCAACCCTCTGAGTAGTTGAAGCTGTGACTATAACTTATATAGTCAGCTCTCCATATCCACAGTTCTGTATCCACGGATTCAACCAACAGTGGATCATGCAGTACTGCAGTATTTACGATCGAAAAACATCCACGTATAAGTGGACCCATACAGTTCAAATCCGTGTTGTTCAAAGTCAACTGTAGTTTGGTCAAGCAGCCAGCTATACAGTTAAAACTCAAGAGGTTTTACTAGTAAGAAAGAAGAGAATGGTAAATGGAGAAAAAATGAAGCCTTGTATACTAGAGTCATCCCTCAGGGTCCATGGGGGATTGGTTCCAGGACTCCCAGGGATACTGAAACCCACAGATGCTCAAGTCCCTTATATAAAATGATGCAGTATTTGCATATAAGCTACACAATTTTCCTATATACTGTAAATCATCTCTAGATTACTTCTAATGCCTAATACAATGCAAATACTATGTAAATAGTTGCAAATACAATGTAAATATAAGATAAATAGTTGCCAGCATGCAGCAAATTTAAGTTTCACTTTTTGGAACTTTATGGAATTTTTAAAACATATTTTTGATCTGTGGTTGGTTGAATCACTGATGTGGAACTCGTGAATCTGGAGATCTGACCGTACTGTACTATACTTTCTCTTTCCACTAAACTGACCTTAAGAAATAACAGTCTGACTTTTTAGAAATTTAAATTAAGGGAGAATTGAGTGGCAAGTTAAAAAAAATAAGAGTTGCTTCTGGAGTACAGGGTATGAGAAGATATTTATTTCTAAATTTTTCATTAGGCCAAAATAGCTGAGAACCAAGACACTAAATTATAGATCTAGAAAACATCATCTTACATTTAATTTGGACCATATCTAAAGGACCATGGCAAAATGTTAGCCCAGTTTAGCCTGCTGAGATGTCTGAAGAAGGAGATCTCTAGTTTTCTGGCAATATTTTTACCATTTAATTTTGAGAAAGAATGGCCATGAGATCCAATTCCCCACCCTCAAACTCACATTTCTCCATAATATGGTGTAGTATGGAGGTAAAGATGGGCATAGAGGCAGTCTGGATTCAAATCTAGGAAACTCAAGCCCTGCTATTTACCAACTTAGCAACCCTAGAGAAACACTCAATCTTTCTAAACCTCAGTTTCCTAAACTATAAAAGGATGATCATATTTGAACCTACTTAGTAGGGGTATTTAGAGGATTAAATGGCTCAGAAACATGTAAAGCATTTAGAGCACTGGCTGCCATTTCATCAATTCTCAATGAGTAACAGTTATTATTATCTGCTTGTATCATTTTTCAGGTCAGAAGATGCCCCTAAAAGAAATAATACTGTGGCTTTGTAAAAATCAGCTAAATTATATTAATTATGATTGAAATTAATCAGACAACATAAACCTACATTGTGTTATTAAAAAGTGTGTTATACTAATACAAATTAATAGCATAAATAAGACAAAGTTTTAAGCTACTTATGAGGGAAAGCCCAACAAATCTTCTCAAGTACCACCTTAATGGGACATTTTTGCATAAGACGTAGAACTATACTAATTACAAAATAATTCTCTTCTGTTTTTAAAAGCAGTTTAACAGTCTCTAAAATTACACCTTAACTCCAACTTCCAGTGTTCTTGTTCTTGAAAACTATTATAAATGAAAGTAATAAAGTAGAATGTTCTTTTTTCTGATTATAAAGATAACATAACTGAAAAATCAAAAAAGCATAAAAAAGAAAAATTATCTGAATTATCTGAAATTCCTCCACTGTAAAATAACAACTACTTACCATTTGGTGAATATCATTCTAGATATTTCTTTGTTAAATACCATAAATAAAGAAATAATAAGACCTTTCTGGTAATGACAGGGAACCCCTCCTACATATAACAATTATAAAATTTGGACAAAGTTATTAAGAATAACTATTTGAATGCACAGGAAGTTACAAAAGTCATGCAGAATCTTGAGAACAGTTTACTTTCAAAAAGATACCTGCTGTATCAGGCAAGAACTGCGAGTTTGTGGTTTTCTTGCCTTGAGTACTTCACAAGCCATCCTACATCCTCAAACTAGGTGAAGAACCACGGTCTTAGCAGCTCAAGGTGGCAGATTATAAAGTACAAAGCAGCAGCAGACCAGCTGGATATTTAAGGGAGAAATCCTGTAAGCAAAATAGACAACATGGAAGGACTACGATTTAAAAATATAAATATAAATTCTGCTCAAATCCTGGCTGTCTGTAAACTACACATGAGCTTGGGAACCCACGGGGGAAAAAGCAGGTAGAAACTACAAGGAGATCTACCTTTGAAAGGCAAACTAGCTCTTGGTGAGATGTGCAAGTATGCTCACCCTTGACTGAGTGCATTCCCCAAACCACTTGCAGCTCCGGAAGGCAAAAAGTGAATGCCTTACTAGCTTGAGGTGTCCAAGGGTAGACCTCAGGGCTAGGAAAGATACTGGGAAATTTACACTTACCACACGATCCAGCAACTCACTCAAAAGACACAAATACTGGGCTTCCCTGGTGGCGCAGTGGTTGAGAGTCCGCCTGCTGATGCAGGGGACACGGGTTTGTGCCCCGGTCCGGGAGGATCCCACATGCCGCGGAGTGGCTGGGCCCGTGAGCCATGGCGGCTGAGCCTGTGCTCCGCAATGGGAGAGGCCACAGCAGTGAGAGGCCCGTGTACCGCAAAAAAAGACACAAAAACTTATATCCACGCAAAGACTTGTAAACAAATGTACATTGGCGCATTGTTCATAAGAGCCCCAAACTGGAATCAACTCAAATGTCTAACAACAGCAAAACAAGTTGTGTATATCTTTAAAAATGAACATCGTTCAGTTATAAAAGAGCGAAGGGCTTCCCTGGTGGCGCGGTGGTTGGGAGTCCGCCTGCTGATGCAGGGGGCGCGGGTTTGTGCCCCGGTCTGGGAGGATCCCACGTGCCGCGGAGCGGCTGGGCCCGTGAGCCATGGCCGCTGGGCCTGCGCGTCCGGAGCCTGTGCTCCGCAACGAGAGAGGCCACAACAGTGAGAGGCCCATGTACCGCAAAAAAAAAAATAAATAAATAAAAGAGCGAAATATAAATACAAAGAACATGGATGAAGTTCTACAACATTACGCTAAGTGATTTAAAAAAACAGACAAAAAGACTACATATTGAATGATTCCATTTATAAGCAATCCTGGTAAAGGCAAAAATACAGGGACAGAATGCAGATCAGGGGGTGTCTGGGGCTGGGAGTGGGGGAAGGAGATCAATTTGAAAGTAACATGAGGGATTTTTTGGGTGATGGAAATGGTTCATATCTTGGCAGTTTTACTGCCCTATTCATTTGCCAAAACTCATCAAACTGTATGTTTAAGATGGATACGTTATTATGTATGAAAATTATTTCTCAATAAAGCAGTTAAAATAATAAAACTTAACCCTTACATTTTACCTCCCATCCCCCCAACATATTGCTTCTAATATAATATATTGATCAAAATGCTTCTGAAAAACAGAATGAGCTCTCAGCTTCCCCCTGGTTCTTGATCATCCAAGGATTTTAACTCCCTGAGGAAAGAGACTGAGGCTAATAATCACTGCTTTAGCTGCGTGAAACAAATTTCAATGTATCTAATTTTTGTTATCTGGGTCAAAGTATTTTTAATATCCATTATGATTTCACCTTTGACTCATGAATCAGCTAGAAATGTATATTTTAATTTCCAAATAACTGGAAGTTTTTCAGGTATTTTTCTGTCACAGATTTCTAATTTATTTGTTTTGTCACTGAAATACTTATGATTTCCAATTCTTTTAAGTTCATTCAGACTAGCTTTTAAGCTTAGCATATGATATACCTTACTGAATGCTACATATGAGCCTAAAAAGAATGTGTATTCTGCTGTTGTTGGTTGGAATGTATAAATTTAAATTATCTCAAGTTGGTTAATACTGTCACTCAAGCCTTCTATATCCTTGTGGATCTACTTCTTGTTTCCCTTCTCTCATTTCTTCAACTAAATTCTACTGCTCAAGTCTCCTGATTATAGCAATTAACCATATTGTACATTAATCCTTTGTACCTGACTGATTACCCCACTATACTTGGACTCAGAGCAGGCAAAAACAATGGCTTTTAATCTTCATAACTTCAACACCAGTATATTGCCTGACACATAAGAAGTTGTCTACAAGTGTTTGATGAATGCACAGGTTACTCAATCGATCAAACAACGCATAATCAAAACCCTTGTCGTTAGTAGGGTACAAATTAGGACTCAGAATGCTATGGACTGAACTGTGTCCCCTACTCTCAATTCGTATGTTGAAGCCCTAACCTCCAATATGATTGTATTTGGACATAGTGCTTTCAGGAGATCATTAAAGTTAAAAGTGGTTGTAAGGGTGGGGTTTTAATTCAATAGGATTGGTGACCTTATAAGAAGAGAAAGAGGGAGAGTCCCCTCTCTCTGTCCACGCACTTGTACTGAAGAAAGGCCATGTGAGCACAAAGAGATATGATGGCATCTGCAAGCCAGGAAGAAAGTGCCTACCAGAACCCGTTCAGGCTGGTACTCTGGTCTTGAACCTCCAGAACTGTAGAAATAACTTTTTGTTGTTTAAATCACCCAGCCTATGGTATTTCATTATGACAGCCTGAGCAGACTAAGGTTACATTATAGGTATCTTGAGCAAATCTTGTTCACTTAATATATACTGACAAAAAAAATTTTTTACAACATTCCGATACATAGTCTTCAGAAACTGTTCCAAGAGTAAAAGACTTATAAGGCAAATTTATTAAAATAGTTTATTAAAATATTTAGTTAAAAATAAAAAGGAAATTAAAGGTTAACTCTAAGAAAATTAGATGATATTATAGTCAAGAGATGAAACAGTATAGGATAATTAAGACAGGTAATTTCCAAGGCAACTAACACTTTACCAAGTATAACATCAATTTCTCCGCACTGCCCTATCACCAAAAAGCTCCAAACAAGCTCAGAAATAGTGCTATTTTTATTTACAGAATATACAAGTGAGAATAACTATTGAGAAATATGATCGAGACTGTCCTAGATAAAAGCAATAACTCCAGGTTAAATATACTCTAAGCTCCCAGTAATATTTTGTTTGAAGTATGATTGATATCTTCATTATCATTTAATCAACTAGAGACTGAACCACATACCCGAATCCACTCTCTGAACAAGTAGGCAATGAAGGCAATATTGTAAATATTACAGTAAATACCTTTACTAATGTAATGTTAGGATTCAGGAGCTGAGTGAACAGAAACTACCAGTAACCCTGTAACGTAAAAGGAGAAAATCAGAAAAACAGAATCATATTTTTCTCTCAAGAAGATGTCAGATGTACACCTGAAACCAACACAACATTGTAAATCAACCATAATATAAAATAAAATTTTAAAAAAGAACTTAACCCATTTGACATTAAATCCTTTCTAAAGACTCCATGCAGTTTCCCAGTGCCTCCTAAAAAATAAACTTTAAAACACGGTGGAAAAAAAAAAAAGATGTCAGAAAGTGAAGACTTGCAGACTTCCCCACTACCTGTCTGTAGTATGTAGTTTTGGTTCCAACTCAACATAGTCAATTCACTGGAGAGGGACAGAGAAAAAGAAAAAGAAAGATCCTAAATGGTCCATCTTCTCTTCAATGAGCTGGTTTTCATGGAAGGGTGAGTAAACAGTGTACTGTTATGTCTGGTGTTCATCAAATACCAGAAGAACTCTCTATTTTGACAAAAGGAGATTTCATATTAAAATTATACAGAGCCAAATCATACCCAGTCATTTTTATTTTAACTCCTCAGTTTTTATATAAACATTGTAATATGGATTATAAGACCTTATTCAAACTTCTATGTAGGATTAAATAAAATAATTGAAAACAGGAAAATGCTCAGATAGAGCATCTGGCATAGTTAAAAATGTAATTGATACAGCAGATGAACTGGGGATGCTGTGGTGTGGACAGCCCCCATCTGCCTTCCATGATATTCCTGAGTGTGCACACCGCACCGTCCTCGTTGGGAAGCTGCTGTACATAGTACGGGCTTCGTGATCACGTTCCAATTTGAAGAGAGGTGACCATAACTTTGGAGAGCCAGGTGTCATACTTTGCAGTGATTATTCCTGTGCCAGTGTCCACTTACCTCTGATTTGAGACGAGCAGGAAAGAAAACAAACAAAACCAGTAAATCTAATAGAAAGTGCAGTTAGGACATGAGGAGCAGGATAGGAATCTTGGCAAATGTCTGAAATAGTCTATCCTGATAAAGTGTCTGAGAATGCTTCCCTCTTGTCAACTGATAGCATACCTTGTCTCTTTTATTAAAAGAAATTATGCGTTTTTGAGCATAATCTATTGCAATGCTCAGTAATTGGCAATACTGTAAATATACCTACAAAGAAGTATAAGTCATGGTTATTGACCTTAAAGAACTTTGTCTTACAATACAAGGGAAGATAAAATAAGCATGCTGATAACTTGATGAAGCAGTAATGTGCTAAGTCTCTGAAGAGTGGCACAAAGAAACTGCTCAAGGAACACTACTCCTTCGAGGCCTAAGGCCCCAGGGGTGTAATTCAGCTAATCAGGAGAGCATAAATTCTAACTTTGTTCACTCCATATTCTCACATGACCGGGCCAGAAGTCTACTCCCATTAAAATCTATGGCGTTTGCTACATGAACAACAACCAAAAAGACTTATTCTCTGATGACATAGACTCCTATTTGGCTTGGTTAACCTGCTTTCACTTCTCTTAGGAAGGTAATTGAAGTCAAGAAAGTTGCATGTAGTGATTTGCAGGTTTGCAACTAGGAAATTCTTAGATTTAGGGGCATATGTAGCCTTTCATGTACAAAGTTCTCATTTTAACCTACCTCAGGCTACCCGGCTTTACTGATTTATAGTTAATTAGGATTGAGATTTTCATTGAAAATTCAAATACTTATATGCTTTTTTGTATGCATTTCAGATCATGTTGGCTGAAGCAAATAATTGTAACAGCACTCAAGAAATGAATGAATACCACAGGGAAGAGCTTCAACCACCCCTGTCCCTGACAACCTGTAAGTAAATCCTGCTGTGTTCCCTGTTCACAGAAATATCTTTCTGACATCACTTGTGATAGCTGAAAGATTTTTTTTCCTATCAGCTAACAAAATCCCAATACGGTTTCCTCACTTTTTAACCATGTCTTGAAATCCCTTAAGAAAGTTTCTGCTATTTGCTGTTGGACTTTTACACTAGAATTAAATTCTTTGTACCATACAGAGGCTTAGTTATTATGTATGTATACAAGTACCACTGTGATAAATGAGCATCATTTGGGTATAAGATTGAGAGAGGAAATCTATATTAACCATGGCAAATAAGGCAGAATATACTGTCCTCAGAATGATTCAATGAAATTACACCATTGTGCATTCAAGGCATTTGATAAATATAGAATCCTATTTTTACTTCATTCTTATTTTAAGGAGGAGCCTAAAAGATCCATTTGCATCTTTAAACATGTCAGTGAATAGCTGTCAATGAGGCAAGACCTTCTTCGTTACTAATGGCCGAAAAACAACAAAATAAACTCATGTCTAACCTTCCGACAACTGACAATTTGTCTGTAAACCTTTCCTGGATACAAAAGAAGAGACAGCTTCAGAGATAGCTAGCTGGTTAGGTCCAGGGATGCTTCTTATAAGCTACCAAATATTTTCTGTCTCTTACTTTGTAATTTGCTGCTTATGAAAATATTTTATGTACTAAAATGCCTGAAGTGAAAATACTCCATTGTAGGATTTAGAAACTACATGAATTCTTCTGTTATTTCAGTCATCAAATCAGGATTTCATGGCAAGAAAATGTTTAATCTGTAAACCTATAATCAGTTAGTGCATTAATTATTTTTTTTTTTTTTTTTTTTTTTTTTTTTTTTTTTTGCGTTACGCGGGCCTCTCACTGCTGCGGCCTCTCCCGCCGCGGAGCACAGGCTCCGGACGCGCAGGCTCAGCGGCCATGGCTCACGGGCCCAGCCGCTCCGCGGCATGTGGGATCCCCCCAGACCGGGGCACGAACCCGTGTCCCCTGCATCGGCAGGCGGACTCCCAACCACTGCGCCACCAGGGAAGCCCCATTAATTATTTTTTAATTTCCATAATATTACTATTAAGACTCATTAAGAAAAGACGCAGCCTCAAAATTACCTGAAAGGTAAGGAAAGCTAGATGCTTTGCCTTTCAGAAGCTGAGATTAATGACAATAATTTTCCTGATTTTCAAACTGATCTTTTACCTTCTTTTGAAAATTCATTAATTTAGAAGCTTATTGGATGCTACAATAATTTTTAAAATACTAATTGAGAAATCACAATACAATATGCTTTAACATTATCATGTTTCATAGATATTGCTAAACCTATTACTTTTGTTTCATCTTCTGAAAAAAATCTGTTGTATTTATAATTGTTTTCTTCTATTCACTTAACACTTAATTTCTCAGTGGAACACAGCCTCTACAGATTTATCAAAATGGATACCTAAATATCACTGAACATTAACTTAATATAGAGAATTTTCCACCTGAGAGGATGCCTTTTCTCACCAACTTGACGTTTCACCTCTTAAGATTTATAGTTCTTGACTAAAACTGGAAGTAATCGTTTTGTTAACTCCAAGAGAAAAATCCTGATTCTATGATTATGTGAGAAGTGAAAATATTCTCATTGTTTACAGTTTCTGACTTGAAAAGGTATTTGAAGACTAAAGATCTATGATTGGTTCATCTTCTCCTAACTGCTGATAATTTAATTATATGTGCCTGTTACCTTTAGCCAGTCAAAACACGCCTCCCCCAACCCCACACGTACTATTTTAAGTAAAAAACCTCAATCCTGTGACAAGCCATGTCCAAAGATTAAGTCGTACACCTATGGGTAGTAGGTTTAAAAGAGAGAAGAAGATGGTAAATGACATCATTGTATTTTTATGAGTTTTATTTTTAAATCCAGGATTAAACCTGGCATTAAAATATGCTACACATAAAGCCTTCTAACCCGGTGGAGTTCCATGATACACTGTGGTGTTCTTTTCTCTGTACTAGCAAGAGAGTAATTCAGCAATTTGGCTTCCTTTCGACAATTAGAATGAGAAGCCCATTTGGTCATTACATCTGAATCCTAAGAATCAGATTCCTTCAAATGTCACCAGGCATCATGGGGCCCTTGGTGTTGTCTCTGCTCCTAAAACCTGAGTCCCTAATTCATGAATCACAAGCTACTATAAAATCGCAAGACTACAGGGGACTCTCTCCAACAGTAGCAGGAGTGCTGTTGTCACATTCCCAGGACTTTCAGTGGCCAAGGTGACTCCTCTCTGGTTTTGTTTGAAACAATTTCTGTACAAAACATCCAGCGATCTCAAATCATATCACAATCAACTTTTAGGATATCCACTACGCAAAGTGAAGAGACACCTGAAGCAATTATATTAGGTCTATTCTTGAGAAGAGGGATATAATTTATATTGTTTCTTTCTTTAAAATGTTATCTGTTGTCCAATGAGTAAGTACTAAAACTCTATACAATAAAGATGTTGTAATTTTAGATGGTGAGTACTGTAAGAAATTTTTTCATTTGCTAATACTCCAGTCAGGTTTTTTTTTTTTTTCTTTTTACGCTACTTAGTCTTGTTTTGTCTTGTCTTATTTTTTCCTTATCTAACCCATGGACTAATTTTAATACTAGGTTCTTTCTTCTGCCCTGATCATGGGATTCCTTTCTGGAATTACTTGACATCTGCTCAGGAAAAGTAAACTGAGGTGATAGCAAGTATCCAGGATCTAGAATCAGACTACCTGGGTACTAGTCTTATTTCATTCTTTAATTGTCTTCATGAATCAGGGAAAGTCACTGTATCCCTTTCCAAGCCCTATCACCTCATCTAAAAAATTAGGATGTTGTAAAGTATGGGCCCAAAGGTATCTCCATGTACGAAGCCCTTTGACTCTGTTAACCAAGTACTACCATTCTGTATGGGTTGGCTTTGGAGAAATGTCAAAAACTGTACAAAACATAACTGTTCATTTACCAGAAAATAAGTGAGATCTCATCATTCGTATTGACCTCTCTACTGATAGCCTTGATCCGTACTGATATTCATGTGTCCTGGGGTTCAACATCATTAAACTCTCTTGGTAAGTATAATAGTTATGATCGCAGGCTTTGGAGTCAGAAAGACTTGGGCTTGAATTCTGAACTGGGCACGTATTGCTCTGAGATTATGCAATTACCTAAGCTTTTTCTATAAATTAGGAATAATTCCTGTTCCATAATCATTTTACTTTTCATGAATGCATGCAAAGCATCTTGCACAGTGCCTGACAGAAAATGTATGTTCAAAATGAGAAGAATTATTGTTATTGGTATCACTAATGAGTTTTTTATTCCTTCCTGAGAGCAAAATTTGAAAAGAAAATAGGGAGGGTGAATGTAAGAGTGCTGGGTGATAGAGGAGACGTGCCACCAAAGAGTAAAACAATTGTAGAATATGAAAAATTTAATCTGCTACAAAATATTCCTGAATTCAGGAGTGGGGAATGCCATGTTAATATTTCCTTTCCAGCCTCCAAGGCTGACAGAACTAATCATCATAGCCCTAATGAGCTTGGGCACGACCTCATATTCCTCCTCATCTTTGGGCTTCAGAAGGGTACCACCCAATGATTAATATGGTACTGAAGACAAAATCATATTTGCCATCTCTGGCCCAGGTCTAGATGTAACCTAGAGCCTTAAAAAAACTGGATGAGGAATGTGCACATAATAGGAATAAAATTCACAAAGTGAATTTAAAGTTAAATTTAAGTCACAGTTACTATAATTACCTGTCCTACTTTATTACTGAATCTCTAAAATTCTTTCATTAGCAAATAACTCAAAATTAGTTGCAAATCATTTTTACAGTAACACTGCAAATCACATTATGGGACATTCTGAGATGTATTCATTAATCCAACCAAAATTTATTAAAAATCTGTTTTTTACAAGTCACTGTGATTTTAAAAATATAACAAAATCTTCAACACACTTTTTGGATGGAACTTTTTTGGAAACCTGGACAATATTTTGTAGAAAGGAAGAAATGCTTCAGAAATGCTGACTCTGTATGTAGAAACGTTTCTCAGAGAACTACAAAATCAATGTGGATGACACTGCAGATATCTTATGTTTTCATGGAAAGTCCAAAACATGTTTCAGAGTATCACTCTTATCTGAACAACCCAGGGGCAATGCTGACAATTGAGTATGGTGTAGAACGTTCCCTTAAAGTCTGCTTCAGAAAGGAAAAGAACCACTGGAATAAAAAAGCATCATAATTGAATGAAATAAAGGGTAATTTGAGGTATCACAGTTTGTAAGAAAGAAATATCTGAATCCAGTTTAACCTGTCTACCCTCTCTTTTGAAACAAAAATTACATCTTCTAAAACATCATTAATTTATCACCCTCGTTAATAAACTTTCAATTTGCAGAGAATGTTACATTCTGTATTTTACTTCCTAATACATGTGACATAAGTGAGTGAACAGCATATTTGATATTTTGAAATATATCTTAGTGGATTTAAAATAGATTGTATTACAATTGATTAAATATAATTATCTAAAAAGGCACTTGCATTGTTTTATATAAGTATAAATTTACCAAATTTCAAATTGTTTTAATAGTTGAAGAGTGATTATAATGTACTTTATTTTCCAAAACTAATTGGAGGTTAACTACACAGCAGATCAAATCCTGATTTTCTGACAGTATATTTGATAAGGATATTTTTAATGAAGGTATTTTAGAGCAGTGATCATGGGCTTGTCAGATTTTGATGGCAGCTGTAAAGTGATTGAGGCTGGTCAGGTGATAGAAAACATGTGACTAAACCGCCTCCATTTTGCTGGAGTTAGGTCAGAATTAGATATAGTAGTAAATGTCCTGGAGTGTAATTTCAAACGTAATGGATGATGTGTGAAAAAAAGAAAACGCTGCTTCTTTTTTAAGTCCTTTTTAAAAATAGAGCATCAATTAGATGCTAGAACTGTTCATTATTATATAGTTTAACTCTTTCAACAACTCCCTGTGGTTGGTTCTATTGTATGCATTTTATAGTTATAGAAATGCAAACAGTAAAATTTAGAAACTTACCCAACTTACAGGCCTCATTTTCATAGGATTCTGGTCCTGATTCACCATGTTCCTAACACTACCTGACTTTCTATCACTCTCAGGTCCCCAAACACTGTAAGTGCTCTCTTTCATGGGCTTTACAGTTTCCTCTGCCTGGCACACCCTTCCCTTAGATAAGAACACAACAGGTTCATTCCTAACTTTGGGTCTTAACTCTCATCTCCTCAGAGAGGACTCCTCTGACCATGCTATTTGAATCGCCCAGCCAATCCACACCATTTCTTTATAATATCACCCTAAATTTGCCTTCAGCATCATCTCTTACTCTCTATTATGGGCTGAACTATGTCCCCCACAAAACTCACATGCTGAAGTCCTAAACCCCAGTACTTCAGAATGTGACTATATGTGAGATAGGGTTTTTAAAGCAGTAACTAAAGTAAAATGAGATCATATGGGTGGGCCCTAAATTAGTATGACTGGTGTCCTTATAATAAGAGGAAATTAGGACACAGACATACACAGGAATGAGACCATGAGAAGACACCAGACTACTTACAAGCCAAGGAGTGAGGCCTTCAGAAGAAACCAATGCTGCCAATACTTTCATCCTGGGCTTTTGCCTCCACAACAGTGAAATAAATTCCTGTTGTTTAAGCCACCCAGTCTGTGGCACTTTGTTATGGCAGCCCTAGCAAACTAATACACTATCATTGTCATTGATATTATTATTATTGATATTACTTTATATTGCCCCACTTCTAGAACATAGAATCTCAGGGTCAAGGACTTTCTCCTTTTTGTAATAATATTCACAATTCCTGACAAAGCAACTGGCATCTACTGAGATCTCCACAAATTATCTCTGAATGAAAGAATGACAGTAGACAGCAAAGACAGACTTCCTATCCATATCTGTCTCAATCTAAATCTGATTCTCTTTGCCTTTTCACCACACACCTTTGGTAAAGCAGGCTACACCAAGGTCTCTTAGAGACAAGAAATGGGTTCTGGCTTCCAGTTATCCAAGTGGGGGCATTTCAATATAAGAATTCAAGATTTAGGATGTGGATACTTTATCCCAATGCAAGAGGGAGCCACAGGCTCCTTGCTTATGTAGTCTATGTGGAGGGAGACATAATGTCAAACTCCATATTGTTGGCTTTAGCCTTAAAGAGAATGCCAGGGAATAAGGTGGAACAACTTAAGTACTCCTAACATAGTTAATATGATACCAATAATTCAGAGATAACGGAAATAGAGAAGAGCATCCGTGGATCCAGCTATAAGGAACTGGGAAAGACAGAGGCAGGGAAAATGTGAGTGGGTTTGAAATAATTAACTCAGACCATTTCACCCAGAAAAGCTTCCATAATCTACCAGATTATTTGCTTCTAAAGTTCCCTGTGTATATTTTTATTATATTCCCCACCACATTGTAGAGACATTATATGTTTATACATATTTCTAATACCAGACTGTATTGTTCTGGTATCATGCCTTATTTATCTTTGTACCTCCAGCACTTACCACAGTGCTTATCCTATAGGAGGTGCTCAATAAGTGTTCAGTGGAATCTGAAATGGCTATAGGAATACCCTGTACATTTATAGGACATAAAGTAGCCAAAAGTACATATGTTATTATTTACTTTGTTCTTGTTTCTTATGCTATTTCTCTATTAATAGAGGGTTACTTTAATTGCTAATTATTTTATATAAATATATTATTGAAAGTATATATCTAAGATGTTACATCAAGTTGTGTTTACTCCCATTCATTGATCACCTAACTTCCTTGACCATGATTAAAAACATATTTATCTTCAAGTGTCTCATTACTTTCTTCAAAGGCAATATCAGATTACAGACAAGTGACTCAGGTGAGTACTTTAGTCGCTCAGAGGTTGGTTAAGAGTTCAGCCTAATACAAAATAAACTAAATGTCATAACTTAGTCTGATATCATGGCCTTCCCATTCCCTCTGGCTCTGATTGTGATTTAGGGTGCCTATCATTTTAATTCAATGAGTGCTATGATGGCCAGGTCTACTGAGGGAGTCTAGACAAGAACTAGATGAATTCAAATAAGCCTAGAGTTGCCCACTGAGAGCTGTCTGGACATCCTCCTATTCAAGGAAGGTATGAACTATCAAGAAAATCCCTGGAAGTCTCTGTCTTTTCTGAATCTAGGTAATGAGTGAAAATATGTCTCAGCCAGGTGATGATGTGTTAGTTTATGAAATACCCTTATTTCCCTAGTGTATCAGATACCGAATTATTTGAATTAGAATGGACTCTACTCCCTTAAAATGATATTCACAAGAAGTGAAGAAAATGTAGAACCTGGTGAACCAAAATTGTACTAAGAGAAAACAAATCCTGTGAGGCAAATCGTTCATGCTGAAAGTGTTTGGGCCCAAATAGTTGCAAATCTATCATAGAGGAAGCACTCAAAAAAGTTTATTGAATAAATTATCAACTCATAACTGCTTTACTAATCTTTTTTTAACTTGTAAACTGTGATAATATATGAACTATCTAAGATTATTGAGACAATTAAATTGAATAGTAATGTGAGAAGCCCTTTGAAAATGTTCAAATGTTGTGCAGAGACTGTCATTGGAATTGTTATTGGTTTGATTCCTTTGACAGACAAACAAGCATAAATAGGAGGGAGAAGATAGATTGTCTCTAATGTGGGCTTTTCACCCTGATAGACTAGTGGTTGCATCTTGGCTCTGTCACTTCCTGGGTGAACCTGGGCAAGCTATTTTCTCTCTGTAAGCAGCAGGGTATTTATCTGACCATATTTATGGACTGTATGACACATTAAATTAGATAATATATGTAAAGTGCCCAATATGATCTCATTAATACTAGATATTCAAGAAACGATTGCTACTATAATTATTTCATTCAAGCTTTTGTCACTTTACAGAGATATTCATAGAATGTGTTCACTCAGTTTTTAAAAAATATCTGTGTATGCATGTGCATGTGTGTGTGGTTTAAGCATGTATTTTCTCTTTAAAGAGGACATACATAGAAGTACATAGAAGGAAGCAGAGTGTAGATACTGACATATCAGCACTCACATAAGAAAGGTAAGAACATTATTCATGGATTTTAGAAAGGAAAACAATATGCTTCCCTATGTCCCAGTTTGTTTTCCTGGAGAGCATCTATGCTAACACCTGTTGATTGCTCTTGGGTTCTACAGAGAGAATGACCAATCCGCATTCTGTATTTTAAAATGAAAACAATGATTCTCTTCCAAAATGTACCAATTCCTGGCTGTATGACAGTGGGCAAAGCTCTACACTCTCTGGACGTAATTTATAATATAGTGATTATCCTTATATCATGTCTTCATTTATTATATAAAAAATACTTATTGAGCATCCACTACATGTCTGGCACTGTACTGGTTGCCTTGAATTCATCAATGCACAAAGAACTCTAACTTCTTGGAGCTTATTAGAGAGGTAAACAGACAATATGATACAAAACTTAATAAAAGAAAAGGCATATAGTATCCTAGAAGGTGAAATACCCTCATAAAAATTCAATCAGGGAAATAGAGGTTGGGAGTGCTATGGGTGGGAGCTGTACAGCTTGAGCACAAGCTCATCATTGGGGTGTCAAGGAGAATCTGAGACTGGATGAAGTATTTTAAAATGGTGAGAGAATTAGCCAAGAGATATCTATGGGAAGAGCATTCTAGAAAGAGAAAACAGCTGGAGTGAAATCTCTGAGATGGATGCTCACCTAGTATGTTCCAGGAACAAAGAATTTTTGTGAAAACCAAGGGAAATCATATTTATGTGGGCAATTTGTTAGCTATGAAGTAATGTATTAATATAGATGGTACCATAATTAGTCTTGCTCTGTCACTAAATACCCATGGTAACTAGGGCAAGTCACTTTCTCTTGGGTCCATTTCCTCTTTTTTTTTTGGTGGGGGGGTACACGGGCCTCTCACTGTTGTGGCCTCTCCTGTTGTGGAGCACAGGCTCTGGACGCGCAGGCTCAGCGGCTATGGCTCACGGGCCCAGCCGCTCCGCGGCATGTGGGATCCTCCCGGACCGGGGCACGAACCCACGTCCCCTGCATCGGCAGGCAGACCCTCAACCACTGAGCCACCAGGGAAGCCCCCATTTCCTCTTTTAAAGGGGGGTCTTGGAAGCTGAAGTCTAGTATAAAATTTCCATGACTACGTGTAATTTTGGCCTTTCTTTTAATCCTAACATTTTTCTTACACACCTATTACAATCAAAGTGAATCAAATAGAGTTGAAGATGAATGTAAGAATTGATGAGAGGGGAAAAGAGTTTAAACAAAAAGTCCTTTATGAAAATAACTGTATTTCATCATTTATCACACAGATATAAACTGTGTTATTTTCCAGGTTCATAAAGGCTGTAAATGCTTCAAAAATATCAAAGTCATGAAAAATAAGGAAAGAATGAGAGTGTCAAAGATTGTAGGAGAGTAGGAGACATGACAAATGCAATGTAGAATCTTGGATTTGATCCTGGAATAGAAAAACTGGTGAAATCCAAATAAGTCTACAATTGAATTAACAGTGCTGTACCTATGTTACATTTTTAGTCTTGATAAATGTTGGGTAAGATGTTAACATTAGGGGAAGCTGGGTGATGGGTAAACAGGAACTCTCTGTACTATGTTTATAACTCTTTTTAATCTAAAATTAATTCAAAATGAAATTTTTTTTAAAAAACTGTGTAGGGGAATACTGTCTCACAATTTATGTTTTCCTTGAATCCCAATAGGCCTTACTTATTTTCAATTATTGGAAGAAAACTGAAAACAAGTAAGATATGAATAGCTTCACTAATGTATAAAAACTATATTTTCTTTAAAATACCATTTTTGTTTAAGAAACTTAAATGAAATACTGTCAATGATCCCAAAGGGAGGAAAAACACAAGCTATGAAATCATTGCTCAAATAAAGCCATACAGAGAAAATGCTTAACTGCAAACGCAAACAGTAAAATGCTAGCCTCCTCCTATGCTTGGAAATAAAATCATCAGAACATGATTTACTACAGAACCTTGTACATAATAGGCAAAGAGTATGTATTTGTTCATTTGATGTAAAATCATAGTTTCATCCATATCAGTCATTACAACCTGCATATATTCCTGTTGAAAAGTTTTAATGACAGAATAACATTGCCTGCATTGAGACATCCCCAGCTATGTTTCTAACAAGACCTGGCATAATCTCTCTGTTTGCCAAACCTCTTCCTTGCCAAAAACCCATGTCTTGTAAAATAAAGTTGGCAATGCTTACCCTTGACCTTGAGAGAGTATTACAAGAATGAATCAAATAATGTTTGAATAAAACCTATGGGATCTCAGACAAAGGGGACCCTGTCACTGCAATGCAAGAAAAGCAAGAGTTTGTCTTTTTTTTTCTTTCTTGAAGCTGGTGATTATAATGACTAATACATAGATCTGTCCCAAAGCTCAGTGTGGCCATTTATATGTCTAATGAAACAATTGGCCTACCTCCAATCAGTATATCTTATTCTCCATCAGCACACAACATCGTGGCAGCAAATTGCAAGGAAATCACGCATAGCTGGTCAGCCAGCAGGCTATAAGTGCTATATCATTGGCAGGATATTCTAAGTTTGGAAAAACAATGCCAAATTGCTCTCTGCAATTTGTCCTACTTTTTGATTTGTGCTAGCATAAAATACTTGAGCATAAGAGGCTAAGCCTACATGTAGGTACTGCCCAGTGTGATCTAGTCAGGATAGGGAGAAAGAAGGGACAATTCAGCACCTGCTTGTAAAAACAGCCCATCAGAGAAAGTGGAAACAATTTTACCAGAAACAAAAAAGTGAATTTCGACTATCAGCTGAGCTTTCAAATAGAAGACTTTTATAAGCAACACTGTCATGAACAGACATCTTCATGTAGCAGAAAGAAGAATAGAGCCTTTGGGATGTGAAAAGGATTATCTTTCTTCATAACAAGGCAAGATGAAGAAAGCCCAAACAGAAAGTGTACCGAGCAAAAGCGGGGAGAAGGCATCATAGTTCTCCATAATCCTCATTCGAACTTGAAATTCAGAATACACTCCGATTAGAGAATACAACGCAGAATTTCCTAATGACTAGAAATAGCTTTATCAGGGATGTCAGTATGATATTTCCAAGATGCAGTATTTGTCTTCACTTGAAGTTGGGTCCAAATATTTTGAAAGATCTCATCAACCTGGAGGTATGAAAGGGACCTGCTTTGCCGGTCACTCTGAACTCCGAGCCTCTCCTTTATTTTCAGCTGCTCTCTTGGCCCTAGGTGCACACTTGAACAGAGAGAGAACAGGATAAGAAACATTCTTCCTCTGGTGTTTCTAATTAGAAATAGCACAAAGAGAAAAAGAGGATTTATCACATTATTTCCAATTGAAAATGTGCTCTGAAAGTGTTTCCCACAATGTATCCTATTGGCTTTCACAGACGGGCACTCGGCAAGAAGCCTTGGGCTGCACATGGTATGGTGAAGGGTAGCACCGACATCTAACACAGTAACCTCAGTCACAGCTCAAATATTAAATACTTTCCCACCACAGTGCTAGAGCTACGAAGTGCTTAGGTGGTCCACTGAGGTAATGTATTAGCCCTACTCTCTGCAAATACAGGTTCTCACTAGTGTGTGTGGTAGACGGGAGAGTGCACAAAGCAAGATGGGTTCGTTGACAGAGAGATCCTAATGAATACAACTTTTGGTAAAAAAGAAGGGAAGGAAGAAAGGAAGGAAAATGAGACTGGAAGGTGAGAGGAAGGAGGAAGACAGGGGGGGAGACTTAAGGAGAGGGAGAGAGGGAAAGAGAGGAAAAAATGGCTTTCTACAGGAAGAGGTAGGAATTCTGCATTTTGTAGGCCTGGCTTTTGTTGTCAGTTGTTAAAGAGTTATAATCTCGGGGTCTGCTACTTGATCATGTATATTGTTTCAATAAAAATACTAATTGTAATAAATACACAAAAATTAATTAGAAGTAAAAGTCAGGGTCCGTCTGCCTATTCAGCAGCAATGGTGTTTTCTATAAAGCAGAAAAACAATGATTAATTTAAAGAAGAGTTGATTCTCCTCCTGAGTAACATTTTATTCAAAGGACTTTATTTTAAACTTTATTTACAAGAGGAGGACAGAAGTGTATTTCAGTTCAATAAAATAAATTTTTAAAGTTTACTGAACTATATAAACCATAAATTAGTGATGCCATTTTTATTTTTGAAGTGTTTTTAAATTGATAATTAAAGCATTTAAGAAACCTAACACTTTCAACCCTGCTGCACCCCTACACTATTACCTTGCCATATAGTCTAAATAATTCTGTTTGTTCAAGATAAAGATACTTAAATCATCCCACTATGCTATATTAAGGAACTGATCAGGAGTTCAGCAGCTGAGTGTCTACAGTTTGTAATATTTTGTTGGTTTTTAATCAGCATCAGACCAAGTAGGCCATCTTTATTTTCAAAAACAAAACACGTAAACAACTATCCTCCATTTTACTTCTATTACAATGCATGTATCATGGTGAATTACTAACTCAATAAAGAGCAATATGGTATAATGGAAGGACCAAGGGATTTAAAGTCAAAGGACCTTTTTTGAATCCTGGCTCTGCAATTTACTAGATATGTGACCTCAGGCAACTGATTTAATCTAGCTGAATGCATTTCTTGCTGTGCATACCTCTTGTGGGGATAAAATGGGGTAATGTCTGTGAATGTGTATTCCACCCAGTAGTAGGCATGGGATGGTCAAAAGGCTGTCCTCTGAGCTTCAGCAACCAAGGAGAGTGTTTAACAGCATCACACAGGAGTGTCATAGTGCGGCACAAAGGAGGAAACAGTTTTCAACTTCCACCTCAAAAAGAAAGTTACTTTTCAGCCCAAGAGAGTACAAAATGATCCTCCCCATGCCTCAGTATGGCAGAGAGAACACTGTAGATGAGAGGCGTAATACAGATATAAAACAGATCACCTTTTCTCCTAACTGTAGAAAAAAAGAAACACCACTCCTGAAGCATTAAATGAACACAACAGACATAATCCAGTACAGATGGGAAGGAATAAACTACCATAGAAATCAACCTATAAAAGAATGGGTGCCAGAAGTAAATTGTTAACAATGGCAACAGAAGGGACTGAGATAATTTTACAAATATTAAGGACTGTGAATAAAGAAAATAACCCTTGATACATATGGAAGAACATTATCATAGTAGGTAAGAATTAGGTTAGGTTTGAAAGATAAGGAATCCATATCATATCAGAAATAAAATTTATTTCTCTAGTTTTTATATGTGTACTATACACACACACGTATGTATATATGTATAAACATGCACACACATGCATGCAATATATATAATACATATATAATTTATTGTATACTAAAAGGAACACAGATTTCATTCCAGGGTTCAGTCAATCTTATCTGCTATATTGTCCCTCCCCCAAATTTCTGAGTTACTTAAAGAATTCTCTGGATATTGTTATAATATGTAACTCTATCAGAAGGCAAAGACTCTACTCTAGAATTTCAGACAGGATATTAAACCCCAGTTGCATAATTGTCAGTAAACAACCTTATTTAGTGAACTCTGGCTGTTTCTGTTTGGAGATGCTACACATGATTAAAAAAAACTTAGGAAACCTAGAAGCTTGTTTAAAGGTTTAGTTATTCCAAACTGTATCTCAGCTACTGAAATATCCTTGACCAAAATATGATCCTCCACTGTCTGGGAATATCTTTGAGCAAAAGCTCTGAAAGAGATGCCCATGGAAAGGAAATCAAGTTTTCCTTAGGAAATATATTTACATATATACATATACAAAATATATTTACATATATCCCTGGGAGATACATTTATACTTGTTAACTATGAGTGTAATTATATTTGAAAGCAGGGGAGACATTTTAAGAAATGCCCTTTAATGTAGTTTGGGTATTTTTGTCTTTTCAGGTCAGGAACTTCTTTCTACAAAGAATTCCTGTAAGAGTTATTCAGAAGACAGTTGAAACGGCTGATTAACCCAAACAGGACTGGTCTCTCTCCAGGAAGCATTCTGTAACAACAAGTTCAAGAATCTACCCACTTGGGATACCAAAAGAGTTACTGCATACCTTGGGAAGGAAATAGTAAGAAAGCTTCCCTATTCAGTATCTGAAGAGGTTCTTTCAATTTTTAGATTTATTTATTTTTATTCATTTATTTTTGGCTGCATTGGGTCTCCATTGCTGTGTACGGACTTTCTCTACTTGTGATGAGCGGGGTCTACTCTTCATTGCAGTGCACGGGCTTCTCATTGCGGTGGCTTCTCTTGTTGCGGAACACGGGCCCTAGGCGTGCGGGCTTCAGTAGTTGTGGCTCGTGGGCTTCAGTAATTGTGGCTCGGAGTATAGGCTCAGCAGTTGTGGTGCACGGGCTTAGTTGCTCTGCGGCACGTGGGATCTTCCCAGACCAGGGCTCGAACATGTGTCCCTTGCATTGGCAGGCGGATTCTTAACCACTGCACCACAAGGGAAGTCCCTCAATTTTTATTTTATAAAGACAGTGAACTGAGAAGAATTTCCTTTGCTCCGTAAAATAAATTATATATTTTTACCAATAGTTAATGTCTCCACAAGTGCTGTCTGGAAAACAATAAATACATGCACATGGCTCTACTGCTTTTAGTTCTAGAATCCCCTCCTCACTGAGAAATAGTGAACCCTTCCCAGAAGTGGCCAGTGCTGCTTCTCTGGTCCTGGTCTTGACCTCCTTTCAGCCTTCCTGTTTCATGTCGTTGGCTTTTATAGCTCCACACTACACTTCACAACAACTGGGTTGCTTCCTAAAATCACTGTTGATAAATTAATTACAAAATACACATATCCACTCTGTTTTCAAATGGTCATGGTTCCATTCAGAGAGTATATGTTGACTTTTGTGGAGGTTTTTTTTGCCTCAAATAGAATTTTACATTTGTGTTTCAACTGCTCTTGTTTTCTGCATTTTGTCCATAATTGATATTTCATGAACCTGTGCAAATTAGAATTATCAGTAAAGTTCTAAAGGACTTGCCTCTAATGTAAATGCATAGATCTTTGTGGTTTTTAAGAGGAATTTCCTTGCCTAACTGCTACTTGGAAAACGCTCTTCCACGAATAAGAATTATTAATACTTATTGAATGCTTACTATGAGCCAGGCACTCCTCTAGGTTTTTTTTTACATGTACACCTCATTTTAACACTCATAATAGCCCTATAAAAGAAATAGTCTTTCACAAATGGGAAACCTGGTGCATAGAAAGGCCGAGTGGCTTGTACAGGATCATACAACCAGACAGTATTGGGATGGAATTTTGAACCCAGGTTCTTTGACTCCAGAGTCCGCATTATAACCTTATATTGTCTCAAAAGCATCTGCCTTCTACAGTTGTTTCCGATGCTCCCTAACAAGTGCCCTCCGCGAAATGACCTGCTTCTGGAGCTGAAACTGGGCTTAGCCAGATGATCCAGGTATTTGCTCTTTAATTGTACTTGCCCACAACATTTACACAGATCTGATAAAGATATTGATTGATCACTTAAGGCCCATGAATACCCAGCTCCTCTTCACGTGGCACCGTATAGCATTTCTCTTTTCTTTCTGCCTTATACAGAAGCCTAAGTTGATATTAAAAGGCTGTGGTAGGGCTTCCCTGGTGGCGCAGTGGTTGCGAGTCCGCCTGCCGATGCAGGGAACGCGGGTTCGTGCCCCGATCTGGGAGGATCCCACATGCCGCGGAGCGGCTGGGCCCGTGAGCCATGGCCGCTGAGCCTGCGCGTCCGGAGCCTGTGCTCCGCAACGGGAGAGGCCACAGCAGTGAGAAGCCCGCGTACCGCAAAAAGCAAAAACAAAACAAACAAACAAAAAAAAGGCTGTGGTAGCATGAAACCTGATTTCAGGCAATCAGCTTAAGTCATTGGCTCTTCAGTGTTATCCTATTTATACAAATTCATTATATTGTACTTAATATGAAATTACAATGACTCACTCATAAGTGCAGCTTTCTTAGACTTAATTAGACACCGAAGAATTATTAAACATTTGACAGCATGTTGTACACTTGATCTCAGTATTGAATTCTCATTGATATTAATGCACATACAATGTAATATAACGTTCCTCTGACTGTAAGCCTATGTAATTTTTCTCAATTTAACCACTTTTTGGATGCCCAATACTTTTAGATATTTGGCACATAAATATCTTCTAACAAGTTAGATGTTACTCTTAATTAAAAATAAGACAATGTGGGCTTCCCTGGTGGCGCAGTGGTTGAGAGTCTGCCTGCCGATGCAGGGGACACGGGTTCGTGGCCCGGTCCGGGAAGATCCCACATGCCGGGAAGCGGCTGGGCCCATGGGCCATGGCTGCTGAGCCTGCGCGTCCAGAGCCTGTGCTCCGCGGAGGGAGAGGCCACAACAGTGAGAGTCCCGCGTACCGCAAAAAAAAAAAAAAAAAAAGACAATTTGACCAGGTAAAGAACAGCATAAAGACCATTTCAATTAGGGGAAAGTCATCTGGGTTCCAAATTTCAAGTCTTCCCCTAACTATGCAAAATATTTTAGGCGTTACTTAATTGCATCAGTTTTTTCATCTCTAAAAATCAAACTATCTCAAAACAAGATGGTTCCTCTCCCTTTTTAGCTCTAAAATATGGTGATTTAACAAACTGGCTTTGTAGATCCCATCATACAAAGAGTCATATTATTTAATCAGAGGTCTGATTTCACCAAATTCAGTTACCTCACAGCCCTTGTCAAATCACTGAAATTAACAGGCTGAGGATATGAATTCTACCTGGGTTAATCTTATTTTTTTCTTATTTATTAAGTCCTGAAAATATTTATTTGTCAGAAAGACACAAGTGAATAAGAAATTGGATAAATTGGAATCAGATAGCATTTTAAAAGAGTCAAGATCTGTATCCAAACATTGTTAGTAATAAATATGCTGGAAAATATATAGAAAACGTGTAAAAGTGACACAGGGACATATAAGTATTTAGCTGAGCTCTCATACAGTTTCAACAGCAGGGCATACTGCCCTATGGAATGGATCTTTTAGTTTAAACATGTTTTTAAGCTTCTTGGATTTATTAGATCTTGAAGAAATGATTATTAGTAGAATAAAAATAAATGTTAACTTTCTACAAGCTAATAGGTAATCATATACAAATGCAGCATAGTAAACTGTTTTTATTAAAATTTCATCATCTGAATGGAAATTATAGTGTTAGCACTTTTAAGAGATGGTTCTATCTGTATGCACAGTGAGGGAGAGTTGGCATAATGGTCTGTAAGGCATATCAAATTTATTCTGTGAGGTAGATAAAGGTCTTTTAAAGGTCTTACTCCACTTGTGGAATGAATTTCTTATCGTGTATGAATTCTGAGGGTAACACATTCCCCCGCCCCCCTGAAATGTGGTTTGTTTTCAAGAAGAGAAGAGCTAAAGGATTCCACTACTGTATATATAGGAGAAAGATTTTTAATTAAAGAAAAAATATAGCTGGCATGATTATTAGCATTAGAAACAATTATCCATTATGCAGAAAAGCATTTAGCACAAATCATATAAATATATTTACTCATAGAAAAAAAGAAACATGAAACAGAAATTTCACCATCAGGAATAAAGCTACACTTAGATTTTTAAGAATGATGGGAGAGGGTGGGCACAGTATTTTTTCCCTCTCTGGAGCACATGTGAGAGATAGATAAAAAGATATACTAAAAGTACATTTTCTCTTGCTGCGAGTTCATCATCAATAATGTTTTAAAATATATGTTTAAATGATATTAACAAATTGAGCTTCGTATGCCTGGCATCATATGAAGATTTCTAAAGATAGCATTTGTTAATCTTCACAACCATATCAACATTGGTAATACTATTATTATCCCTATTTCTAGAGTTGAAGATACTGAGGTGCATAGAGGCTGAATATTTTACTTGTTTAGCAAACTTTACTGAATTTCTACTATGTGCCAGGTTCTTCACTAGGCCCATGGTGGGAGAGTAACTGTCCTCAAGCAGATAAAATACTGAGGAAAAAAAATAAGCAAAAAAATAATAGCAGTTATAATAAAATTTGACCACATATAAAATAATTATATGATTCCAATGCTAATCATATTAGAAATATAAATTATTTTAATTGTTAATATAACAATTTCACATTTCTTGGTGTACAGAATATAACCACCATGAAGCAAAGTGGTTTGTTTTATTCACTGCTGTGCTCACAACTCCCAGAGTGGTACCTGGCACATAAGAGATCCCCCCCCAATATTTGGTTGAATAAATTAAGTGTTGAATAAAATTATTACTTTTTCTTATTCCCCTCCCCCTTCCTAAAGAGAGAAATCTACCATGCCTGGCATTGTGTTTTGTTCATGATATGAGTTTAGTCAAGAGTTGTTGAATATGTGGGGGAATAAACAAATCATGACTAGTTGAAGGTTTATTACCAATTTGGAAGTATTACAGTGATTGATAAAACTTAGAGATGAAAGTATTTTTACATTCATCTTTATCATTTTGTATCATTCCGATGATATAAAAATATATTGCCTTACACACAAATTCTCTTATTTTCTGGGTTTCAACATTTTGTCTTAAGTTTTACAGCTATTTCAGCCATCATTATATTGTAGCTGATATTTATTTTCCTCACACCTTGTTTTCCTATCATGTTTGGCAGCCCTGTGCAGATGAAATATATCAATCAAGTTAAAATAAGAACTAATGGAAAGGAATAACAACAAAAATATCAACGAAGAGGAAACATACTTTAGAGAAACACTATGACACCTTCAGATACAAAGATAGATATCAGCTGTTGTAGACATTTATATTTTCTTTCAAAAGCCAAGAAATCAACTCAGATAATGCTTTGAGTTTCCAGTTGTTTAAGATTAGAGCTCAGGTAAAACCCCTCAACTGAAGAAGTTAAGTGATGGAAAATTTGAATTACTTGCCCATGATAACATAGCTAGGAATAAAACATAACTCCTGCTTTCTTAATTTCATAGTGTAGCTACTAAACTTATTTAGGTTTATTTATAAAACTGTTCCAGTAAGTAAAAGATGAAATTGTCATCTGGAGACATAGGGTTTTCTTTTCATTACCTGATGTCTAGCCTCTGATTTATGCTCCTTGGAGCTACTGAATATTGTGAGCCAATCAAAGTGAACACTTTCAATTTAAAAAATTTACCATCTCATCAAAGAGCGCTATTATGAACATCCCCATTTGCATTTTCTTGTATACACACTGTGTGCTCCTATAGAGAATACACTAAGAATTGGAATCAAATATCAATACCCACTAATTGTCATCCAGTATGGCTATTCCAATTTATATCTCCACCACATTTTTTCAAAGTTCTTATTTCCTCTATCCTTTGCTAACACTTGATTATCATGCTTTTTCTTTTTCACCAGTATGACATTTAAAAAATATCTATTAGTTCTTTAATTTGCATTTTCCTGATTACAAGTGAGATTGAACGCTTTTTAATATATACCAATCAGGTACTTTCACTCTTCTGAAAATACTCTGTTCGTATACTTTATCTTAACTTTTTTTCCTTGCCATTAGTAGGAATTCTTTTATCATTTAAATGTAAGTTGATTTATTTGTTACATATGTTCCAAATACTCTGTCTAGTCTGCTACTTGTATGGTATTTTTATTTAGATGTATAGTCATATGTGTACATGTTTTTCTTTATGTTTTTTGTGTATACAAGAAGACCTACCATTCCAAGTTCAAAACATAGCTTCCCATACTATTTTCTAGGAAATTATAGATTTTTAAAAAAGGTCCTTGCCTATCCTATACATGCTTTATTAGAGATTTTAAATGTGTACATGTTTCCATGTGGGTGAGCAACTCTCCCAATACCATTTATTATATAATCTACTCTCTTACCCACTGATTAACAGGTCATGGTTATAAATTATTAAATTTTCTTGTGTACATAGGTTGTTTCTTTACATATTCCCATAGAAATATTATCTAATTTTAAATTATAACTTATGTTAACCATAATTTTCATTTTTAGTTTGTTCATTAATGTTATTTACATCTTTATTCTACCCACTACAACTATATTTCATTTGTTGGAGTGTTCTGAGAAATCTGTGGTATGCTTTCTGAGTTATGGTATGTCTGAAAACGTCTTTTCAACCTCACTGAATAGCCATTTGGCTGGGTTTAAAACAATAGTTATGATTCCCTCCCAACTCATTCTGCCCATTCTTCTTATGTTCAGTGGCGCTGATAGGAATCAGATGGCAATTTGATTCTCATACATTTGTAGATAATACGGGTATCTTTCCTTCTCTCTCACACTGAAGAAGTTTTAAGGTTCCTCAGGTCTTACTTGCTGTTATTCTAAACCATGATATTTGTTTTTGTGAGCTTTTTAAAAATCTATTTCTACTGAGTAATTAATGAATCTCTTCGATCTCAGAATGTGTGTCTCTCTTGAGTCTTAAGACACTCTACTTGCTTTCTCACCACTGTACCTATTTTTCTTTCTCAAACTGCTATTGAATTTATTTTATGAATTCTCAATCCATCCTGCATGAGGTTTTCTTGAATGTTGTATATATTTTTATATTTTATGCTGTATTCTGGAAATAATTCTTGTCTCATTCAACCAATAAACTAATTTTCCCTCACCTAGATCCATTCTGCTATTCATTCCAATAATTGAAGTTTTATTTCATACCAATAATCAAATTGTCCACTTCAATGACTTCTGCTACTACTTTCATTTCTCTCAGAATGTAAATACATTTTAAAGCCCTCTACAGCTTAGATTTATTAACTCTGCTTACTTAGATGTGCTATTTTTTGAGTTGATCATTATTCATTCATGATGTTGGCTTTCCTTGGTTCTTATTAGTTTTTTATTGTGCATATTTTTCAGAGTTGAGATGGTTTTCTAGGCTCCGTTTCTACAGTCTGTTTAGGGTAGAGGCAGAGCACATCATGGCCTTTACTTTTGTGTGTTTTAGTGAGCTAAGTTTTGAGGCATGCCCATCAGCTGTGACAAGCCTAGTGGTTTGCTTTTGCTCTTCACTTCTCTCAAGTGTTATCTACCTGGGCCACTGTTCTCATTCTTTGATTCAACGTTCTACTTCCTCTGCCCCCAACTAGAGGAAACCCAGCTATCCCATTGCTGCTGCTGGTCTCAAGATGTGCAAGGGATTTCTGGCTGCTCAGCCTGTGACAATTCAACTAATCTCTCTGTTATTTTCTTCTGTGCCTTCTTCTCTTTCTCCAGGTACCCATCATCTCTGGAAAGAAGCATGCTTGCTATCATCTCACTTTTGCTACAGTATCATCGTTCATAAACCTTGAGCTACAGTTTCCTTCTTTAATTAGATACCGTATGCCTTTAATTTGTCAGTATTCTTCACAATTTCTAATCTACCATGGAGTCTCCTTGTTTTCCAAAAATGATTACGGATTTTGGAAATATATATTTTATTTCATTTATATGGATTTGAGGAAAGTAAGGGAGGCTATAAAGTGTGCTCCATATATGTTCCTTTATAGGGAACAGATGTATTTTTTATGTTTCCCAAAGAAATGCAGGATAACTTAAATTCACAATAAGGTGTAAATAGGTGATACCATTGAACTCAAAGAGAAAAGTGCCTCACTTACTTGTTATTTGAACTTAAGCAAATTTCCTTACTACTCTGAGCCCATCTTTCTCATATATAAAATTGTGATGGTTGCCCCACTGTAACAGCTCCTCCCCAGCTTAGAATCCTTTGGAAGCCCTCTCAAACTATCTGCGGGGAAGGACCAGTTTTTTGCTGTCATTGTTATTTGTTTTTAATTTCTAATCTCGCTCAGACGGATACTTCTGTGAAGTACATAGTCATACACTTGAATTTCCTGGTAATGCCAACTGCTACAAAATTTTCTAAATGCTCACTCTCACCCATTCTACTTATCTCATTGAGGACCAGGAAGACAGTTTGCAGGCTGGCTTCAGTTCACACTTTGTATGGGACTATTGTCTTAGACAAAGGACCACCTCCTTTCAGTGGAGGAAACCCAGATGCATCCTCTGCTTTGCTCTAACTTCCAGCACTACGCACTGTCTGAGGCTCACCCTGCTCTCTGAATGTCCCAGAACAGGATGTGGGTCTCCACATGATTATGCATGTGTACATACTGGATAGAATTATTTCTTTCACTTTGCTAAAGCAGAAATCTTTCATATGTTATTTGTCTTTTTGAAAAACTGAGCTTAAGTACCATCTCATTTTAAGAACTTTGTGACTTTTTGAGGTAAAGATGTGCCCTCTGCTCTCTAGTCTCATAGTGGTAATATTCTTTACCTACTCCTGTTATACCTCTTATCTTTGTAGTTTTTATCTGTATGTTTGCTTGTCTGACCTCTTTCTACCAGAGGATTATTTCCCCTCCACTGCTTGTATCTTAGAAGCATAATGGCATAGTTGAAAATATTAAGTAATTATTATACATATTTAGAACTAAATACAAATAAGAACTCTGTTTTATATTTGCTTTGAACATAAATATACACTGCCTTAATTTTCCTACTATAAACTTAATCATGTAAAATGATGCTTTTTCAACAAGATGACTCCTGGTTTTATTCAATTCTGAGAAACTCTCATCTGTTACTCTGTTAGCTATTGTCTCCTCCCTTGTCTCCCTGTTCATTCCTTCTGGAACTCCTATTCAACATATATTGGACTTCATCATTTATTCTCTGAATTTTTTTTCAAACTCATATTTATTTTCTATTTCTTTATCTTTTGTTCACCAATATGCTTGATTTCCTCAGTACACCAAACTCGTCTTCCAATTTTTTCTACTTTTTAATTTCAATGACTACAATTTTTCATCTCTGGACTTGCTATGTGTAATAAAATCCTGCTATAATAAGAAGGGTCCAAAAATTCAATCATATTAAATATGGAATTAGGTTATTTCAAGAGAAATGTGTCATAAATTACTATCTCCAGCACAGGCATTAAAACTCTCTCCTACTTCCAATATCTTCAAAAACCATTCAATTAAACTCCTCTTCATCAATCTGAATTTGAAGTGCTTCTTTATTTCTAGCACTCAAGAATTGCTCTTTCATATTTTTAATGTTTGTTAAGTAAATGTAAATTATTATAGGGTTTACATTACTGCTGTGGGTTTGGTATGGGGGAGTTTATCATGTCAGTTCACTTTACCACATTGACTAGAAGTTCTATTTTCTTTCTCTATCAGTGTGGACTATGTGTAGCCTAGGCTGGAAATTTATTCCCTGCATTCTGCTCAACATGAGGGCCAAAGCCAAGCAAGGTGTTCTGAACCAATACCCCCAGGCTTTGACAACCTGACCTAATAATTATGTACATAGACATCCACTTGATGCCTGCATTCACTCTCTCCTGAATCTCACTCATTCACAGTATGAGATTATTTAAGTGTATACTTGTATGAAGGTCTTTTAGGTATTTCCTATCCCTTCCTAAATATATTGTAATGTAATATTTTGTAAACATATTTGCATTGCAGTAAATTTACTAACAGTTGGCAAACACGTACGTTAGAATTCTACTTCTGCAACCGATTAGTTTTATTTACAAATTTTGTAATTGAAGGTGCTATCGTGGATGGTAATTCTGATATAATAAATGAGAGCTTCCAATCAGAAAAATATCATGTACTTCGAAGTTGACTGTTCACTTGGAATTAATATCATTTCCTTGTTTTCATTTTAAAATGTTAAAATGGTACTGAAGTAACTTTGGGGGAATAATAACACTGTAGAAGGAAGATTACAAAAGATTCCTACCTTACATTTAAGAATAGTAACAAAAAATTTCAGTAAACAGGTGAAAAAACATACAGCAGCATTTATAGGGATAGCATGCAACTGTACATCATAAATTGTGAGATGGGCAATCCAGCGATACAGAGAAAGAAGAGATCAACAATCCACAAACAGCTATTATTCTACCCTAGAAGCTATGCAGAAAGACAACAAGTTAACACTATCTTGAAAATATGTATTGATATCCTACAAACAACTTGGAGGGAAACAAACTGAGCAGTATGGGTAGGGAATTCAGGAGAAAATACATGCCGTTACTTGAGGAAATAGGAACCCACTAAAACCAGGAAAGTTACCAGGTCTCATCATTCTTCCTAAATAGAAAGAAGGTGGAGATAAAACTATGGAAACTAAATCAGCACTTACTAGTTTCTCCAACTTTAAGCAATTATACATATAAAACAAATAAGCAGAACAAACAAACAAACAAAAAAGAAGTCCCTGAGAGAGGCAAATGAAGTGTAGGGAGATTCACATAAAGTCCCAGTTGACACTGTACTCCTCTAAAGAGAAGTACTAATGCTATCAACCAACATATTTAACTTATCTACTAGAAGGAAATGAGAGTTAAAAATTCCTACAATACTAGGAATGAAAGGTTATTCTTTCATCAGATAAAGATTGTTACTTGGGGTCTTCCGAGGAACAGACATTAGGATAAGATTAAATGTAGAAGGATTTAATTAAATACCTGTATGAGAGAAGATGGGAAGGGAGCCAGGAGACTGGGAGAGGTGTCAGACCATGAGGCAAGTCAGACCTTGAGTAAAAGAGAGATGAAGGGAAGATTGTTAGTAATATCCTAGACCACTGGGCAGTTTAAGAGAGATTCAGAAAGACTATCAGGGAATCCTTGAGCCAAAGCTGGTCATCAGTGGAATACCATATCTTCTAGGAATGGCCCTTAACTTAGTATCCTGCCATGTTTGGTCACTGGATGAAAGCAGCCCATGGGAAGTATGACCTCAGAGCAAACACAGCAATGAAGTTCAGATCACAGAAGCTAGGACCCTTGGTCAATTATCTACTATTCCTTAAAATGGTAAATCTGCAAGGTACATTTTCATGACTACCACAAAGGGTATGTGCCAAAGCTCTAAAGCAAATATTATATTTGATAGTAAAAAAAAAAAAAAAAAGAAGTATTCCCTTTAAACTTAATAAGAAAGTAACAGTATACTGATGGTCTTAGCCAATGCAGTATGACAGGTAAAGTAAGAAGGGAAAAAAAGGGGGAAATAAAAGACAATTGATAAGATTTATAGACAATATGGTTGCCTATCTATTAAATCCAAGCAAATGTATTTTTAAATTCTTAAAGCTAATAATATAATTCAGTAAGTTAACTGGGTAAAAAGTCAGCATGAAATAATCCTGTATAGAAGCACACCCAAATATAAAATGTAGTAATGAAACAAGTATTTCACAATAGCAACAGAAAACAAAAAACACTGAGTAATAATTCTAATAAAAGAGATGCAAATTCTCCAAACTACAAGAGACTAGAAATCAACTACAAGAAAAAAACTGCAAAAAACACAAACAAATGGATGCTAAACAACATGCTACTAAACAACAAATGGATCACTGAAGAAATCAAGAAATACCTGGAAACAAATGGAAACAAAAACACAAATATTCAAAATCCATGGAATACAACAAAAGCAATTCTAAGAGGGAAGTTTATAGTGATAAAAGCCTAACTCAGGAAATAAGAAAAATCTCAAATAAACAACCTAACTTTATACCTAAAGGAACTAAAAAAGAACCCAAAACCCCCAAATGTTAATAGAAGAAAAGAAACCATAAAGATCAGAGCAGAAATAAATGAAATAGAGAACAACAACAACAACAACAATAAAAACAATAGAAAAGATCAATGAAACTAAGAGCTGGTTCTTTAAAAAGATAAACAAAATTGACAAACCATAAGCAGACTCATCAAGGAAAAAAAAAAAAAGAGGGCCCAAATCAATAAAATCAGGAATAAAAAAGGAGAAGTTACAACCGATACCACAGAAATACAAAGGATCATAACAGATTATTATAAACAAATATACAACAATAAAATGGACAACCTAAAACAAATGGACAAATTCCTAGGATGTATAATCTCCCAAACTGAACCAGGAAGAAATAAAAAATATGAACAGATCAATTACCAGCAATAAAATTGAATCAGTAATAATAATTTTAAAAAAAAACCTCCCAACAAACAAAAGTTCAGGATCAGATGACTTCACAGATGAATTCTACCAAATATTTTAAGAAGAGTTAACATATATCCTTCTCAAATTACTCCAGAACATTGCAAAGGAAGTAACACTTCCAAACTCATTCAGGGTGACAGCATCACCCTGATATTAAAGCCAGAAAAAGATATCACAAAAACAGAAAATTACAGGCCAATATCACTGATGAATATAAATTCAAAAATCCTCAACAAAATATTAGCAAACTGAATACAAGAACACATTAAAAGGATCACACACCATGATCAAGTGGGATTTATCCCAGGGATGCAAGGATGGCTCAATATCCTCAAATCAAGAAATGTGATATACCACATTAACAAATTAAAAAATAGAAATCATATGATCATCTCAATAGATGTAGAAAAAGTTTTTGACAAAATGCAACATCCAGTTATGATAAAAACTGTCAACAAAGTGGGTATAGAGGGAACCTACTGCAACATAATAAAGGCCATACAAAATAAACCCACAGCTAACATCATACTCAACAGTGAAAAGCTGAAAGCATTTCTTCTAAGATCAGGAACAAGACAAGAATGCCCACTCTTGTCACTGTTATTCAACATGGTTACTAGAAGTCCTACCTGCAGCAATCAGAAAAGAAAAATAAATAAAAGAAATTCAAACTGGAAAGAAAGAAATAAAATTGTCACTGTTTGCCAATGACATGACACTATATGTAGAAAATCCTAAAGATGCCACCAAAAAGTACTAGAGCTCATCAATTAATTCAGTAAAGTTGCAGGATAGAAAATTAATATACATAAATCTGTTGCATTTCTATACATTAATAACATGCTATTAGAAAGGTATATTAAGAAAACAATCCCACTTACAATATCATTTAAAAGAATAACATACCTAGGAATAAACTTAACTAGGAGGTAAAAGACCTGTACTTGGTAAACTATAAGACACTGATGAAGGAAACTGAAGACAACACAAACAGATGAAAAGATAAATTCATACTGTGTTCATGGATGGGAAGAAATACTATTGTTAAAATGACCATACTACCCAAGGCGATCTACAGATTAAATGTAATTCCTAACAAAATACCAATGGCATCTTTCACAGAACTAGAACAAACAATTCTAAGATTTGTATAGAAACTCAAAAGACCTGAATAGGCAAAATAATCTTGAAAGAGGAGAAGAAAGCTGGCAGTATCATGCTCCCTGTTTTCAAACTATACTACAAAGCTACAGTCATCAAAACAGTATGATACTAGCAAAAAAAAGACATGTAGATCAATGGAACAGATTAAAGAGGTCAGAAATAAACCCACACTTATATGTACAATTAATCATGACAAAGGAAGCAAGGATACACAATGGGGAAAACACAGCCTCTTCAATAATGGTGTTGGGAAAACTGAACAACTACATGCAAAAGAATCAAATTGGACTATTCTCTCACACCATGCCCAAAAGTAAATTCAAAATGGATTAAAGACTTAAATATAAGACACGAAACCATAAAACTTCTAGAAGAAAACATAGGCAGTATGCTCTTTGACATCAGTCTTAGTAATAGTTTTTTAGATATGTCTCCTCAGGCAAGGGAGATAAAAGGAAAAATAAACAAATGGGACTACAGAAAACTAAAAGGATTTCACACAGTAAAGGAAATTATTAACAAAACGAAAAGGCCACTTACTGAATGGGAGAAGAGATTTGCAAACAATGTATATGATAAGGTGTTAACATCCACAATACACAAATAACTCATACAACTGCACACCAAAAAACAAACAACTATATTAAAAAATGGGCAGAGGATCTGAATAGACAATTTTCCAACGAAGACATACAGATGGCCAATTAGTACATGAAAAGATGCTCAACATCACTAATCATCAGGGAAATTCAAGTCAAAACTACAATGAGTGCTTCCCTGGTGGCGCAGTGGTTGAGAGTCCGCCTGCCAATGCAGGGGACATGGGTTTGTGCCCTGGTCCAGGAGGATCCCACATGCCATGGAGCGGCTGGGCCTGTGAGCCATGGCCACTGAGCCTGCATGTCCGGAGCCTGTGCTCCACAACGGGAGAGGCCACAACAGTGAGAGGCCCACGTACCGCAAAAACAAACAAAAAACTACAATGAGATATCACCTCACACCTGTCAGAATGGCTATTATCCAAAAGAAAACAAATAACAAGTGTTGGAGAGGATGTGGAGAAAAGGAAACCCTCTTATACTATTGGTGGGAATGTAAATTTGTGTAGCTACTATGGAAAACAGTATGGAGATTCCTCAAAATTAAAAACAGAACTACCTACCATATGATCTAGCAATTCTACTCCTGTGTATTTATCCAAAAAAATCAAACACTAATTAGAACAGATATATTCACCCCTACATTCATTGAAGCATTATTTACAATAGCCAAGATAAGAAAGAAACCAAAGTGCCCATCAATAGATGAGTGGCTAAAGAAGATGTGGTATATATATTCAATGGACTATTAGCCATATAAAGAATGAAATCTTGCCATTTGTGACAATAGGGATGGAATTCAAGGGTATTATGCTAAGTAAAGTAAGTCAGAAAGAGAAAGACAAATACTGTATTATTTCACTTACATGTGGAATCTAAAAAACAAAACAAATGAACAAACATAAAACAAAAACATAGTTATAGATACAAAGAACAAACAAGTGGGTGCCAGAGGGGCAGGGGGTGGGGAGAGGAAAGATGTAGGTAAGGGGTATTAAGAGGTACAAACTTCTAGTTGCAAAATAAAAGAGTCACGGATATTAAAGGTACAGTGTGGGGAAATATAGTCAATAACTTTATAATATATTTGTATGGTGATAGATAGTAACTAGACTTATGTTGATCACTTTGAAGTGCATAGAAATATCGAATCACTATGTGTGTAACAGGAACTAAAATAGTGTTGTAGGTCAATTATATTTCAAAACCAGAAAAACAAACAAACAAACTCAGAGGGAAAAGAGATTAGATTGGTGGTTACCAGAGGTGGGGAGTGAGAGGAGGGGGAATTGGATGAAGGCAATCAAAGAGTACAAACTTCCAGTTATACAATAAATAAGTACTAAGGATGTAATGTACAACATGATAAACAGAATTTACACTGCTGTATGTTATATATGAAAGTTGGTAAGAGAGTAAATCCTAACAGTTCTCATCACCAGAAAAACATTTTTTCTATTTCTTTAACTTTGTATCTATATGAGATGATGGATGTTCACTAAACTTAGTGTGATAATCACTTCATGATGTATATAAATCAAATCATTATGCTGGACACCTTAAACTTATACAGTGCTGTATGTCAATTATATCTCAGTAAAATTGGAAGAAAAAGAAACAGATGCAAAATAGCTGAAAGATATTGAGGACACAAAAGAAGATTTGATTTCATAGAGCCATATGGCATGGAAAGCATGACTAAAAATTGTAAAGATGTCAATTTTACTCCAATTAATCCATAAACTGAATGTGAGAAATATCCTAACAGAATTTGTTGAATTACAGAAAATAATTCTAAAAAATATGAAAATGCAAAGATATAAGAATAAACAAGATAATTTTGCAGAAGATCAACAGGACCAATGGCCCTACTCTATCAGATAGGAGGTAAATAAAACTGCGTGTAACAGGTGCAAGATCAGCAAAGTGGCTAGAATATTGTAAAGATAAAAGGACATAATGCATAGATCTTAGAATTTAATGTATATGAAAGAGTCAGCATTATAAATTCATGAATCAAGAGTGTATATTAATTTTTTAAGTAGAACCAGAACACATATTTCTATCCATATAAAAAGATAAAATAAAATTAGATTTTGACCTCACTTCAAACAAAAATAAAATAAATTATAATCTTAAATTAGAAATTTTTAAAACTTTTAAACATAAGTAACAATACGTAGAATCTATTTATGACCTTGGAATAGAAAAATATCTTGAAAAAGATAGAAAATGTTTTCAAATCATAAAGGAAAAGATTGATGAATTACATCAAAACAAAACTTTTGATGAGACCAAAAGAAAAAACAACTATAAACAGAGTTGAAATACAGCAAGAGTTTGGGAGAAGACATTTACGGTCTTAACAAAAGATATTTATCTGAAATATAAAATTTAGTAGTCCTCCAAATCAATAAGAAAAAAATATAATTCAAGAGTAAAGGTGACAGGCTAATATGAGAAGATGAACAACCACTCTAGAAATCACGGAAATACAAGGTAAAACAACAAAAAGAAACCACTTTATACCCACTCAATTGGAAAAGAAAAGTTCTAACATTTCTAACTATTGGTAAGGTTTTGGGTAAATTTAAACTCGCAGCATGCTGATCAGAAGGTAAGCTGGTACAATCACTGTGGAAACCATTACTGATAGGTAGTAAAGCTGACTATGGACACAGTCCAATTCCCAGCAGTTCTTCATCTAGGAACAAGCTCAGAGAAAGTCTTGCACTCATATATCAGGAAGCACATATAAGCATATTCTCTGAATTATGAGTAATATGCAAGAAAAACTGCAACCACCCCAAATCAGTGCTACTGAAAGTGTCTAGTTCTGTTCTGTGAAGAGTTTGTTACCATCCTGCTGCATGGGGCTTGTTACAGAAGACCAATCATTACACATACCCTGGTTCAGCTAGACTACCTCATTTACACGTTTTGTTTTGTTGTGTTTTGTTTTGTTTTATAGCATGATTTTCTGGATGATGGAAACATTAGATTAATGCATTATGGTGCAGTCTCCTCATCTCATCACCAACCAGGTATAAGCAGTTTGCAGACTATGCACTTTGAGTAGCACCGACTCACATGATCCCAAAAAGAGAATGAATTTTGAAACCGTGGCGTATTCATATCTGTTGTGGCATACTAAGGGGTGGGGTAGGGGAGAACAGTGGGATGTTTTGTCTGAGTGTAAGCAATAAGGGAAGTATTAGCTGTAAAGAATTTAAAGACAATAATAAAACCAACAAAAAGTAAGCAGTTCTAAACAAGTCAGTGATGAAATACTACTCCCTACCTGTACACAGCTCCCACCCACCATCTGCTTCTTCCTCTGCTCCCACGCACCTTGGCTCACCACTGAAACACTGTAAGTCCATAAAGGAATATGATAATGAATATTTGTTTTAAAAATACATTATAAAACTATAAAACTGTGAAGAGCCAAACTAAATAGCAACTTCATATTAACAGAGAGTAATAGAGGGGAATGAGACAGGGAAGGAACACAAAAGGGACCTCAACTGAGTTTATAATGTGTGATTTAAAAAATGATCTGAAGCAAATAAGTCAAAATAAGGAACATATACTGGAGATCAACTTCACACATTTTTATGAAATACATATTTACTTCTAAGCACAATGCCTATTTCAACCTTTTTCTTCCGTGATCTATATTTCTATACTTGTCTGTTTGTTTTACAAAAATTAGTATTGGACATAAAGAAAAAAAAAGAAGGAAACAACAGTTCATGGCATCTGAATGCTTCTGCTGTGATTATTACTATTCTTTCTCTACTTTCCTAGGGTAACTGGTAACTAATTGATAATTATCACTTCTACCCAAAGATATTCTTTTAACAGATTGTCATACAGTTACATGTTTCAACAAAATTTGCAAGCAAAAAATAATTAGTAAAAGCATGTTTCATCTTATTAGACATTGTAGATGAATATTTTGAAACCATTACAAACTCATCTCTAGAAAAAACTTTTTAAGATACATAAAAATGTAACAGCATTGCTTTGAATGTCCAAAAGGAAAGTTAATATTTAAAAAGTTACAATGAGATGTAGCTTTAAGTGATAGGAGAGAAAAACCAATAATATTTTGCAAAGTTTCTTTTTATAACATAGATAAAATTAGAAACCTATGGTTACTCTGAAGAAACGGTCAAGAAATTATCCTTTTTCAATAGAAATATATATGAACTATCTGATACTTTCCATTATTGTTTTATTTAAATCACATTCAATTAAATGGTAGACAGCAACTCGAGCTTTGTATTTTAATTAAGTATTATTAAGTTCCCATACAATGAAATTGGCAGATGCTCTCTGTTTGGGGGTGAGTGATTAGGAATTAAAGCAACAGAGAAAAGCAATGAGGAATCAAACATAATATGAGATATAAAAGCATCATATGACATCTGTTATTAATCCATTGTTTTTCTAATGCTGTACTTATAAACCTGAGTACTGACATTAAAGTTAAACTAATAAAAATGAGTAGAGTAATTTCTTTTATAAGGAATTCAGTTTGGGGGAGATTTTTAATGAAAGAAGCTTTTAAAAAATTCTAAAAATGATATAATGCCATCTTTACAAAGTTATTTCAATTTTCTGGTTTTTAAAAATCCTTAGGGTGCTGTTTTAAAAATACTATGTCTGTTCTTTTTGTTCTCTTCCATTAGATAAAAGGGACCTATTTTCAAATGCAGGTAAAACAAAACAGAGCGCTATCATTTTTTATTTAATAATGCAGATTAAATTTACTGCAGAAATGCTGCCTAAGTTGATTATTTTGAGAATGGAATGCTACAGTCTCTCTGTTTAGCTTTATCAGAATATTCTTACCATTAAAATGTTAAGAAAATGAATTTAATTTGTTCTTTCAAGTGCTGGAAAATCTTTTTTCATGTTATATTTTCTAAAAATTGCTGTCATCTTCATGATTTTCCTAAAGTACTTCGGTGCATGGTCACACAAGACATAAAGCACTGTTGCCACAGCTTCTATTTGCCTCAGAAAGAGGAATATAAATATACATATGCAAAGCTCTGGAAAAATTATGGGTCAGTAAAGTTCATTTTTGTCATCTTCAGTTACGTCCACTCCAGATTTTAAGTGTCAAAGAGCTAAAAGGCCATTCTCCCTTCCTCTAAAGGAAAGAGAAACATTTTCTTTGGACTGACCTTAGATGTAGAATGGAGCCAAGTTCAAGAAAACGGTCTCTCCTCATCCCCACTCTATTCCTACACCACTCAATGCCCACGACACTCAAAGGTAGTGAGGATGAGATTTGGCTCTTCATCACCTGCACTTAGAGAATATCCTTCAACAGAAGAATATTAGTGATGAAAGGCTTAAAATGTAAATTCCCAAGACATTCTATAAAAATGAGTTTCATTCAAAATGCTATTAAAAAGCTGGTAGTCATTTTCTGCTGCCTTAAGCTCACAAGCAACCAGGGAAATTAACAATGGGTAGAGGGGATCCACTAAAGACCCTGCAGGGGGCTGGAGAACCATGGGAATGGCAAAGCGGAAGATCATGAATGGAGCACAAGCATAAAGCTAAGGGTACTCATAATAATAACAGGTAACACATGGTGCTTAATTTGTGCTAGGTATTATTTTAAGTGCTTCGCATATGTTATTTAATCCTCACAACAATCTTTTGAGGCATGACGTATGATTATCCCCATTGTACAGGTGAGAAACTGAGGCACAGAAGGGATGATTAACTTGCTAAAGGTTGTATTACAGGTTGGAGGCCTATGGAGACTGAAGTCTCCAGTTATTCATTCAAATTAAAAAAATTTTTTAATTTAAATAAAGCAACCCTCTATTTTTCAGTTTCTGTTGTGTTTCTGGATGATAATGATCACTAATTAATATATGATTTCAAAGAAGATTAGAGATAATAAGAACAGCTAACACATTGAGGACAGACTATATGACAGACGCATTTCATTTATTTTAAGTGCTTTTCATTTAGTATCTAATTCAATCCCCACGGCAATTTTTAAAGAAAAGTAATATTATCACCTCATTTTTATATATGAGGAAGTAGGAGATGGAGATTAATTACGTTGTTCAAGGTCACACAGAAGGCAGAGGATCCAGCATCCAAACCCAGGAGGTTCAGTTCCAGAGCTGCTGTTCTGCACTACTTTGCTATGGATTAGATAAACTGGACAATAAAGAAAAGCTTGATGTTTTTAATTGCATGAAAGTGATAGTCATCATTATCATTTATATGAACTGATTATTATTTCTCCTTAATTACTAAAAAGAATAATGACGATTATGTATACTAGCTGATTAATTTTTCCATAAGATTTATTTGATGAACAATGTAGAACTCTAATCGTGAAAATTCAGTCTTCATAGTTTGCAACTCTTCCATCATGTCCACCTGTTTACAACACAATTTCTAGAATCTGGGGCATTGTTTCAATAATAATGGTATTTCCAAATATTTGAAAAGGAACTTGGATCAATCTCACTCATCTACAATAGCTATTTACTGGGGTCCTCCCAAAGCAAGAAACAGTAATTACTGAGTAACCCAGGTACACTTTCCTCCTTAAAGCAAGTCCTGATTATTCCCGCCCTATATTGTTATCCAATACTTGAAGTCACAGAGCAATTTTGATAGTTATTTACCATGTATAAACCTAGTTCCTTCATTTCATTATAAATTCTTTAAGGGTAGAATCATACCTAACACATCAGTATTCCTACTCTACTAGTTGTTATAAATTGAGTTCTGCATAGTTGGGGATCTACATTTTTTCCCACTGATTAATGTTTGGTGAAAAACAGGAATCACAGGCTAGGATGTTCTAGGTTGAATTATTCTACAGTTATTTGATACCCACTGTGGTTCTTAAACTTGACTGTGCATAAAATTCTTATAAGTTTAGGATGGAGTTCAAACATAGGCATGGTTTCAAAGCCACCAAGGTGATTTTAATGTTCAGGCAAGTTTTTAATCAAGAATTAGAAGATCTAAAAATCCCTGAGTTTGACAGCTGACCATCCAAATTTTGCAAGTGGGATTTACTTATCCCTTGAATGTCGCATCCCCAACATATAATCACTTCAGGTTATCAATGCCCAGCTGAAGCAATAACTCAAATGTTAGCCAAAGTACCATGTTTCTTGAGATCCAAATAGTGTAGCTCAAAATCAGGTTCATGTGCAATGAGATGCATGGGTCCCCAGATCTCTTTGGAGATCATGGGGGCCAGGTGTCTATTGTTTTCCTAGTCACCAATGGCTCCAAATTCCTGCTTCTGTCATAGTCTTTGCACTTACTGACTTCTTCACTTAGCATCTCAGTATGGATCCCAGACATTTTTGTTTAATTTACAAACATCAGCACCACCTCCACTTACAGAAGGCATTTGATATGCAGTGTAGATTCCACAAGAAATTAAGAAAGGTAGAGAGAGACTGACATCATGACAAGGAAAATAATCATGTCTCTTTATAAAATGTCTTTAAATTATTTTTTTCCAATTGAGTTTAGCTTTCCCAGCCTCTGCCTACTCTTCTTTACTCCTTTGTCCCCCAGTAAGTTCAAAACATATTCCTCATACTTTCTTAGATTAATTTAGTCATGCCTGAGAAATGCGGCTCCATTCCTCCCTTTGAATAGTCAATGTAGATTTAATAAATATGTCTAAACAATAGACTGTCTTCTATGACTCTTACTGTTTCCCTCCATCCTACCTGTCTATAAACAAAAAGACAACAGTACAGACATATATTTTCCCAAATTTCAGATTTCACATATGACTCTTCAGCGTCCTTCTGCCAGAAGGAAGAGTTACACTCAACTTTGGAATAGATAAGACCTTTAAAAAAAAACCCTCAATTAATACATTACCAGTTATGTTTCATATAGTTTTCAATGCTATCAAATGACATGTTCCTCTGAAATAAGTAGTACAATTTGGGAATGTCTTATTTCTTCATATCATATTTTGCCAGTTAATAATTGTGAGTTCTAACCTCAGTCACTTGTAGCTTTTTCATTTGTAATAACTGACCAGCCTTAGCTCATCTACTATTGCTAAGTGATATCTAAAACAAACATTTGTTTGCTAAAGAAAATAAGCAAATTGTATGGGAAGCCACTGCTATTTCATAATTGTAGGGTAGGGAGCCTACATCCAGCAACCTTAGCTGCATATTGGAATTTCCTAGACTTACCATGATGACAAGTAACCTTTGTATATGGATACCCTGCACAACTGTTTCTTTAGTACTCTCAGCATTAATGCCTAGACTAAGATATCATCATTTCTCCCCTGCATTATTGCAATAGCCTCCTGATAGGTCTCTGCATTTCCACACTCACACCCTATCCTTAATTCATAAAACACCAGTATCATGATCCATTTAAAACATGTCAAATCTTGTCACTACATTGTTGAGAACACTCCAATGGCCTCTCATCTCACTCAAACTAAAAGCCCCAGTCACTTCTCTCCTCTTTTACCTCATCTCCCTCCCACTCTCCCTCTTGTTAGCACCACTCCAGCCAAGCTGCCCCTCCTTTCCCTCAAATATACTAGGCATAGTTTTAAGGGATATATGCATATGAATTATTCTATCCTTAAAAGGTAGGTGCTGTTATAATTGTCTTTTAATAGAGAAAACTGAGCTTTGAAAAAGATAGTTATTTGCCCCAAACCACACTCTTACTGTGTGGCAGAGCAAACCTAAGCAGTCTAGTCCAGATTCAGATATTTTAAAAAAAATTGTCACTGTCACCAAAAAATCTCACTTTTGGTCTATTTATATTTCTTAACTCATTACTCCAAATTGCAAGCATTCATTCACAAACTTCTACCTTTTTGGCAATGCCATTTGTTGTTTGAGGCATTAAACAACTTCTTTTTGTTTCTTAATCCTCAGACTCAAGGATGATCTCATACACATTTTCTCATCTCTACGACACTGTCTCTCAAATCAGAGTCTTGGCTGGAGCTCTACCTTTCTCTACCTCCACTTCCACCCTGCAGAGTTAATCACTCGCAGCCCTGTGCTACCTTAGTTATTACACATTATTGTAAGTGTTTCTTTAAGTGTCTGTGTCACTGATAGGCTGTGAGCACTGACAGGACAGGGAGAATGTCCCATTCATAAAAACAAAATTGTTGAAGAAATGAATGAATACTTGGGAAAAAAATCCGTGATTCTTTTTCCTGAGCTTCAAACCTTGGTTGCTAGTTGCTTGCTAGTACTTTTTCTGCCTGCCGTTGGTAGATTTTTTTTTTTAATTAATGCTTTATTGTTTTAGAACAGTCTAAGGTTCACAGCAAAATTGAGGGGAAGGTATAGAGATTTCCCATATACAATCTGCCCCCCACAAACGCAGTGTCCCCCACTATCCACATCTCCCATGAGTGATATATTTGTTACAACTGATGAACCTACTTGACACATCCTAGCCATCCATAGTTTACATTAGGGTTCACTTTTGGTGTTGTGTATTCTATGGGTTTGGACAAATAGATAATGACAAATATTTAAATCCATCATTGTGGTGCCACACAAAGTATTTCCACTGCCCTAAAAATCCTCTGTGCTCCACTTATTTATCCTCCCCACTCCAACCCCTGGCAACCATTAATCTTTTTACTCTCTCCATAGTTTTGCCTTTTTCAGAATGTCATATAGTTGGACCCATACAGCACTGTAGCTTTATAGTAAGTACTGAAGACAGGTCATGCCAGTCTTCCAACTTTGTTCTTCTCCTTCAATATTGTGCCGATTATTCTGGGTCTTTTGCTGCTCCATATAAAACTTTATAATCAGTTTTTTGATATCCACAAATTAACTTGATAGAAGTTTGATTGGGGCCGAACTAAATCTGTAGGTTAAGTTAGAAAGAATCGACATGTTGACAACACTGTCTTCTTATCATGAACATGAAATATCTCTGCATTTATAAAATTCTTCGCTTTCGTCAGAATTTTACAGTTCTATAGATTTTGTATGTATTCATACCTCAGTATTTCATTTTGGGAAATGATAATATAAATGGTATTGTGCTTTTAATTTCAAATTCCTCATTCATTGCTGGTATATGGGAAATCAACTGATTTCTGTATATTAACCTTGTTATCCTGACACCATGCTATAATTACTTGTAGTTCCAGGAGATTTTTTTTTTTTCTGATTGTCTATGTAGGCCATCATGTAATCTGAGAACAAAGACATTTATTTCTTCTTCCCAATCTGTATAGCTTCACATCCCATTCTTGGGTAGATCTTCCAGTACACTGTTAAAAAGGAGTGGTGAGAGGGCACATGGTATTAATTTTTAGTGAGTCAGAATAATAGAACTAGTTGATCCTTGGACAAATCAGTTGTCCCCTCTCAGAATCAATTTCTTTGTCTCTGAATGAACTATACTGAGTTTTGCTGAAGGACTGAATGAAGCAACATACATAAAGCACTTGGTTGCTCAAAGATTGGGATCAATTAAAAATAAAAATTTTAGGTTTTTTAATTATAAAATACTTTTTTTGACTTGGAAAAATGGAGGAAAATTTACAAAGAGAGTAAAAATCACTTTTAGTAATGCCACCAGAACCATCTGTGTTAACAATCTGAAGTATTTTCTATCATAGACTTTGTAGGTATTTTATATACATATGTATTTTGACAAATCATGATTATACCTAAGAAATTCTGAACAGGGAAATGGTGAAGATCTGGTGTAACTGAAGTAGAGATATTTTAAAAAGGATTCTGGCAGACATTTTATTGAGGCAGCTTGTCACAAAGACACTAATAAACGTGTGAGGTCTTCTAAAGAATCTGTAAACAACTAAAGCTGTTTTCTTTGATGCTATTTAGTGGGTCTGTAAAAGGACAGAGATAGGCTAGGCACATCTCCTTTTAACTGACCACTAATCACTTACTCCAAAAACTGAAAACTGTTCTCCTATTGGCTATAGTTTGTTTTTCCTCCCTCTCTCCTCTGTCTCTTACATCAAACTTGTTTTCCCCTTTATTGGATAAAATCAATCTATGGATTCATCTGCCTTGCATATGAGTAAACAACATGCTGGTAATTAGCCTATCTTTGACACACTCATTTGCTTTTGTTACTTGATTTGTCCTAGAATGATAGTGATAAATAACAGCTACTAATGTTTATTTTCTATTTCTTCTTCCATTTCTAACAGCTTTTAATTTATATAATTAGTTGGCATTCTCTTTGTTACATAAACATTCTTAACTATTATAGGGACTGCCTAAAAGTGAGTGGCACCTTTTAACAACCATTTTGTTTGTTTTTATGGCTTTCACCTGGAATTCTATTTTATGACATTTGTATTGTTATCTCCCTCTTTATTTTGTTTCTCAGTATCTGATCTACTTTAATCATTCTTTCAGTTACTCTCATTTTTCAATTTAAATTTGAAAATACCTTTTAAGAATATAATTCATTAGGATTTTTATTAACTGTTCAATATTTTTTTTTTTTTTTTTTTTTTTTTTTTTTGTGGTACGCGGGCCTCCCACCGCTGCGGCCTCCCCCGTTGCGGAGCACAGGCCCCGGACGCGCAGGCTCAGCAGCCACGGCCCACGGGCCCAGCCGCTCCGCGGCACATGGGATCCTCCCAGACCGGGGCACGAACCCGTATCCCCCGCATCGGCAGGCGGACTCCCAACCACTGCGCCACCAGGGAGGCCCAACTGTTCAATATTTTTAACTTTGAATATTTAATACTCTTGTTTCAGAGTATAAACTGAATATGGTTGACTGTAATTTTATTTTCCCTTTTGCCTCAAGAAGTGTTTGCTTTGCTTTTGATTTTTATTCTAACTTGACAAATAATTATCCTGTTTTGATTCAAATGAATTTTGACTTCTCCATATGTAAGATGCAAAATCTAGAAAGATTTTACATCTTTTATTCTCAGATCTGCAAATCTTTACTAATATTATCAGAGGTTACAGATCACTATTATTATTCTTATTGATTTTTTATTACATAACTTCTATTTCAAGTGTCATTTTACCACAGATTTGATTTTGTCTCCAATTAGAAACAATATTTAGACAAACCATATATTTAATTCTTATTAAATTCACCAAAGTGTTATATCCCCAATATTCTCATTTTTAGATTTGCTTATGATTCTATTTCATCTTTGTGTGTTCAGTTAATTTTCTCATTCTTTGAATATCTGACAGTATGTCTTGCTTCCTTTACATGAATGGCATTCGTCTAGGCAATATCACACTTAGTCATCTAAAACTTAAAAAATACTCATTATAATAGTGTACACTATAATTTTGAAATACTGAATTATTTGAAGAAAAACTCAAACTTATATTTTATAGAATAAATGCACATGAAATATTATCTTATATCAATCCTACATAGCCCAAGTAATATTACACATTTCATAATTTATATTAATTGTCATGATCTCACGTAAAGTAATGAAAAATAGTTTTTCTCACAATCTGGAGCAATGGCTCTTAAAAATAATACATTTGTGAAAAATATAAATTATATATGTTTATATTTTATATTTAAAATTTATATAAACATGCCATATAAGTGAAAAGACATCAATTCTTCCAAAATAAATTTTGAGGTTAAAAGAAATACTTTATTTTGCACAATGTTCCATAGTTTTAAAATCATTTTTGACTCCACTGTGCCATTTAATCCTCATAGCAACCAGGCTAAGTGGTCAAGATTATCATGCCCGTTTTTCAGAGAAGAGAACTGAGTGTCAAGGCAAGTAAGTGATGTGCCCATGTCTGCAAACCTCTCAAGTGGCAGAGTTGAGGCTAAAACACAGGTTTTCTGTCCCCAAGTGCAGCATTCTAGTTGTGTAAGATACACTTTCCAAAATCTGGCAAAAATTCTTCTAAAAAATGGATACTACCCTAGCAGAAATAATGATCCAACCTTGATTCCTATTAACTTATGAATCTTTGAAAACAAGGTAGTTCAGGTTTATTGGGAAGAGTGGGATTACATTTTGAAATATTGCCTCTAAATAGACAAAAATCATCTATTCAGAAAGATCTTCCCAGTGAAGGCCGAAGAAAAGCAAGGCAAAAAAGGGAATGGTAGGGAAGGCAGGCGGTGGGGAGGGACCAAGCACAGTGAGCACTGTAATCTGGTGGGATAGATAACACTTCTTATTTTCATTGTCCTAATTATGTTTCATGTTATAAAAATTAATGTCACAAAAAATCATTTTAAAAAACATGAAAAGTATTCAAATAATCTAGTACATCATCCAGTTAAAACTTTAAAATAAAATAAAAACACAATGCCTTAAAAATGCCAAGGTACAATTTAGAAAGTTTTACTGTAAAATTCAAATCTTTCCTGAAATGCTGTTGCCCATTTAATTATGTAGTAAGAAATATACGTCCCCTCTCTGTACCTGGAAGAGGAAGATGACTAAATTTCTAGAAACTCTTATTGTTGGAGAAGCCATGTGGCTGACAGGGTCTTGGTGCGCTGGCCGAGTGTCAGGCCTGAGCCTCCAAAGTAGGAGAGCCGAGTTCAGGATACTGGACCACCAGAGACCTACTGGCCCCACGTAATATCAATTGACAAGAGCTCTCCCAGAGACCTCCGCCTCAATGCTAAGACCCAGCTCTACCCAACGATCAGCAAACTCCAATGCTGGACAACCCATGCCAAACAACTAGCAAGACAGGAACACAACCTCACCCATTGGCAGAGAGGCTGCCTACAATCAAACTAAGTTCACAGACACCACAAAACACATCATCGGACACAGTTCTGCCCACCAGAAAGACAAGATCCAGCCTCATCCACCAGAACACAGGCACCAGTCCCCTCCACCAGGAAGACGAGACAACCCACTGAACCAACCTTACCCACTGGGGGCACACACCAAAAACAATGGGAACTACGAACCTGCAGCCTGCGAAAAGGAGACCCCAAACACAGTAAGTTAAGCAACATGAGAAGACAGAGAAATACACAGAGTAGATGAAGGAGCAAGGTAAAAACCCATCAGACCAAACAAATGAAGAGGAAATAGGCAGTCTACCGGAAAAAGAATTCAGAGTAATGATAGTAAAGATGTTCCAAAATCTTGGAAAAAGAATGGAGAAATTACAAGAAACGTTTAACAAGGAACTAGAAGAACTGAAGAGCAAACAACAAAATAAATGAAATTAAAAATTCTCTAGAAGAAATCAATAGCAAAGTAACTGAAGCAGAAGAAAGGATAAGTGACCTGGAAGATAAAATAGTGGAAATAACTGTCACAGAGCAGAATAAAGAAAAAAGAATGAAAAGAATTGAGGACAGTCCAGAGACCTCTGGGAAAACAGTAAATGCACCAAATTTCAAATTATAGGGGTCCCAGAAGAAGAAGGGTAAAAGAAAGGGACAGAGAAAATATTTGAAGAGATTATAGTTGAAAATTTCCCTAATATGGGAAACGAAATAATAAAGCCCAGGAAGCACAAAGAGTCCCATACAGGATAAATTCAAGGAGAAACATGCCAAAACACATAATAATCAAACTATCAAAAATTAAATACAAAGAAAAAATATTAAAAGCAGCAAGGGAAAAGCAACAAATAACATACAAGGGAATCCCCATAAGGTTAACAGCTGATCTTTCAGCAGAAACTCTGCAAGCCAGAAGGGAGTGGCAGGACATATTTAAAGTGATGAAAGGGAAAAACCTACAACCAAGATTACTCTACCCAGTAAGGATCTCATTCAGTTTTGATGGAGAAATTAAAACCTTTAGAGATAAGCAAAAGCTAAGAGAATTCAGCACCACCAAACAAGCTTTACAACAAATGCTAAAGGAACTTCTCGAGGCAGGAAACACAAGAGAAGGAAAAGATCTACAATAACAAACCCAAAACAATTAAGAAAATGGTAATAGGAACATACATATCGATAATTACCTTAAATGTAAATGGATTAAATGCTCCAACCAAAAGACATAGACTGGCTGAATGGATACAAACACAAGAACCATATAGATGCTGTCTACAAGAGACCCACTTCAGACCTAGGGACACATACAGACTGAAAGTGAGGGGATGGAAAAAGATATTCCATGCAAATGGAAATCAAAAGAAAGCTGGAGTAGAAATTCTCATATCAGACAAAATAGAATTTAAAATAAAGACTATTACAATAGACAAAGAAGGACACTACATAATGATCAAGGGATCAATCCAAGAAGAAGATATAACAATTTTAAATATTTATGCACTCAACATAGGAGCACTTCAATACATAAGGCAAATGCTAACAGCCAAAAAAAGGGGAAATTGACAACAACTCAATAATAACATGGGACTTTAACACCCCACGTTCACCAATGGACAGATCATCCAAAATGAAAATAAATAAGGAAACACAAGCTTTAAATGATACATTAAACAAGATGGACTTAATTGATATTTATAGCACATTCTATTCAAAAACAACTGAATACACTTTCTTCTCAAGTGCTCATGGAACATTCTCCAGGGTAGATATCTTGGCTCACAAATCAAGCCTTGGTAATTTAAGAAAATTGAAATCGTATCAAGTATCATTTCTGACCACAATGCTATGAGACTAGATATCAATTACAGGAAAAAATCTGTAAAAACATACAAACACATGGAGGCTAAACAACATGCTACTAAATAACCAAGAGAACACTGAAGAGATCAAAGAGGAAATAAAAAAATACATAGAAACTAATGACAATGAAAACACGATGGTCACAAACCTATGGGATGCAGCAAAAGCAGTTCTAAGTGGGAATTTTATAGCAATACAATCCTACCTCAAGAAATAAGAAAAATCTCAAATAAACAACCTAACCTTACACCTAAAGCAATTAGAGAAAGAAGAACAAAAACCCCCAAAGTTAGCAGAAGGAAAGAAATCATAAAGATCAGATCAGAAATAAATGAAAAAGAAATGAAGGAAACAGTAGCAAAGATCAATAAAACTCAAAGCTGGTTCTTTGAGAAGATAAACAAAATTGATAAACCATCAGCCAGACTCATCAAGAAAAAAAGGGAGAACACTCAAATCAATAGAATTAGAAATGAAAAAGGAGAAGTAACAACTGACACTGCAGAAATACAAAGGATCATGAGAGATTAGTACAAGCAACTATATGCCAATACAATGGACAACCTAGAAAAAATGGACAAATTCTTAGGAAAGCACAACCTCCCGAGACTGAACCAGGAATAAACAGAAAATATAAACAGACCAATCAGAAGCACTGAAATTGAAACTGTAATTAAAAATCTTCTGACAAACAAAAGCCCAGGACCAGATGGATTCACAGGCGAATTCTATCAAACATTTAGAGAAGAGTTAACATCTATCCTTCTCAAACTCTTCCAAAATATAGCAGAGGGAGGAACACTTCCAAACTCATTCTACGAGGCCACCATCACCCTGATACCAAAACTAGAAAAAAGATGTCACAGAGAAAGAAAACTAGAGACCAATATCACTGATGAACATAGATGCAAAAATCCGCAACAAAATACTAGCAAACAGAATCCAACAGCACAATGAAAGGATCATACACCATGATCAAGTGAGGTTTATTCCAGGAATGCAAGGATTCTTCAATATACTCAAATCAGGGCTTCCCTGGTGGCGCAGTGGTTGAGAGTCCGCCTGCCGATGCAGGGGACACGGGTTCGTGCCCCGGTCTGGGAGGATCCCACATGCCGCGGAGCGGCTGGGCCCGTGAGCCATGGCCGCTGAGCCTGCGCGTCCAGAGCCTGTGCTCCGCAACGGGAGAGGCCACAACAGTGAGAGGCCCGCGTACCGCAAAAAAAAAAAAAAAAAAAAAAAAAAAAAATATATATATATATATATATACTCAAATCAATCAATGTGATACACCATATTAACAAACTGAAGGAGAAGAGCCATATGGCAATATCAATAGATGCAGAAAAAGCTTTTGACAAAATTCAACATCCATTTATGATAAAAACTCTCGAGAAAGCAGGCATAGAAGGAACTTACCTCAACCTAATAAAGGTCATATATGACAAATCCACAGCCAACATCGTTCTCAATGGTGAAAAATTGAAACCATTTCCACTAAGATCAGGAACAAGACAAGGTTGTCCACTCTCACCACTATTATTCAACATAGTTTTGGAAATTTTAGCCACAGCAATCAGAGAAGGAATAAAAGGAATCCAAATTGGAAAAGAAGAAGTAAAGCTGTCACTGTTTGCAGATGACATGATACTATACATAGAGAATCCTAAAGATGCTACCAGAAAACGACTAGAGCTTATCAATGCAGTTGGTAAAGTAGCAGGATACAAAATTAATGCTCAGAAATCTCTTGCATTCCTATACACTAATGGTGAAAAATCTGAAAGAGATATTAAGGAAACACTCCCATTTACCGCTGCAACAAAAAGAATAAAATACCTAGGAATAAACCTACCTAAGGAGACAAAAAACCTGTATGCAGAAAACTATAAGACACTGATGAAAGAAATTAAAGATGATACAAACAGATGGAGAGATATACCATGTTCCTGGATTGGAAGAATCAACACTGTGAAAATGATTCTACTACCCAAAGCAATCTACAGATTCAATGCAATCCCAATCAAACTACCAATGGCATTTTTCACAGAACTAGAACAAAAAATTGCACAATTTGTATGGAAACACAAAAGACCCCAAATAGCCAAAGCAATCTTGAGAAAGAAAAACAGAGCTAGAGGAATCAGGCTCCTAGACTTCAGACTATACTACAAAGGTACAGTAATCAAGACAGTATGGTACTGGCACAAAAACAGAAATATAGATCAATGGAACAGGATAGAAAGCCCAGAGATAAACCCACGTACCTGTGGTCACCTTATTTTTGATAAAGGAGGCAAGAATATACAATGGAGAAAAGACAACCTCTTCAGTAAGTGGTGCTTGGAAAACTGAACAGCTAGATGTAAAATAATGAAATTAGAACACTTCCTAACACCATACACAAAAATAAACTCAAAGCGGATTAAAGACCTAAATATAAGGCCAGACACTACAAAACTCTCAGAGGAAAACATAGGCAGAACACTCTATGACATAAATCACAGCAAGATCCTTTTTGACCCACCTCCTAGAGAAAGGGAAATAAAAACAAAGATAAACATATGGGACCTAATGAAACTTAAAAGCTTTTGCACAGCAAAGGAAACCATTAACAAGATGAAAAGACAACCCTCAGAATGGGAGAAAATATTTGCAAACGAAGCAACTCACAAAGGATTAATCTCCAAAATATACAAGTGGCTCATGCAGTTCAATATCAAAAAACAAACAGCTCAATCCAAAAATGGGCAGAAGACCTAAAGAGACATTTCTCCAAAGAAGATATACATATTGCCAACAAACACATGAAAGAATGCTCAACATCATTAATCATTAGAGAAATGCAAATCAAAACTACAATGAGATAGCATCTCACACCAGTCAGAATGGCCATCATCAAAAAATCTAGAAACAATAAATGCTGGAGAGGAACCCTGGAGAAAAGGGAACCCTCCTGCACTGTTGGTGGGAATGTAAACTGATACAGCCACTACGGAGAACAGTATGGAGGTTCCTTAAAAAACTACAAATAGAACTACCATATGGCCCAGCAATCCCACTATTGGGCATATACCCTGAGAAAACCATAATTCAAAAACAATCATGTACCACAATGTTCACTGCAGCTCTATTTACAATAGCCAGGACATGGAAGCAACCTAAGTGTCCATCAACAGATGAATGGATAAAGAAGATGTGGCACATATATACAATGGAATATTACTCAGCCATAAAAAGAAACGAAGTTGAGTTATTTGTAGTGAGGTGGATGGACCTAGAGTCTGTCATACAGAGTGAAGTAAGTCAGAAAGAGAAAAACAAATACCGTATGCTAACACATACATATGGAATCTAAAAAAAAAAAAAAGTTCTGAAGAACCTAGGGGCAGGACAGGAGTAAAGATGCAGACGTACAGAATGGACTTGAGGACACTGGGAGGGAGAAGTGTAAGCTGAGATGAAGTGAGAGAATACTACTGACATATATACACGACCAAAGGTAAAATAGATAGTGGGAAGCAGTTGCACAGCACAGGGTGGTCAGCTTGGTGCTTTGTGACCACCTAGAAGGGTGGGATAGGGAGGGTGGGAGGGAGAAGCAAGAGGGACGGGATATGGGCATATATGTATACATATAGCTGATTCACTTTGTTATACAGCAGCAACTAACACAACAATGTAAAGCAATTACACTCCCATAAAGATGTTTAAAAAAAAAAGAAATATAGGTGACATTACAATTATAAGGCTATTCTCTATTAAATCTTTAGTTCATACTATATTAAATATAATTTTAAATGCTGTGATAGCAAATATTCTATAACAAGTAACCCTTAACCACTTCCAATATGCAGTCTTAAATATTTCTGATGATCTCTGTTTATTTTGTTGACCATTTTTCTTTTCTATTCCATTGTATTGTCAGTAAATTTCCCACCAATTATAGGGGAATCTACAATTTAAAAGGGGTTAAGAGAGATGCCATTATCCTGCTGAGCTTCCTTTACACATTCTTTCCTACCAAAATTATTAAGTCCCTCAAAATTGAAAAGGCTAGCTGATATTCTTTATGATTGATACGATGGACAAAAAAAAGCACCACTATCATCAATCTTCCCTACCTCTTTGACGGTTATTAGTAGGAAAACCAAAGCAGATTTTCTCTCCAGTGTCCCTATGAGTAAGTATGAGAGTCCCTCACTCTACAACCTTCGTTTTTACTCTGTGTCCAAACACAACGACTGATCATTCCCTTCAGTATCAAGAAAGTGGCTCAAATGAATCAGTTGTGTAATAATAACCCATCCATGGCTGAGTGGGATGGTTTTGTTGAACTATGACATGTCCAGGATCTTACGCCTTAGGTTTTAAGGCTATTGTTATCGTTTATTGAATGACTGAGTGAGTGAACGAGTATTAGGTGTTTGAAATAAACATAAACAGTTCCACCGACAGGCACACAGGACACCCCACCCCCATAAACCTCATGCACTTCCCTCTAAAAACTCTCCTGGGAAACTTCATTTTGCAATGTTTGCAAAAAGAGGCTGCAGTTTACATCAACAAATTCAGTTCTACTCATAATTGAGTCTGATTTAACCCAAGACTAAGTACAAAGAATCATTTTTTAAAACTCCCCCAAATAAAAATAGTTCCTCCTTAGGAGCTCTCACTATGTGTCAGGAGTCTTAAAGATATTATCTCACTTAATCCTCAGGAGGAGCCCTTAGAGAAAATATTAAGCCTATTTTGCATAGAATATAGAGAGTTAGAGAGATTAAGTAATTTGCTGGACTGACACAATAATTAAGCAGTTAAGATGCCTTCTTGAAATCTGGGTTTCTAGTAGTCCAAGTCCTTTCTCCCAATTGCCCCAACAGTATGCTTTGGAGTTTCTGAAGTCAAAAGGGGAGAAACCAACTGAAAACTAACAGCTGAAACAAGAATGTAATATCAAACTTCAGGTTGTAAAGGGTTAGGTTTCATTTTTGTGAATTTCAAAAGAGTTCCTTTAACTTTGTTCTATGCATCTATGATATTTATTACTTTGTAAAGAATAAATAGGAAGAGGTATTTCCATACCACGGATGAGTCTACTCCTATTGTTAATCTCTACACACTAGGCAGTATGTCCCCTTTCAAATTTATATTTTAGCACCATTAACCTTTTTGTTTAGTTCCATCCACATGTTACGGATCATTCTATGATGTCTGTGTACTATGGCCTTATGTCTACTTAGCCTGGACAATGGCTCTCTTTACAGAAATAGATAAGAGATTTACAACATTCTGGGCATCAGTTATATATCTGACATATATTGTTTCAGTTGTTTTCTCAACAACCATGTTGTTATTACTATTAAAATTATATATTTTATTAATATGTCGAGTAAAACAATATCAAAGAAACTGAATCAGAGCTAGTGATGGAACAAGACTTGAAACCAAAGCTATCTAATATTTAATAATCAAAGTAAAGGACTTAAACCACCATGCCAGTTTCCCAAACTTGCCTTCTTCCTGTACACATGCATTATTTTTGCCATATCCAAAAAAAAAACAAAACAAAATAACAATGCTATAATATTGTTTATATTGATCTTAGCCAGCTCATTTTTATCTTAATATATTTACATTTAAAAGGAAACTATCATAAATGGAACATTAATATTATTTAACACATAGAAAGTAACCTAAAATAGAGATGTAACTACAAAATTTTTAAAAATGTCTATTATTCATATGTTGCTGGTGGGAATATAAAGTGATACAGCCATTTAGGAAAATAGTTTGGCAATTTTCATTAAAACTAAAATGAATTTACCATACAATCAAGCACTCTTAGGCATCTATCTCAGATAAATTAAAACTCATGTTCAAGAAAAAACAAGTACAGGAATGTTCATAGCAGTTCAAAAACTGGGGAAAATCCAAATGTCCTTCAGTGAGTGAAAGGTTAAACAAACTTTGGTACAACCATATAATGGAATACTCAGCAATTAAATGGAACAAACTAACGATACAGGCAACAATCTAGATGAATCTCTAGAGAATCATGTTACATGGAAAAAAGCCAATCTCAAAAGGTGACATTCTCTGTGATTACATTTACATAACATTCTTGAGATAATGTAATTAGAGAGATAAAGAGCCGATTAGTGGTTGACAAGAGATTAGAGTTTGAGATGAGTAGGGGGTAGAGAGTACAACTTTGGGGGTAATAGGAGATATAAATGGCTAGCATAAGGGAACTTTATGGTGATGGAACAGTTCTTCATTTTCATTATGGTGGTAGTGACATGTGATACAATTGATTAGAAGTACACACATACACACACAAATGAGTATATGTATGACTGGTCAATCTCAATAAGCTCTGTAAATCATACTAATGTTAATTTCATGGTGTTGATATTTACTGCAGTTAGACAAGATGCTAACATTGGGGGAGGGTAGGCGTAGGGGCACAGGACCTTTCTATACATTTTCCCCATAAGTTCCTGTAGATCTGTAACTATTTAAAAATGAAAAGTTCAAAAAAAAAAACCCTGCCCATCACTGTACAACATAAACATCACCTTTGCTACCAGCAGCATGTGAACCATACTCTGCTACACAGGACTCTTCTTATGCTGGCCCTTTTCCTTGTTCACTTGATTGGCAGTAGGTTCTAACTTAGCTTCTAAGCCTCCCTTCAGATGCCACCATCTCTGTAGCTTCCCTTCGAAAGCAGGCTAGGAAGTTCTTCCCCGTGTTCACATTGTACTTGATAAATATTTCCATAACAGCAGTTACATTTCTTGTATTTTTCTTTTCAGTCCTACATCCTGCTTTAAACTATAAGAACCTTGATGGTATTTCTCCACTGCTTTTTTTTCTTTGACATTATTATTATCCTTATACTATCAAATCTTAATGAATAAAATCTATTTAGCAGGCTTCCCTGGTGGCGCAGTGGTTAAGAATCCGCCTGCCAATGCAGGGGACACAGGTTCGAGCCCTGGTCCGGGAAGATCCCACATACCGCGGAGCAACTAAGCCCGTGCGCCACAACTACTGAGACCACGTGCCACAATTACTGAAGCCTGAACACCACAACTACTGAAGCCTGTGTGCCTAGAGCCTGTGCTCCACAACAAAAGATGCCACCGCAATGAGAAGTCCATGCTCCGCAACGAAGAGTAGCCCCCGCTCGCCGCAACTAGAGAAAGCCCGCGCACAGCCATCAAAGACCCAATGCAGCCAAAAATAAATAAAATAAATAAATAAATAAATAAATAAATCTATTTAGCCTTGATGGGAATTCTTATAGCAATGTGGACATCAACATGTGATAAAGTTACAATTTTGCAAAGCACAGTTATAAAATACCACTGATTACAGCAGATTTCTTTTTTTTTTAATATCTTTATTGGAGTATAATTGCTTTACAATGGTGTGTTAGTTTCTGCTTTATATCAAAGTGAATCAGCTATACATATACCTATATCCCCATATCTCCTCCCTTTTCGTCTCCCTCCCACCCTCCCTATCCCATCCCTCTAGGTGGTCACAAAGCACCAAGCTGATCTCCCTGTGCTTTGCGGCTGCTTCCCACTTAGCTATCTATTTTACATTTGGTAGTATATATAAGCCCACGCCACTCCCTCACTTTGTCCCAGCTTACCCTTCCCCTTCCCCGTGTCCTCAAGTCCATTCTCTACATCTTATAGCTGGTTTCTTAAATGGACTTTATTTGAATGTAGTGTAGGTGTGTATGTTCGCATGTATCTGCGTGAACACACACACACACATACAAGAACAATGCTATAGGTATAGCCAGGTAAATAGTATTATTATTAGCCCCTTTCGCCATCTTTAGTTATAAACTTCCTTGAACTCAACCCAGTGCAGAAGCATTTAATAGCACAAATGTTAGAGGACAATTCCATTGGGATTTTAGACAAAGAAAGAAATAATAAAGAATAATAAACAAACAAATAAATAAATAATAAATAAATAAATAAAAATAAATAATAAAGAATAATAAAGAAAGGGTAAAGAAATAATAATTGCATGACATATTTTTTAATCAAACCTACCAGTCATTCTTTAAAGGCAACTGGTCCTCACATATTCATTATAAAAATTTTAACTGAATTGGCACACTTATTCTGATAAAAAGAAAATCACAATAAACAACTAAATGGGAGTATTACATTGATGGTCCAACACAATGTACTTAGTGAATTGTGAGGACATATTCTCAAAATTAAATATACATTGAAAAAAAGTATGTTTTAGGATTAATGACAATACATGCATTTTTCCTGTTTTATTTTAAAAGATAATTTATTTTATATCATAAAAGAACATAGCTATTAAAGAAAACCTGGATAATAAAGAAAATCTGGAGAAAGATTGAGACAGTTACTATTCACATTTTGGACTAATGTCCCATATCATTTTTTTCCAAACCCAACTCTAAAAAAAATAATCATGAATATCAATACATTCACATAATATATGCATACAAAATATTTGATTTACGTATTGCTCTTAAGCAATAACTTATTAAGTTTACTTTCTTACCTTATATGTTCAATGCTTGAGAATCAATTTACATAAATAATCTCCCATTCTCAACCCTTCTAGCATGGTCTTATTGTCCCAATTGTATAGATAAAAAAATCTGAGGCTCAAAATGATTATATAAGATGCTCAAGTTCAAAAAGCTAGAATATGGCTGTCATGGATACACACTGTTTTGCTTACTCACCATCCATTTTACTGGGAACAGAATCCAAAGCTCTTTCTTGGGGAACTGCCCTTCTTTGCCTCAGTTCCAGTGGTTTAGTGGGGTCTGACCACACTCCCTGGCTTCTAGGTGTGTACATGGCTCAGATGTGCACACTCAGAGCCCTGCTTCCATCTCCTCACAATAAATGGTTTAGAGATGGGCACATGACCTGGGCCAATTCACTTCCCACCTTATCAAAAAATAAAGCTCTATCTCCTATTTATGAACCCAGTCCTAACCCTCAAAACTTGGTGTTTTCATCTTGTCTCTCCAGCTCCTGACTTCTGGTGTGCCTTCAAGGATTATGGATTTGGTCCAGCCTTCCTGAAACCCAACCCAGAGGCCACTAATAGATGCCTAATTTTAAATAAAACTTCGATCAGCTACTTCAATCTTGACTAAAATCTTTATGTAAATAGTGTTAGTGCCCTTTTAGAAGAAAGCAGCTGATCATTGTGGCCAAAGATAACAGAACAGAAAGTGATCAGCAAAACCCAAATCTGGCTTGCACTAGAATAGAGACCATACATACATATACAAGACAAAGCTGAAAGCTGACATCAATTCTTTAGTGAGAAGAGCATTAAAAATTATTTCAGGAACACAGTTCAACAAATGTTAAGTTAACTGTAAAATCAAATCCATATTGTGCTTGTTTCATGGTTTGGGTTCAAACATTTCTATCAAACTTACACAGTATTTATAAAGGCCCAAGTTACAAAAACACCACAGACATAGTAAGAGAGATCTGGCCAATTTAGACCTTCCTTGATTACGAAACAAGATTCTGAGGCTCTGTGTGGGTAAAACTAGAGATGGTGATATTCACTCTGAAAAAAATAGAGTTATTAAAGTTACAAATTATAATATTTTTAAAATTGTATCCCAAGTTCTTGGAGATATGTCTGAGGGAGAATAAACACGGGACTGAAAGAGATGATAAACCCCTTAGAGCAGCAATTACTTAGAAAGCTCTTTTGCATAGACACTAAAATCAACTTCTTTCTGAATGAACATCAACTTGCATATGTACGTGCTCTCAAAAACTGAAAAATCATCTTGCAAGGTTTGTTACTGATTTCCTGGAATTGTCTGCTGAATTTTTTCCCCAATTCTAGTTTGAATGTTTGCTTTGGAAAAGTTATGGCACCCTAGCAGCATTTAAACGCTATATTGCTTTTTATTCATAGAGTATCAAAGTGCGTTTTTATGAATAAGAATATATCTTTACAAGAGATGAGGTACATCTGGAGAACACTACGAGGAGCTATGTGCAAAAGAGAAGTATAGGACTTCCCTGGTGGCGCAGTGGTTGAGAGTCCGCCTGCCGATGCAGGGGACATGCACAGGTGCCCCGGTCCGGGAAGATCCCACATGCCGCGGAGTGGCTGGGCCCGTGAGCCATGGCTGCTGAGCCTGCGCGTCCGGAGGAGCCTGTGCTCCACAACGGGAGAGGCCACAACAATGAGAGGCCCACGTACCGCAAAAAAAAAAAAAAAAAGAAAAGAAAAGAAAGAAAGAGCAGTGTAATCTCTTCCCTTCCCCTATGTTCCAACATGAAAATACTGAGAAAACAGAAACAAATCATTCTTTTATTAAAGTCCATTTATATAGACTAGCTCTTTAAGCTCTGAATGTTGAAAAAATGTATATTCTATATGTTCTTACACCTTTAACGAGGAATTACCTGATGGTTCTTGTTTTATAAGTCTGTTAGAAAAGCTAAAAAGTAGCTATAATATTTTTATGTGTTGAATTTAAATAGTTTTTTTTCTTTCAAATGTGCCATTTCTTTATTTTAAGGTAAAATCCCACAGGAAAGCTTAGTCTTTTGCTGAAAGGGTTAACATTTTCTTTTGTTGAAAAGTATATATTTAATATGCAAGTATATTGGATGTTCATTGACAGAGTCACAATAGGAATGATCTTGCTTTATGTACCAGTTACAAGGTTTAATATCATTATACTGCATGCAATATTAGTTTTTATTAGTCGCCATTAACAAGATGCTTTCTACTTGAATTCTCATTTACTTGTTCAATGTAAAAATTATCTCTGTAAAAGAGAAAAACACATCTTCAAGTGTCAGCTATATTAAATTAAAGAACTGTTTACCCTTCATAAGAAAAGCATATGTATCTAAATAGGCATCTTTTACCGTTTGCATAGTAGATTGGAAATTAGCATTTTTGTTCATTTTCCCATGTATGCACAGTGCCTGGAAGAGTAATACTCCATGCATATCAGATCAGCCAGCCTACAATTTTTGTGCAATATATTATTTGGCAATCTAAAATTTGTAATTTGCATGAAATTGCTTAATTAAAATACAGTCACTCAGGGTATTCATTTCTCTGTCTGGCAGTTCAATGTACTAAAGGCGGGCTACAGAAAATGTGAAATCCTGTCAGATGTAACAGTAAAATATTAACAAAAAAAATTCCACTTCTGGCAACAAAGTGACAGAGCGATAATGCTTTTGCCCTGATTCCAGGTTCAAATATGAGCTTAGGTTGACATTGAAACTGACTAGGAAATTTACAATAGCAACTCTGGCTTTTTGCCAAGAAATCTGCATGGTCCTTTTTGGTGAAAACTCCTTTTGCTATAACTCCTGTATCCATGCATCCTTGTATGCAAAATCACACCCACATATACAGATGCCCCTGACACACACACACACACACACACACACACCTTTTTCCTCTTCTCGCACCTCTAGCCTAAGTTCATTACTGTTTTCTGGTAGCTTTTGCTTTTCAGTATTTGAAATAATCAGCAACCCTACTGATAAAATGATCCAATCAGTCCTTCCCAGTTGTCAAGACAACAGTTCATAATTGTACCAGCTCTTTTCATTGAAGCCAGACATTTCATAAATAGATAACTCTCTAATTGATCCAGCCAATCCTACTTTGCACACTGTGCC
>NC_136922.1:74820945-74990945 GCF_949752795.1 Hyperoodon ampullatus
AGAAGAGTATGTGCCATCCCTGTGCCAGAGTGATAACACAAGATGAGATGTCTGCCTCATCGATCGCGTGCTCTGCTAGGCATCGTGTTCACTCCAGCCTTAGAGAGTCCTAATAAGGAAACCTGCTGAAAAGGGAGTTTGGTTTCCTATTAATTCCACTAGATCATCATTTGAATGGATTAGATAGCCAAGCTACCTAATAACCACTGGATATTGTGTATGTGTTTACTGGCCTCAATATGTGCCAGTTGTGGCAAGTACTCAAAGTACCTTCTTTTCCCTTACTTTCCATATCCAGTCCATCACTAAACCTGGATATGAAGGCAGACTCTGGAGCCAAAATGCCTGGGTTCAAAGCCCGGCTCTACCACTGACAAGCAGTGTGACCTTGGGGAAATGACCCAGTTTCTCTGTGCTTCAGTTTTCTTATCTGTATAACAGAGAAAATAATAGTACTGATCCATAGGTTTCGTCCAAGTATCATGTGAATTAAAATACATAAACACTTAAAACAGCACCACTCAGTGTGATTTATTTATCTAACCTACTCTCTCCTATTCAACCCCATAGCCATTATCTTAGATTACTCCTACATCCTTTCCTGCCTGGGCTAGCCTCTAAGGTCCCTTGCTCTAAAGTGTCCTCCAAACAACTTCTAGGATATCACTGTTAACTTTGCATTTGCCAGTCACCTTTCCTAGAATGCCCATCTCTTGCTTAAAACCTCTCTATGAGGGACTTCCCTGGCGGTCCAGTGGTTAAGACTTTGCCCTCCAATGCAGGGGGTACAGGCCCAATCCCTGGTTGGGGAGCTAAGATCCCACATGCCTCGTGGCCAAAAAACCAAAACATTAAAGCAGAAGCAACACTATAACAAATTCAATAAAGACTTTAAAAATGGTCCACATCAAAAAAAAAAAAAAAAACTACTCCATGACTTCTCATCCAAAGTCCAGGAAGTCACCGTGCTTTCATAAATTCCTGCATATTCATGTTAATCTTATTTTACTCAGCTTCCCGTTCATTTGTTCCAACCCTGAGCTGCAGTCAATCAGATTCTTAATAATTTCCAATATTCAATGTGCCCTTTCTCATCTCCATAACTTGGCATATACCCTCTTCACTAGAACACATACCACTGTTAATTTCAGGTCGCGCTTTAAGACAACTCAAAAACTTCTCTGTGAAACTTTTTCTGATCCTTTCAATCCACACCCGTTGCCTCACCACTGCAAAACACATCGCACTGTTCTTCAATTATTTGCTTATACATCTTCCTAGGCTGAATTTCTTGGGAGAAAGGCCAATACATTTCCCATCATTGTATTTCAAATCCCTAAACCCATGATTGTCAATTAAATAAATGATTATTGAATGAATGAATTTGTGTCCACTTGCCTTTCCTAACGGTTAGCTTAATTAGAACATACCATTACTGTGAGTTCATCCACTATTTGCTTTGACCAAGGCAAACATATAAATCCCTTAAAACAAAATTTCACAGAACCTAAAATTATATGCTATCCAGCTTGTCAAGAATAGCTCCTAAGAGGGAGTATAGTTTAATGCAGTGGTTCTCAAAGTGTGGTCCCTGGACCACAGAATTACCTGAGAAACCCTTAGAAATGTACAGCTTTGGTCCACTCTCCAGACATAATGAATCAGAAACTCAGGGGATGGAGCCCAGAAATCTGTGTTCTAATAAGCCCTCCAAGTGATTCAGATATACTCTCAAGTTTGAAAATCACTGGAGTAATTAGAGCAGACTGAACCAGACTGCCTGAGTTCAATTACCAGCTCTACTCATTATTAGCAGTTAGACAGTAGAACGTTACTTAACCTCTCTGTGTCTCAGCTTCTTCATCTATAAGAATCATAATGATTAGGGTTGTTATGATGATTAAATGAGTTAATGCACAGAAAGTACTTACCACAGTGCTTAATCGGTTAATGAAACTTAATTAAGTCTAGCTCTTATTCTTACAAAATCACTATCCTCATGAAATTTATTCTCTATGAGGCGTTCTTCATATTTCCTCATTCTTTTGATTTCATATCCAGAATCTATTTTCATGCTGGTGAATACAACTACTGATAAGTTTGATGAGAACCAGGACTGAACAAAATAGGGCTTCCAGGCCACTAGAAGTCACTGTACCTCCCCACACAGGTCTGCAATAAGATTCCATGAATGAAAGGAGAATGTGTTTTCTATTCTAAAATTAATTGGCTCATGATCTAACAAATGCTGCCTTTGGTTTTTTATAACATATCCTCATAGTTTTATATGGATTTCTTTTCTAACATCTTTTTCTATTCTTCAGTAGTTTTATCCTTGATAATAGTAACTACTTATCAAGATGAATACCATCCACCAAAAGGAAGGCATTTCAAGAAAAAATATCCCCCAAATGCAAAACTGTCTAAAAAATGTTTAGGTAAGAAAATGTTTGATGTAGGCAGAATATTTTGAAACATTATTTTTCTAGAAAATGGAATACTCATCCATTCTGCCTGCTATTAGATACTGTACACCTTCAAATATTTAACAGCATTTCAATCTCGGAATTCTTAAAATTAAAGAAATAGTTTTACAGTGGCAAAGTGACAAAGTGTACAGGTACAAAATTTCATGGGAAAATATCTGGAAGTATTTTTTGCCTTCATTACCAGTTAGAAAATTGCATTTATACTCGTTACTGTTTGTAATATTATCCAGAGTTAGGGCCACTATTTTGCTTTTTATTATCTTGAGGAGAAGGAAAATTATGTACATTACAAAAACACGCATGCATTCGTATACACAAGACAGAGCTAAGTTTAATTTCTTTTAAAATGTGTATGTTCCCTGGTAATGCAAGCAATTGTCTTATGGCAGTCAGCCTTTTTGGAAATATTTAAATCAAAAGTAACTTCTCTAGCATTGAAACAGGTCAGTGGCCTTGTATGCAATCCTTTGCCCAGCAATGCATAAATTTTTGTTTCAGAAAACTTCTGGTAAGGTATTTCTCAGCTTCTTAGAAATCTTTCTCATTCTTTGTCACATAAACATTCACTCTACTGATGTCTTAGCACACTAAATTTTATTATTCAGAGAGTTAATATGGAATTGTAGGCCTGTACTTCAACTATGGCATTTTAATTATTTTGAATGCATCTAAACTAGGACATGATTGAAAATGAAACCCTTAAAAGAGGTAAATAATCTTGTGATTAATATTGGAAAGAGATGAAAAAGGCTACAATGAAAAACTCTGAATAGCATGTTTAATTTTAGGTATCCCAATTTGAGAAGGCAAATTAAAGAAAGATTCAAAAATTCAAAATGATTAAGAGAAAAGGTGACAGTAATTAATGAAGAAAGTGTACAGGATTTCACTTGGTAGAACACGGTGAAGCAGTGCTTAGTGGTAGAGATGATAATTTACTGATATTTAAGGAATATGAACAATGAGAAAGAATATAATTTTCTAAAAATATTGGTACAGTGGGAATTATTAGGGATATTTGGAGGAATTTTTAAGGCAAAAAGATGAAAAGACCCAAGAAGAAAATTGGATGGTGATACAGATTTATAGTTTAGGTCTGTACCACTAAAACAACCTCTTTCAATAGTTGACTAACTCACATGTCGGCTGATTTTTATGCATATAAATACAGTACAGAGAGTATAGTGTTTTGTATGTTTTAAAGAAAATTAGTGGTCAAAATTAGGCCCAACTTCTGAATCCTGGAGTTCATACTCAGTAAACATAGAAATAAAATGCAAATACCTTGCTTAAACACACTAAGGTACTATTTCAAATTCCCTATTACAGTCTTAGAACAGTCCTATCTATTAATATATTAGTGTTAAAACAATATTAAACAAAAAGTGTTCTCTAGCTAGACAGACAACGCCTATTGCTATCAGAAGAAATCTCATGAGTTAATTCATCAAAAAAAAAAAAAAAACACTCTGGTGTGTTTCTTGAGATATGTATCAGACTTTACATAAAATGTTGGCATACAAATTTCAGGTACAGGCAGCCTGATACCAGAGATGATATGGATGAAGTTAAAAGATAAATGAGTACCGATTCTGAAAATTTGGATTCTAGTATTGATTTGCTCACTTTACTGGGTGCTCTGAAGCAAGCCATCTGCTCTTTAAGTCCCTGCTTCCCCATATCTGTAACGGGAATAACTTAGGGGGATATATGAATCAGTTGGATAAGATAATCTATAACAAGTGCTTAATAAGATAAAACTCTAAAATAAAAGGAACATTTTTTGGTAAAAAGCCTCATTTTGAGTAAAAAGATCATGCAAATAACTTATTATTCATCCAAGTTCTTCAATTTCTTAGAGAAATGAGGTTTTCTTGGATTAAGATAAAGCTATTTATTGTATGAATTGCATGGATAAAAGTCATTTCACAGTATTAAATACCATAATTTCAGCCATTACTTATACATTATAATTTGTGTATCTCGAATGCTTAAATGTCTTTTTATGTCATCTATTGCTATATAACGTTTTTCAAAATACTATTTAATTCTATCTCATGATTATGTGGGTCACAAATTGTGATAGGTCTGGGCTGAACAATTCTCATGCTCCATGGGCATCAACTGAGGTCACTTGGCAGTGTTCTGTTAGTGACTGATCTGGTCTGGAAGATCCCACTTAGGTTCATTTACATCCCTAGAACCTTGACAAGAATGTCTGGAGGGCTGAGCTCAGCAGAACCACTCTTCCCTTCTATGTAGCCCCATTGCCTCTGCTCATGGTTTCTGCAGCATGAACTTCTTACATAAAGTTGGACTTCTTACAGGCAGCTCGGGGCTCTAAAAAATCAAGATAGAACTGCCAGTCTTCCCAAAGGCTGGTCCCAGAAATGGCATGGCATCACTTCCAACATACTCCTTTATCAAAGCAGTCATAGACCACCTAGATTCCAGGAGAGAGAAAATAGACCCTATGTCTCAATAGGACATGTGTCAAGAATGTGCGGCCATTTTTAACTGCCACAACGCATTTCTGAAGATAACTAAAATATGTATGTAAATAAAATCTTCCTGAAATATTTTTCAGGTAAATCAAGAAGACTGTAGCTTTAGTTTTAGTAAAATATTTCCATTCAGTCAAATGGATACAATTATGAGTCATTTTAGTACAAACAGGGAAGCCAGTTATGTGCCTTGTTATGAGCCTTAACTTAGACTAATGTTTATCAGTACAAGATTAAAAGAATAGTTCAATTTATTTGATATAGCTGGGCAGATGATCAAGCAATGGACCCCAAAGATGGGGCCCTGGGACATGACAATAGGACAATATATGTGGAGGAAAGAAGCTGGTGGAAAGAATTTGGAGATATGACTAACATGTTTCTTTTAACAATTTGTGTGGCATAAGAGAGATTTATTTTATTTATTTTATGATTAACTGTATTCTTTTATAGACAATGACTTGATATTTTAAAAAGTAATCATGTAGTGCAATTAACCCAGGTTCTACAGAGAATAGAATTAAACTAAATATGACATATAATCTCTTTTGACCCCTCTTGAAAGTTGTGCAGAATAGTTGGTAAAAAACAAGAAAAAAAAATTAACTCAAAAGGAAATAAACTATTCTCAATCATACTGCCAATGGAGAGATTTTATGGAATATCCACTTAACGGTGGTGTTTGGGAAATGAACTAGCAACTGTATCACATAAGAGCTCCAAAATGCATAATTATTTCCTGAAGACAAACTGTGATGGTATCCATGTGATAAAATGCCATATTCCAATAATGTTCTTTTATAATTGTAAACTCTGAGGCTTGTCACTAACTTACCCATTTCAGTTAAAATTGTTAATAACATGATACTTTATCAGAGAAGCCTAACATTTTTAAAAAGTCTTTAATATATGAATTTGTTATGAACTCTCACTTTATTTCAAACACAATTTTATAATTATTATTTCAGAACTTTAGAAGTTCAGTATTGAAAACATTTAACAATTGCCCTGTATTGTAAAGTGAAAATACCCATATATGTGAATCACACTAATAGAGATGATTTACTAAAAGTTAAAGGGCACTTAGTTTGGAAAATATAAATAATTTCACTTAAGCAGTAAGACACTACTATAATCAAGGTCAACATAGCATATTCTCTGCTACCAGTATTATTTCATGTGAATAAATATAAGATTTTAATGATTTGAAGCCATCATTTGAACACATACTATCTGTATATAATGTTATATAAACTGCCGCTAAGTATAAAATAGTCTGTTTAATTGTAGAAATTTCCTTTTTATTGTAGGCTAGTTAGTAAATGTGAAAACATGATAGAAGTTATTATGGGAGTAGTTTGTTTTCCACTCTTCTACACACATTATAAATAAATTCATGATTATAATTGGTATTAAGGAAACTAAAAGTATAAAATATATAATTTGAAATTCATTCTTTAAAAATAACTTTTGCTAACTCTGATATAGATGATGACTATACCACCTTGAGACCATGTTCTCTGATAAGCTACAAACTGGGGTGGTGGGGCAAGGTTCATATAAAGAATAGAATACTGAAAATTTTTTTTTTTCAGAGATAAGCTTTTCTATGGTTATTTCATTTTCTGGTTTTCAGAAGTCTTGCATTAAATGAGAACCCTCAGTTGGTAGCTCCTGCATTTGCCTGTTTCTGGTGTTAATTATCTTTTGTTTGCCCTTGATAATCCTGAGGTTGGTATGCAGATGATATGAAGCCTGCAGAATCATCTCAAAGTGTAAAAAACAATGGCATTGTCAATTCTGCATCACAACACTTTATAAATTATGAATGTTATCCACATTAAGGAGAGTGGTAGACTTTTAAAATTACTTCCATGAATAGATTGAATTACAAGTATTATTACATTTCATTTTATTAAGTGCATCTTAGTAGTTATTAGAGCAAATGAACATGTTCTCTCAATTACATAATAACATTAGAACTAAAAATTATGCATCAGCACTCCCAGATGCATAATGGAGCATTGTATATTTATCACTCTAAACAATATTTTTGAGCTTATATAAAGGCAATTATTACCTATTGAACAATAATATTATTATATTGGTTTATTAAAATTCAGTTTAGCAACCACCTCTTTTATAAAAAGCTCTAGGTATTTTCAATTTTTTTCAAAGAAACAATGTATACAACTAGCCCAGTTTACTTACATTTGATGATGCCTGTCTTACTATAAAATCATAAGATTGTATACCGATAACAGGAAAACAGTCACTAAAATATGATACCCTAGATTAGCTATTTATATTATAGGAAAACCAATTGAAAATAGTATTTCTAAAAGTTTTACTTGTCTAATTTGAAAGTTGTAGTTCAATATCATAATAATACATTCATATTAATGTTATTAGATTTTAAACAAAGAGTTACAAGTTATAAATATGATTACAATCTGCCTAGATCTATAGGATCAATTTAAAAGTATTTTTGCTAGTCTAGGTGACTTGTAAATATCAGTTTTCAATAGAAATACTTTTATATATCACATTTAACATTCTAAACTCAACTCTTGTTAATTTTGCTTTAATTAATGGTCGATGGTTTAAAAAGGATGATTATTGCATATTACATTCGAATATTACTTCAATGCTTCAAATTAAAATTTTTCTTTTCTTATATTTCATAAACTGTTTTGCTTTGATGTTAAATCTTATTAGAATGTTATTTATGTTAATGTTTTTTAAAATAAATTTAGTTAGAATTGAATATAGCAATTTCCAATATCAACACTACTTTTCACAAATGCACAAAACACCACCAATGTCTTTAAGTGTGGTGGAAGATAGCAATTGAGCTATCATTAATGTAACAAAATAAATAAAAGTTACTTTATAGCTTTTGAACAGCTATGGAACATGGACTTTATTAAGAATACATGGCAACAGCTTAACTGACCTGAATTTGTGAATCCAAATTTTAGCAATAGTAAAATGAGTTAGCCTTTTACATTGGTTAACTTAGTGTATCATCATCCATTTGATTTAGCAAGCACATTATTTGCATTATTTATAATAAAAGTGAAAGTTATGATTTATACAATAAGAAAAGGCAATTATTATCTATTGACTGAATAACATTATTTTACTTGTTTATTAAAATGTGATTTAAGATTTACAAGGAAATATCTTTCAATTATATGTTTAGGTATATTCCTTGCTTAAACTTCTTACACAAATACGAATTTCTTAATTGCCCTTTTTCTAAATAAGGACTGATTTATTTATAAAATTTTCTAATCCTTCCAGGAGAAGGGAAAAATGTGCAACATTTCACAGAAAGAAATATTCTATGACTACATTGACAAAATACATTTAGATCGAGTATTTTCATTACTGTTTAAAGAGATATAAGCCAATATGACTCATTCACCCATGTATTTAAGCGAACAACAAATACCATCTCTAAGATATTTTTAGAATATTCATCTTTTTATATTTCTCTCCAAATGGTATGCACAATTTATAGGGCATACAGCACAGCAAATCTAAATTTTTCTTAATCTGCCTCCAATTCTTTTGTGTTTCCTTCTTGCTTAAGAAGTTTCAGATATGAAAGTGTTAATAATGTCTTTAAAAATAACTTCTATTTAAGAAGAAAAAATCATGTTACTTCTTAATCTTTCTAATTCTATTCTCATAAGATGAACTTGGATTTGTTTCTTTAACACTGAATTCTTTTACAGAGACCTGATTTCTTCACTAATGAATTGAAAGAAATGACATCAGATTCCTAGGTAAGTACTATTAAATAAGTTACACACAATAGTAACACTGTTTCATGTAACAGAAAATAAATATTTGGTTCAGTCTCCTGTATATGCCTTTTTTTTTTGGTAAAGCAATGATAAGGACAGGTAAATAGCATGCAAAAGATTATGCAGTAGTTTGCAGTTTGCCTTTTGACCATCACTGAAAAATTTCTGCTAGGAAGTGAAAGCCAGGCATAATTCACTAAAATTACACTGAATGCCTCGTGATCAATAGAGATAAATCTAGTTTTGTTGTTAAATCGATTTTCCCCTTTATAGAGATATACTGTCTTGATTGTTTTAAGAATAATTGTTTCACTAAGGATCTTTATGGTGATTAGGAAAAGGTAAACAACAGAAAACTTAATGCACCTCCTTGGCATTGCCAGCATTTCAAGTTAATTTGCTAGAGATAGCAATAGAGATTTATATCATTTTGAGCAATAATGTTTTCCTGAAAGAAATTCAGTGAGGCTGATTTCCTTTCAGAAATAAGCAACCTCTGTGTTTGTTTTACTTTCATAAAATTTGCAGATCTTGCCAATATAAATATTCACTAATGCATAGGCTCTCTTATAGCTTTTATCACTTTCCTTGATTTCTTGGCATAGATCACACTGAAAAAGTCCAGATAATTTTTTTTTTTTTTTGCATTACAAAAATGTTTAGACTAGACTCAGGGACAAAGGTAGACTCTAAGGATTGCTTACAGTGGTGTGGCTGAATTATTTCTTAACTGAGTGTGTGTGTTCTATCCAGTTTCCAATTTTTACTAAAACATTTCATATTTTAAATATTCCATAAACAATGATTCAAATGCAGTACACTTAAACACTAAGGATGAAAGAAAAACATGAATTTAAGTAATAAACCATTATTCTATTTTTAAAAGAACTGAAACAAAAAATACTAAATATACTTCACTGAATGGTTTTGGTGAAACAACCAATTTAATGCTAGATATATATAAATGGATAATAAATACAAATATAATTTAATTCATATATTTGTATAATGTATTATCATTTATATATCCTTTTATAGACAGTAAAGTATTTATTTTAATGAGCAATAGGGAATATTTCTTATAAGATCTTAAATTATCAAATTATGTGCTTTTGTAAATAACATAATTTTATAAATAATAATATCATAGAATGAGCTCATTTTGAAATTTTATTAAAATCTAAAGCTTAATGTGAGCTATTCCTTTGGGTCAATAAAAATCTCACTGGTATATATCTAAGGTAATTATATTTCAGATAAACAATTTCTATTTTCCCATAACAGCTAAAACATACAATAAGATAAAGTTGTAAATATTTTAGTCAGGAAGCAAATCCTATACTTTCTTCCTACCTGTATGCACTTATTGTAAATAGAAAAAAAGCATTTAAACAATTCATGAATATAACATATTTTGAATTTATCAATAAGAAAGAAGAATCCTAAACAATATTATAGCATGGCTTCCTCCTTTGAAAACACAAAAGAAATAATACTGTTAGCATGCAAATTTTTATTAAATACTCATTTTTTTAATGCCAAGTAAATTTTAACCCATAACAAGCTACTTAAACCCTTCTGAGAGGCAATCTTGTGTGTATGTGTGTACACAAAGTCGTTTTACCAGTAAAGTTTTGGCTTTTCAACAATTATTTAGGTTAAGCTATCAACTATTCACAGATTTCATCACATATACAGAAATTATCTTAAAAATGTTTCAATATTGAGGAAGATACAGATTGTTATGTTTAAGTATGTCTTAAAACATGAATCATTTTCCCCTTCAGTGAGCTAGTAACTATGGTAAATAAAACTCAAGGAAGTTAAACAAAATCAAAGTAGTTGTGACTTCCAAACAGAAAACACGTTACAAGTCACAGACTGGGAAAGCTGACAACTTCTCAAGCAGGGGTGTTAGTGTCAGAGCTGTGTATGGCATTGTTGTAACACTGAAATTTATGAAACGCACTTCCCTTCTGTATTTGATGTACTTCCATTGACCCGACCCCAGCACTGTGTGAAGAAGAAGGCTGCCAGGTAATTCTTTCCTTGATTTCTTTGTAATGGATATAAATGAAATAAAAATGATCCAGTTTTATTTAGAAATGAAACATTTAGTGGAATATAAAAGGCATACTTGTAGGAAATTGGTGCATATATTTCAAAAGGAGTGTGCTCCACTGCCTCAGTACCTGGATAATGGTTACTGCTCACATGACCCTCACAAACACTTTACTTCAGGCTTTCACAGTTAGAAACAAAATTAACCCTTTAAAAAAGCTCCAAATTATCTGCGGAAAATTCACATGCCAGTGGTTACTTTTTCTCATGGAAATGTGACAAGGCCAGAAGATATGCTTTGAGGTCACAGGCCACAAGTAACCTTATACATATTAACCATCCTGCTATATATTAATGTACCAAGATTTCAGCAGGCTCTGGAACATTAAACCTTCTGTCATTCTTGTCCCTACTGAGTTTGATTCTGCTGAGGTTTAGTGGAATTATAAACACATATGAAAATATGCATAATATATTTCTTTTTTGAAGTGATTATAATGTGATGTTTCTGCACTGCCAGCATTCATAATAAAGCAAATGTGATGTTTCTGTGCAATATGACATCCACCGTAATCTTATTAACATGTAAGCAGCATAAAACAAAACATGCACTGTACTACCTGCTTTATTTAAAGGCATAGAACAAATAGATTAATTAATGTAAACTTTTATGATCTTTGGCAACAGACACGTGCCGTCATGTTTGGAAATCCTTGCAGTCGCAGACACAGGTGTGTCAGATGAAGGGTTTTAACAATTGTTAAGTTCTCCCTTACAAATAAAACAATAATATCCAAACTAACTACGTGTAGTTTTAAATCGATTGATCATTTTGAACACCCAGAGAAGATGAATGACAGTGAGCAACATTTACCTGACACCCTTGAATATTTCACAGAGACAAGTTGATATGAGTTTGTATAAATACTAATATTAAGCAGAATTAGCTTTGGAAAAAATAAAGAAATTGTACTGAGGTGAAAATTGTCACTGTCAGGAGAAATGAAGTTATATCAGAGAACAAGTGACATACAATTTTCTCTAGAGTGTTTTTAATAAAAATAGCTTTTCTTTGAATATTTTGAAGTCAGACATGAGAGGCAATCTGGGCGTTTGTCAAAATTTGAGAGTGTGAAAAATTGCTGCCTTAAATCATTTAAGCTGAAAAGCAACTTCTTCCTGCTGAGATAATTTCACGTTGACTTACCGTGCAAGCCCTTCAGGCATTCCCAGCTCAGAGCAGAAGTTTTCAAGGGAAAAACACAGAGCGAGAACATGGGAGAAGCTGGGACAAGGATCAGCACCAACTCCAGGCGTTCAGGCACATCTGACTTTGATTAATTAGAGAGCTGCTTTTCTATTTCCACGTGTACTGCCTGATGGAAAGGCAGAGTGGACCGGGATACACAAACTTGGAGTTGACTCTGTTAGGTTTCAGCGGGTTTTGACATCTTCTACCAAGCTTGCAGAATCGCTGCTTAGGAGGACTAAATTGCTGAAGCAGACTTTTAATTTATTCATTTTCCTAATGCAGAGAAATTATCTGAACTGCACTAGATTTGATTTTCAACGGTAAATAAATCAGTTACTGTAAATGTTAGGTTAGATGAACAACTATCTTGCTGCATAATGAAGGATGAGTTATTTCCACTTTGAGGGGGCAAGTTTTTTGATGTAACTATTCATTTTTGCATTTAAGTACCACTCTATATGATTTTTTCCCTTTTATTTTAATTTAAAAATTCTATGTTGAAAATCTTTCTATATTCCTCAATTGTTTCACATTCAATAAAATGTTTTCTTAAACTCTTCATAAAATGTTAAAATTTAAGAAGTATCCCACTGTTTAACATTTTACTGAAAGTTAATATACATGAAAATCACTTCAGGAATATTGCTTTAAGGCTATTAAATATTCAAATAATAAATATAAGTTCAATTTAAAAAAACAATAATGAATGGTCTAAACTATCAAATAATTATCTGAAATTTGAAAAAACAGATATAAGTGCATTCTTAATGCATAGCTTCATTGAAATTTCTGATTCAGAAATAAAATACTTAAAACTAAAGCCTCTTGGTTTCCAGAAAGACAACTCTTTTTAAAAAAAATCATATTTGAGTCTTCTTAAATCTTTCATTATTCTGAATTCATTTATGTTACATAATGAAAATTCTCCTTCACTCCCCCCCCTTGTTTGCTTATTTATCATGGAAACTGCTTTTTTACAAGTTTTTGTTTTTTAATTTAGTGAGGTTCATGGTTGTTTACTACCTTCTTATGTTCCTAAGTAAATGTGGCAGGATAAATGATTCCTTCAACCAGATTTGTATGCGATACTATTTTCCATCTTAGACCTTTAGGCTCACAAGAGTTAAGATTCAAACTGACCTTGATCAACATTTTCTCCATTTCTGGTTTGGTGACATAATGGACGAATACAGGCTTAATATCAATCACTTCTAAGGTAGAATTTGAGAAAGTCTTGCTGTGCATCAGCCAAGACATCTCTACATCTTTAATGAAATAATAGGATCCTTAGTTATTATCATAATTTTTTATAGAGTAGTCCTCACATCAGACATTGTCCCCTGCCTCTGTCAATCATATATTGCAATTAACTTATTAAATTGCACTTGAATTGGATTGACGACTAGAGAGGGGAAACTAGAAAGTTCTTGAAAACAGATTCTTCTTTTACATCCTTCAAACACTTCTGCATCAGAGAATGTGCGACATGGGTTTCTTTCTATAGCAAATTAATTTTTCACTTTTAACTTAAATAGGAGAGATTTTTAAAAACCCCTTCAGTGAACTGGATACTTACAGTTCATCCCTCATTTCTCCTCCCCATCCCCAGGGGAAGTAGCAATTAACATGATGATTGAGATATCCTTAATGTATTAACTATTAACAGTCCAATTCAATTCATCAAATATGAATTTAGCTTAAAAATACATTCAAGATGCAAAGATGAGCAAGACAGAATTCCAAGTAGCCCACTACTGAGTTATGAAATAAGAAAAGTAAATGACGTGTGCCAAAGAGAGGTAAGAAGAAAGTTTCAGGGGGATTCAAAGGAGGAAGAAATGAATCAACAACAAAATATTTACTGAGCACCTGTTGTGTGTCTGACATGTATGACATGAAACCTGACCTCTAATAGTTCAGAGATTATTGGTAAAAACATATAAGTAAACATATGATTACTAAACAAAGAATCAGCATTATAATAAAGATAAGAACAGAGTGTTAAGGGGATATACGGGAAGATATGCACAGACAATTGAGCCTGAGAGAACCAGAAAAGACTTCACGATGGGGACAACAGTTCAGAATGACTGCGAAGATTTCCAGCAGAAGCAACAGCATTAGGCAAAGGCACACAGGAGGGGATGGCTCTGGCATGTCTGGGGAAAGGGGAATAGCCCATTGTGTCTCAAACAGAAACATAGGGGCTGCACACAATTAGTGGGGAACTGGGAATTGCCAACATGAAACCACATAACCTTTATGATCATGTACTTCTGAAACTTCACCCAGGCATAATATAGTTTGTGGAAAAGAAGAAAGATAACATGACATGTGTATTAATTAGGAATAGCTTGGGCTGCAAGAAACAACAACTGACCAAAAGTTTAAGCCAAGAGGAATTTATGGAGAAAGCGGGTGGCTGGCCAGCATTTCTCTGATTCCTTTGGTTACGACAAGCCTACTACACATTTTAGGAACCACATCTAAGTTCAAGTGAAACAGAAGTCAGGAGGGTGAACGACTTCTCCTCAGGAAGCTTCTCCTTTTATTTAGAAAGAGAAGCCTTCCCCAACAGACTTCCACTTAACCACTCATTAGCCAGAACTGGGTCCCATGTATATACCTCTAGCTGCAAGGAAGACTCAAAAATCAAGTACTTAACTTTCCAGCCTCACAGTAAAAGAGGATGTAGGAGTAGGGATCTGCAGCTTCTGTGATAGTGTACTCTATCTATAATGGACTATAGCTGGTGACACATATGTAAAATCACATGAGCTACACTTTTTTCCAGTGCATCCCATGCACCACTTGCTGTTTACCAGACCCAACATATTGTAGTAACGGATACGTATTTGTTCCTCTTCTTTCCAAATAAATTTCCCTCTCCTCCATACCATATTTCACAATCAGACAATAGACAATAGCAAAATATTTTATTCAGGAGTCAGGAAGCTATGTCATTTATGGTACAACTTTATCAAAGACTGAACAATAGCCAGCTGCATGGCCACAATTATACCACCTTCCTCCCCTCCTGCCTATGCTTCCCAGCACTTCACTGAAAGACAACAGCAAAGGTAAATAAATCTAGCAGAGCATAATGACCCTGGGGGAGGCGCTCTGACTTAAACTTGAAAGCCTCTCCTACTTATTAGCTGAATCACCTTCCTGAGCCTATTTCCTTACCATTAAAATGCAAATAATAATGGTATCTAACTCAAGCATGCTGTAAGGATTAAATGAGATAATAAATGTAAAGTGCTGTGCAAAGTGCCTAGTGCATATAATTGCTTAAACTTTTAAAAGCTTATTTTATTTAATTAATTAATTAATTAATTATTTTTGCAGTACGCGGGCCTCTCATGTTGTGGCCTCTCCCGTTGTGGAGCACAGGCTCCAGACGCGCAGGCTCAGTGGCCATGGCTCACGGGCCCAGCCACTCCGCGGCATGTGGGATTCTCCCGTTCCGGGGCACGAACCCGCGTTCCCTGCATCAGTAGGCGGACTCTCAACCACTGCACCACCAGGGAAGCCCAAAAGTTTATTTTTAAATAAAAGTTGTACCTCCATTATGAACTGTCCTCCCACTCCACCTGTATGTAGAAGTTTGAACGTGGCACTCCACTTCTTAAAAATTATCCTTTCCTAATTTAGTAACTTGTATCGTGTCTCTTTAAGTTTCCTTATAAATTAATATAGTTTCTCAGAAAATTGTTGGTAGCCTTGGTGGAAGATTTCTACATCACTGCAGGACCTTTGTTTTATGGCTTGTGATTGTATTGCTATTTCTTTCTGGCCTATATTTGACTGGACTGATTGGCCTGCGTGGACCAGGTATCTCACAACCAAAACAGAAGCAATGAAGCACATCTTCCCACAGTGAGAAGTTAAGCATAGTGCTCATATGCATACTGAAAGGTAAGTGGTGTATTAAAAGCCACATTCATCCAAGAGCCAAATAATGAGGTTCCAGGGCACAAACCTGACTGGTAAAAAAATATCGATGGGCAGAACAGAGTTCTTCAATTTTTTACACTGTACTTCTTACAACTGAGCTTTTGATGAAGATTCTAACTTATGTTCTCTAATGTTCTCTGATAAAAATCACTGACCATTATCAAGTTTCACTGATGAAGAAGAGATTATGTCCTATATATAAGACTGAGATGGACAACCTAAAGGCGGCCTTGGGATTATCAATAGAACCTACGCTGGAAAGATGGTTCTTAATGCATTTGAAACTCTGAATATCTGCTCTACTTGTTTTGTTGCACTCCCTTCCTGCCTCTCTCTGGAAATCTCAAAGCAGGGAGCTGCCTCTGACATTAATAACTGACAGGTTTGAGGATACCAGGAAATACTGTGGAGGGTATGTCTGTACACATCACGGTCTAAGTGAATGTCATCTCTTGGAGTTTGCAGCTGGTATTTATGGACCTACAAGTCTGCTCTCCTGTATCTGTAACACTCTTCTCTCCTCCCCCCACACACATGGCATTCATAGTCTGAGACTGGCTTTACAGAGGGCATCTTCTCTGACCTTGAGGCAATTTTCTAGTTTCTTCCACAACTCTGAGGATTCTTCTACTTCCACTCCAGCTCTTGTTTCATGTCCAGTGCTCAATCTCCTTTCTATTTTCCCACTGTGTCATTATATGAGTCTTTTATTTGTGTCAAATAGGGCAGCATCAATTATTACAATTGACTTCTATGTTTAAAGTATTCCAGTCTCTGAAGCAAAAGCTGACAAATTATCCCAGGTACATTCTTATCAGAACACTGTTACCTTGATGTATTACCACAGTAGGGTCTAGTAATAATGACAAATAAATGTGGAGAATGGGAGAGAAACAAAGAAAACATAGATTGTATTTAATACAAAAGGAGGAAAATTCATTTTGTAACAAGTTTTTAATCCTATTTATTTTAATTAACCTGAGATCAATTTCAACAAAATGTTACATTTTTGACGAGCTGTTATAAATGTAAAGCTGAATATTATCTCAGCCTTTGTCTCTGGTAACTTAGCAGCCCATGAAACACTGTACAGCCCTTCCTTCCCTATACCCTGTCTCCTTAACAGCCATCACTTTTATTCCACTTACGAATTGAGTATATAACTTTGATTGATGCCTGATCAACTGTCGAAGTAGTAATTTCCCCTTATTGCGTTGATTACCAAAGTAAAATATTGTCTGCATACTTCCTTAGAAACTTATATTTGAGTCTTACAAAGAGAAAAAAAAATGATTTCGACTGTGCTGCAGAGTTAAATAAATAGTTTGTTGTGGCATTATCGATCAAGGAGAGGGATAGGGTTTTAGGAGATCATTCCTCTGTAGTCCTTCTGCTTTCAAAATATTCCCCTTATAAGTTAAGACATAAAGACATCTTCATTGATGCAACTGATTGGGGAAACCCAGGTTTAACTTTTTCACTTTTGCAAATGTCGTTAGTTTATTATTTTCATTTTTCATAGTTTCTTCAGCTTAACCATAAAGTCTACAATGAGCTCATGATTGTAAATATACTGATTTCATTAACTTCATACTGTTCCTAATCCGTGTTTTTTTTTCCTAAATTTTTTACATTGTTATATATTTTCATATGTTCTCTTTGCACCCTACATGTCTCTTTTGTAATTAATTACAACTGCAGTTAATTACTTATTTAGGCTCTGTCCTCCTGCCAGATTATAAATCCCAAGTCTCCCTAGCTGTAGTCCCCAGTTCCTAGAAAAGAGCCCAGCTAATCAAAGGCGCTCCATAAACGTCCGATATGAGTGCAAGCATGAGGGAGCAGATGAAGCAAAGCAACACACTTCCCATAGGGAGCATGTAAAAAACATGTTGGCTTTAGACAAATCTCGTATCTCTTTTGCTCAGTTTTGTCTCTTTTTTAAGCCTCTGCACTTTGAGGGCAATTTAACTCATATGTTTTTATTAATCTACACTCAATTAATTATTCGGAATGCTCAGAAAAACCTGTTTGATGTCCAAGAAACTTCACAAAAGAAACAAAAAGACACATTCTTTTATGGATGACACTTCTTTATTGTTTCCTTCTAAGAATAGTTTGAAACTAGAATAATTTTGTTCTCAGGTGAGACACACCTTCAATCTGAATTTCATCTAAAATTTAATTATTTTTCAAGATTCTCGGCGTTCAAGGTTGGCACTGGTGGGAAAACTATTCCAGGAGATTATAATTTGCAGAAAAATTAAGGGAGCTGATATGTTTTTAATCTACTTTTATCAGGGTTATTGAATTTTTAGTTTATCTGAACATGTGTAGATATTGATTTGATTTCATAATTTTAGATAAAACCAGTACTGCTGTCTACTCATATCTTGTAAATTTTGTTTACCTTACCCTCATAGACTGTAGCATAATATAAACAGTCACCTGAACATTGTCTTACAACAATTATAAACTCTACATAAACACATTTTTCTTACCACAAAATACCCTCTCCGTCACACTAATACCCTTAGCATGTTAGAGAGCATAAGTTGTCCCTCAGTATCTTCTCTCCTTTTCCTCCTTGATAATAGCAATGCCTGATTTTTAGCTGAACCACAGCTAAAAGACTAAAAGACCCAGCCCCCTCTTATAATAATTAGGGATGAATACATTTTGACCTATACAACTCATTGAAAAATTTTCTTCAAATTTTTCTTAAGGGAGGAGTCATGCCCTTTTCCAGCTGTCTGCCTTCCTCTTTCCTGCTGGCTGGAATGCAGCATAATTCAGAAGTCTGGAACTTAACCAGCCAAATTGAGACCTAGAAAGCAGAAACCAGAAGCTGAAGATGATGGTAAAAGCACACTAGAGTCTGGATCCTCAGTATTTCATGAAGCTGCCCTGCACACACTGGATCACCTATCTCTAGACTTATTTCATGCAAAAAAAGAAGTAAATTTCTATTTTGGCCATTGTACTTGATTCCTTGAACTTATAGATGACCTAGTCCTAAATTAAAAAAAAAAAGATACGTAGAAAATAATTTAAAAAGAGAAATATGATGAAAATGACAGCAAATATTAGCTGCCTATGACATTGTCCATAGGTAAAGGTAATGGATCTTTTGAAGAAATTACTGTTTTCATCATTTTTTCTTTAAATTATTTCCTGGATGTGTCAGTAAGGAATAGTTGCACTGTATGTATCAGGCTTCTTCTGTCCTTCAAAAGAGAAAAAAACCCCACATTTTATGATTGGAGTGAGTATCAAGACATCTTAACCTAATAGTCACACTAAACTTTATTCTGATTTGTTTTGCATTTTATTGTATATATTTTCATCCTTAATTATTTTCCACTTGCGTTCTTATTAACCTTTAGTCACCTTCTGTGTGGGAAGATCAGGAACTAAATATTTTGATGATGACCTGATGTATCAAATTAAATGAGGAGACTCCCTATTCCATTTACAGTGCTTTCGCTAAAGCCAAGAGGCAGCTTATAGAGACTTGATGCCTGAAGGACAAAAACTACCTTTTCATAACCTAGTAGAATATATTTTAGGGCATATGAGGAAAATGTGTATGGATGAATTACCATGCATTAATTAAAACAATTCATTCTGGTTGAACACAAAAATTCTTCTCCTCTAATAAATTTAAAAGTCTTCATTCTTGTGAAGCAAGAAAGAAATATGACTGTCTTGCCCATAAGAGGCTGGCATGCTCAGGATTCCTCATCACCAGAGGAGGGTCACTGTGGGAGTCAGAGATTGTAGCAATGCATTCAAAGCCTAACTTCCATTTTACCTTCATTAAAATAACTGAAATGATTAATATATGATGATGTCTCATAGTGTTCTTCCTCATCTATTTATCATGATATGAGATTATTTGTGCACAGGCAAATTGGGGAGCAACACAGAAGTCATAATGCATATTGTTATGGGGGTGGACATAAAAGCTCCCTCATAAGCAAGCACTTACACACGGGATAAAAAAAAAAAAACTTTAAGTACATCTCGGAAATGTCTCTCCTCTCTGTCCTTCCCTGCTTACAACTTTTTTTTTTCTTCGTTTACGTAAGATCTGTAAGAGGATGATCTCTCCTTGGAGTGGGCAAGGTCCTGGGAACGCTTTCTGATCGCACAAGTGCAATCATCATCAGCCCTTTGTCAACACTTCTTAGTTCCTGAACCGAAAAATGGGCTTGAAAATGAAAGGCTATAAAATCTAGTCTATTATGCTAATCTCATTTCAAAGTCACACACACTGAAAGGGTACTATAATCCATATCCCAACCAGAATAAATAAAACACAAGAGTCTGCAGATACATAAGAAATAGTAGACTCTCTGGACCTTAACAATCAGCATGGCATCCGGGCCATGGACCAAGTGTTTAGATCTGTGAGTAACTGTCTTATTTTTATCAAGTATGCACCTTGCTCAGTTTTGAGCAAGGCCTTCTCTTTTAGCAGGGGAACCTCAAGCTCCTACAGCAGAAACACCAAGGTAGAACTTTTGTAAAATAAACCAAGTCACATGTCCTATGTCTGAACTTATTTTTCAGTTATGAAGGTCTTTGGAATTGACCTTTATGTATGATTTTGAATCATAATCATATGATTCTGAAGTGTTTTCACTAAACTAAAAACAAACAAACACTTCCAGCTAGATTTACATACATATGCATATATTAACATACAATCTTAAAACTACACTGCATGCACAAAGGCCACTGAAGTATCTTAGACAAGTTATTATGACCACTAGAACCAAGAGTTTCAGTGAAGGTTGAGTAAACTAGGAAAAGGATTTGTTTATTATTTGTGTTCCTACCTTCTTTGAGCCCTGGTAACCCTGAATGTCTTAAAACTGACTTTGGATAAAACACTGTCTATGATTCTTGACTTAAAAAAAAAAGCCTGTGCATACAGTCTTCATGGAAATCATAGAATCTTTTAAATTAGAAAACACCTCTATTTCTTTAACATTCCCCTTAGGTCCTGAGCCCTTCTCATAATACCATAACAGGGAGAATTTGATGTCAGCATGCCTTATTAGTGGGGATGTTAACTTTGATCATTTAATTTTAAGGGGGTACCTGCCAGATTTCTGCACGGTAAAGTTACTAGCTTTTTGCTTTCCATGTTCTATTTATTAGCAGTGAATTACTAAATTCAGTTCATACTTAGTGGGAGTAGAATGGAGCTCTACCTCCTCCAGAGAGGAGTGTCAAATAATTTATGAACATTTGCTAAGTTCACTGGGCGAAGATAATATGAAGCTATGCAAATATCCCGCTCCTCCTTAAAGTTTCATCCACTAATTTTATACTGAGGTAACTCCCCTCAGTATAATCATGAGGAAGCATCAGACAATACAAATTGAGGGACATTCTATAAGGTGGGTGATCTGTATTTTCCAAAAGTATTAAGGTCATGAAAAACAAGGAACACTAAGAAAAATGTCACAAACCAGAGGAGATTAAGGCCACATGACAACTAAATGCAATGTGATACCCTCGATTGGATCTTGGAACAGAAAAAAGACATAAATGCAGAAACTGGTGAAATCTGAATAAAGTCTGTAGTTTATTTAACAGTATTGTACCAATGTTAATTTCTTAGGCTTAACTATGGTTATGTAAGATATAAACATTAGGGGAAAAACTGGATGAAGGGTATATGTGTACAGGAATTAAACTATATTTGTAACTCTTGTACAAATCTAAAATAATTTCAAAATAAAAATATTTTTAAAAGGGTATATAAAAATTGAAACAGAACTTTATTTGAAGGATGGGAGAAGAAAGAAGTATAAAAAACTAAAATTCTTATATCCTTTATGGGGAGCAAACTAGTTTTAAAATTGATTTATTAAGAAATATCATAGGGCAATCATATTACAATATGTAAATGACAAAAACAGTACAATATATCAATGTATCAAATCAGCATGTTGTACACCTTAACCTGACACTATATGTCTAATATATTCCAAATAAATAAATAAATGAGAAATAGCAATCTACACATATAAGTTAGAGATAAGGACTTAAACACTAGACATTAGGCCTAAAAGAGGAAAGTGTCTCTGGGAAGCAGGACCAGCAGAAGAGTGCAGGGGCCTGCCTTTTTGCTATTACTGTCATAAGCCTTTTAGCACAATTTGACTTTTATAATAGACTGCATATATTAGTTTTACTTCACAGAGTTAAAATAATTTTAGAAATAAACACATAAAAGGCTAGTAGATTCTTCAGGACCCTGAGTCTGAGAGAATTTCAAGGATGAGGACGAGGCACCAGATACTATCAGCAGTTAGTGGGCGTTAAGACCCACTGCCTCCCAGCTAACGGCAGTAAGCAGCACGGGCTAACACAAATACAAGGTACCGTTTAAAAGTCTTACCATACGATGTTGTAAAAATCAACTACTTGGAAATGTTCTGAAGCTCATGAAAATCAAGATGTCCTGGAAATGTAACAGATTCTTTACCAGCCTGGCATTCTGCATTCTACTACAAAACATGGCTAAGTTCAACAGCATAAACAGCATAAAAAGCACATCAATGCTTGCGAAAGGGAGATAAAAGCAAAATAAATGTCTAGAAAAATTTTTCTCTAGGAAGACGAGGATTAAGGCCTTAAGGAAATGAAATGCTACGGATTTTGCTGGCATACACTACTGTGAGGGAGAGAGGACTTCAATCTCAATTTCAAGATCCTTTTTTTTTTAGCCTTTCTATTCTTTTTTGTTCTTCCAATTCCAGTTATTATTACCAATCACTTTCTATTTTCTCCTTCTCTCCTTTTTATTTACAATTTTTCCATGTTTTTCATCTTACTTTTCTTAGAATAGGTGTTTTCTGAAGTACACCTTTTATTTTAATGACTAAGAGGAGAGACTATTAATAATAGTGAAATAATGGGGAACATGGCACTTAGAAGAATAAGAAATCTTTAATGTAGCCATAGTAATATTTTTCTAATAATATATATATATATATATATATATATTTTTTTTTTTTTTGCAGTACATGGGCCTCTCACTGTTGTGGCCTCTCCCGTTGCGATGGAGCATAGGCTCCAGACGTGCAGGCTCAGCGGCCATGGCTCACGGGCCCAGCCGCTCCGCGGCATGTGGGATCCTCCCAGACCGGGGCACGAACCCGTGTCCCCTGCATCGGCAGGCGGACTCTCAACCACTGCGACACTAGGGAAGCCCCTCTAATAATATTTTGATGGCATTTTGGTGATCATCAAACACTATACATAGATGACAACTCAAGGATGTTTAGAATTCTTTAGTGTTTAAAACCTTTCAGGTTTAAAAAATGTGATTATTTTACTACTATTTTACTGTTATTTTTATTTTATCATTATTTAGTTTTTTCATAATTATCCTGACTTCTTAGGTTCCAAGAACATTTTTGAAGATACAATATGTAGGAGTGTTTGAGAAGTAAAGAGAAATGATGTATGTTAGTAGTTGTTATGTGTTGCTTCAATTCTTTTCCTTGTGTTTGTTTTTATGTTTTATTGCTAGATCCATCTGTAAAGTAAGGCTGGAGTCTTTGCCTCAAGGAATGAGTATATGAATATGTAAGTAATACTTTAATGTGATGAGATTTTCCTATTTGAATATAAATTTGATAGGCAATGTTATCCTAAATATCAACATAGTTCAGAACCAGATGATCACATTTGTTTACATTTCTAGATTCCATTTGCAGCTATGTGATTAACTAAAAAAAGTATATAAAGATTGAAACATGAAAACTGTGTTTTTATTTAAGGAAAACTAGACTTTTTTTGCTTCATATATTTTATTAAGCAGAGTTAAAGGCAAAAAGTGAAATTTAAGGACAGAGACCTTATTACGCAGTGATCAACACTGAGTAGATACTTGTATTTTAAATCCTTTCTCAGAGTGCAATTATCTACCAAGGGTATGCCTATTTTCCTTAACCAAATTCAAAATTGAAGATGTTCCCTTCATTATTTTCTATTAAGGAAAAAGATAGTAAAAATAACCTTTAAAAATCACGGTGACTACCAAGAAAACACGCTAAACTATGGGAAATGGGTTAACACTTATATTCTTTATTTATCAAAAGATAGTTCATGGATAAAGTCACTGAGAATTTTTGGCCTTGGTGAAGGAAATCATGAATAACATTCAAAGTGTATTGAATAAAAAAGAAGGTCATACAAGGATTTCAGCATTGAGAATAGGTGGGGAAGCAGTGCAAATGAATCGCACAAAGCCTATCTTTTAATTATACTGAAAACATTATTACGGAACAAAGAGTGATACTTTTTAACGTCATATCTCTGTCTGAAAATGATTGTCCAATAAAGATGGGAAAGAAACCTGACATCCCACGTTTTGTTGGCAAATACCCTGACAATACAGCAGAGGAAAATTCGTATTACAAAAAAGTTCGTGACTGGAATAACAGAGGTGGATTAGGGCTCAATAAGTCAGCTAGTTCATGTCATTGCTTAACTGGGTAAAAGCAATTCATCCAAAGTCAACTGGCTAGTCTATTTTAATACCTCCTATAAAATATACCTCCTCCTGCAATCAGCTTTAGTAAATAGCTCCAGAGCATAAAGGCCTATTTATTGAGAAAGTATTATCTCAAGGTTAAGAGAAAGAAATGCCTTACGTATTGATGTAACTTTTGCAAACACTGTAGAACTTGTCAAATGATATATCAGGAAAAGTGTTTTTATCTAGCTTTATGGCTTTAAATACAATTTAATTTAACTATGACTTAAAAATGTATACCTCTGGTTCTCACCCTTCGCTTGAACTCTAGATTTGTGTATCCAACACCTTACTTAATATCTCCACTTGTTTTCTAATACTCATCTTAAAACTAGCGTGTCAAAAACTGAAAACCTGCATACCTTCTTCTCTCTCATGCGCATGCACACACACACACACAAACATACACACACACAGTTGGCTCCTACAGCCTTGTCATCTTAGTGAATGGCAACGCCATACTTCGAGTTGAACAGCTCAAAAATCTTATAGCTATCCTCTCCATTAGGAAATCCTTTTGTCTCAATCCTTTGAACATTATCAGTATCCCACCACTTTTCATCACCTCCATTACTAGCTTGTTCAAAGCCATTATCATCTATCAGATGTTCAATTCCCATAACTTCCTGCCCGCTCCTTTCCCACTTTCACAGTAGCACAGGGTAGGGTACTTGTCTTCTACTAATTATAATCTCTGTGTCCTCCTGCACTCTATTCTAATAAAAGCCTCATGATCCTATTAAAACATAATTCAAATCTTGTCATTCCTCTGCTCATAACTCTCATGATTTCCTACCTCATTCAGAGAGTGTCTTCTTGGTGTAGACTTCTCCAATCACTCTGTATAAAATAGCAAGCTCTATCTGGCATGCCTTTCTGCTTTGCTTTACTAGTTTCTCTAATAATTATCACTATCTGACAAATTCTATGTTTAGTTATTTATATAATTCCTGTCTACCCTCATTAGAATCCAAGCTCCATGTAGGTTAAGGGCACATGTCTATTTTATTTGTTGCTTTGTTACAAGCACCTAGAAAAGTACTCAGCTCAATAAATATTTTTCAATGAATAAATGCATCAAGCAAAGACAAGAACAATGTTAAAAGGGTTGTGACTGAAATCCACTGTATGATGAATTATTATGGATTGAATTGTGCTTAAGTCCTAACCCCTGGAACCTATGAATTGGACCATATTTAGAAATGGAGTCTCTGCAGATGTGATCAAGTTAAGATGAGATCATATGAAGACTAGGCTCACCATAATCCAGGGATTTGTGTCCTTGTAAGAAAAGGGAAATTTGAACACAGACAACACACCCACAGAAGAATGCCATGTGAATAAAGAGACAGAAGTTGGAGGACTGCATCTACAAGCCAAAGAATGCTAAGGATTGCCCCACAAAAGATAGGAATAAACAAGGAAGGATCCTCCTCTAAAGCCTTAAGGGTGAGCATGGCCCTGCCAACTCCCTGATTTTCAATTTCTGGCCTCCAGAACAGAACAAAATAAAATTTTTTTGTTTTAAACGACCCAATTTGTTACAAGAGCCGTAGGAAACTAATACATGAATGTTATATTCTTCATCAAACCCTAGAATATTAGAAGTTCAGCTGAATCTTTAAATGGAAGGTTTTTTGTCTTGTGGTACACGGGCCTCTCACTGTTGTGGCCTCTCCTGTTGCAGAGCACAGGCTCTGGACGCGCAGGCTCAGCAGCCATGGCTCACGGGCCCAGCCGCTCCGTGGCATGTGGGATCTTCGCGGACCGGGGCACAAACCCGTGTCCCCTGCATCGGCAGGCGGACTCTCAACAACTGCGCCACCAGGGAAGCCCCAAATGGAAGGCTTTAAATAAACGTATTTTAGGTCTTTTTCACAGAACAATACTCACTTTTCTTGACCAACAACAGTGGTCTTGGGCTTTCAGTGTCCATTAAACTCATGAGACAAAATAGGCTTCTCTCTGTAAATAGTCTTTACACAGTTTCTAAGAAAGCACGTAGGAATAGACAACCTGGCATGCACAGGAAACACAGAGCAGAGGCTCATGACTCCCAGAACTAGCTGCTGAATGACCCAATTTCTCCAAGTTGGGATGTACATGATCACAGGGGATGAAGTCTAATTGATGTGAACCACCTTAGCTCATGGAAGCCATCAGCTTCAGGATCCCACCAGCTTTTCTACCTTGCTAGACTCATAATCCTCTTAGAGGTATGGAACTAAATCTCATCTCTGATGCAGCTGACTGCTCATCATTTACAGGTTATTCAGTAAACAGTCCAGACACCCCAAGTATAGGTGCATAATTCATTATACATCAACCTCAGCAGGACTCTTATTTATCTTGCATCTGGCACACGCTAAAATATTCCCCATGTTTATGTTTCAAGGAGGAGTAAAGCAAGGGTTGAATCCTTAGATGTCCCTCAGGCAAAAGGAAAAATAACAGATCAGATAAATTACCCTTTCCCCACAGAATATAATATATAGCTTTAAAATATAATATATCCAAGAACTGTCTAGATGAATTAATTTTTTTTAAGTTTATTTATTTGTGTAGCACATTATGCACTTTAAAGCATTTAAATATACCCACATTTGTCCTCAACAACTCACTGAGGCAAGATTGGTTACCTGCAATCTTCTTTGCTTACTACAATCCCCCAAATGAAAATATCAGTAGCTTACGAATGGCCTTCCTACTAAATCTCCCGACACCTATGATTAGGAGCCTGTTGCTGCTAATTAAGTCAAATTAGGGATGTTTAGATGTATTCCCAAATTTTGAAGGACAAGCTTATAAAAATAATTAGTAACCTCTTGTTAACATTTCCTGACTCCACTTTAGATACTGATTATTGGGAAGTTATAGTCATCGCTGTGGTCTAGCCCAGTATTGTGTAGGTATATTTTCCTAACCAGCTATGGGTGGCTCCTGGGTCTAATCTAGGGAATGTAACAACCTAATCTCTGAAATTCTGCCAGTCATCAAACAGAGCTACATCACTGTGGTGAACTCCATAGAACTGAACAAAAACTAGAAAGCCAAATCCCCTAAATTATTCCATAGGAAAATACACTACTACTTATAAGAATCTGATTTATATAAATCAAGGCAGTATAGAATCTCCAGAGAGCCCTATTCTACTTCTTTATCAAAATTTGTGACATCATTCTTTTATACACTGATTTTTTTAAATTGATACTTGTCAGTACATTTTGGTATAATAAATTTATTCTATCTACTCTTTCCTTTTCTGTAGAAAAATGTGCACATGTATTTTTCTTCCTGATTTGATAATTTTTTTTGACTTCTAACAACACATATTTCCATTGGCATGCATTAATAGTCTCAGACTGCCAAAAAGTATTGCTAATTCAGAATAATTATTACATTCAATATAGCAAACACTCTAGTATGATATAGCTCTCATTCCCTCCTTTATTAAGCAAATATTTATTGAACACTTGCTATGTGCGAAGTACTAGAAAGCGCTAGGATGTTTATAGCAGTGATGCATAAAACATAATTACTCTCTGGTCACAATCTGATTGAAAATAAGCCTTAACGTTATGGAATCCCTAAAAATGTACAAATTGCTATCACATCATCATAACCAATTGCTTTACACTATTTTCTGGAGTTTAGGTTTGAAATTTTAAATGTTTTTGAATCTAATATTTCAACATGGAACATAATAAGCATTAGGAAAGTTACTATATTAATAAAATTCCCTGGTCAAATAAGTTTGAGATACCAGCATACTATATTCCAGAGTATAATACTTCCTCAGCAGCTATGAAAAGTACTTCAATAAAGGAACCTGTTCGTCCCATTGGTTCTAAACTCATTTGACTCTCATTTTTCCACATATTACCTAGCAAAATCCTAGAGAACCGATATTTTGGAGAACACAGTTTGATGGGTCAAATAAATAATAAATACTGATGGGTCTATTTGATTTAAAAAGTAGGCTTAAGTCATGTTATTTTCTAAAGTATTTATTCATAGGTTGAACCAATCTGTCTTAAATAGCTTTCTGCTTTTAGGAAGCTATCTCAGGTTGAGGAGTACTCCAATAGGGATTAGCTTGATGTTTTTTCCTCTTTTCTTTAGCTAGAGATGGTACCAAATACTTCACAATATAGCAAGCGAAAAACATTCTCTTGGAGTAGATTACTCCTTTGTTAATTCCACAAAAATTTGTTAGCCCATTTCTGTGTCAGGTTCTGTGTTAGGCACCGGGGCCACAGTGAGAAGCAAAGAGACCAGGCAGCTGCACTAGTGGAGTTTAACACTAGTACAGAACAGACCTTAATCCAATAACCACACAGAGAAACACATAAATTTCAAATGAATAGCTTTTAGGAAGAAAGGCTACTTTTTTTACTCTGAGAAAAACCGATCAAATGGTCTCCCCTAGCTATGTAACTGTAAAAAAAAATCAAATTACCTTCAGGTGATCTTTCCTCTTCTTGGAAGAATAAGCTTCTCTTGGCTTCTCCCTCAGATGATTAAATATCTTGGTAGCAAGTTCTACTGTCCTGGGGAAGCAAAATAGCAATGGAGTTATGCTTTGAGTAGCTTTGGGACACCACTGTTGGTGGCTCTGCACAAAAGCTAGACAGTTTTTCTGGAGCCAATCTCTAGAACTAGCCCTGACCCCGGGAAGACTGGCTGCCCCGCATTTGGGGAAGCTGTGATCTTGAACTGAATGAATGACCTGGTAGGCCATGAGAGTAAGACTGGAACCTCAGGCCACCTGGGATATGAAGACCTCTCAGCTAAACTCAACACCGGCTATTAGCAAAACTGCTATGAAAGGGCTCTGACCTTCTGATACAAGCTAGACTAAAGGATCAGCTGCCTCCACTGAGTTACAGAACCACTTTTCAAAAATAACTTCCGGTATGAGAATGACTTCACAACTCACCAGCCGGCAAGTTCTGCCAAAGATATTCATTCTTGAGTCTTGAGACACAAGCAAACTGTGTCTCAAATCTCAATCACTTCAATCCTGTGAGGTAACAAAATCAGAACCTGGCTATTCCCACTTCCCTGGGCTAACCTAGCACCCAGTGGAAGTGAGCAGATGATGGAGTTGAAAGTGTTTTTATGTTAGGCTCCTGGCTCTATTCATCTGGCACTTCTCTTATCGGAGCTTGTTTTTTTGGAAACAGGAAATATAACAATGTGGTTTTTTCTTCTTTCCATTTTCTTATACCTAATATTTGCTCTAGTCACAATAAGACTTCTACTTATTATGGGCTGGGAGATATGAATTAGATCTTTAGAGCAGAAATATTAGAGAAAAATAAAGTTTCTGATCTTCATAATAGGATATTTTTCTGTTTTAAAGACAGATAACTATATTTAAAACAAAGCTTTATCTAGGAATAAATACTTTCCTAAATACTGGCTTGCACATTGACCTACAGACCTGGTGAGATACATAATAGAGTTCAACATAGAGAGGTCCAGAGCAAAACAGAAGCCTGCCCCTTGGAGTCTTGAGGGATTTCAATGACAAGGAAGACAGCAGATAAGTGAGGCTGCCAGTAGAATGCATGTCTTGATCTCCTCTCTCTAGACAGACGCCCAGAGGTAGGAGGTGAATTTGATTGAAGTGGCTTGAAATGGCAGTGAGGAACTTGTTCCATAATCATATTTGGGAATCTAAATGGAGACTGTTTAATAGGATGGTTTCGCACCCATTAGGAAATGCATGTTGGAAAACTATGCACCCATCATGGTTAGGCATAAGAAGGACTTGAGTGCACCTAAGCTTCTCTTGGCTTCTATGAGGTATGAAGGGAATCACATATCAAACTAACCCAGAGGAAAGGGGTTACAGAATACACCGAGTTGACAGTGAACCAACAGACCTGCCATGGATGCCGCCACCATGATCGTGGTGGGAGGTGACAATACAACAAATACTACAGCGGAGACAACCTAGTACAAGGGCTGAGTGGAGGTGCTAGTCCAGTGACCAAACCTCTAGGGGTTTTTTCACTGCCAGTGAGTGACTAGTTGCTTCCTAGTTGGCCAGAGTTAGATCACCAATTACCTACATCATAATCTTTCTGTTGAAACAATGTGGTTTCTGTTTTTCTTATTAATCTGGCCCAAATGGATAACAATCATATTGTTTTTAATCCTAGAAAAAGATCACGTGTAATTCAATTTTAGGTTAATTTCTTTCGAAGAAAAAAGAGAGAGACTAAAACTCAAGACAAGTTACTCAGAAAATACTTCTCACACACATAATACAGGAAGCTGTATCATTGATTAGATTCATATGGTTCTTTGCCTTCTTATATGTACACTTTTCAAATTCAAAAGGATTTCTCACGTTTATCGTGTCCTCTTCCCTTACCCTGCGTGGGTATGAAATTCTGTCTATACTGAGAAATGCAACTGCATACAGATGTTTATCATGTTGGTTGCATATATCCTAACATTTGTAAAAAATAAGTGGTTACTTGGATATATCAGCAGGTTTCATTTTACATGTGTGACAGAAGCATGGTCTAAAAATACAATACAGTATTTATATCTTAGCCTGGATGAGAGGCAAATTTAAGAGTAATCTAAAAATATGCCTCCAAGCAAAGTGAAAATTTTAAAGTAGGAATTTTCTAAATACAAAATAAATACATCTTCAAGGGAATGAGTTCCTTTTATTTTAAGTGCCCATCTCACCATCACTTCTCCTCAAAGCATAGCCGCTACTATTTGTATATCCCTATGTGTAATTGGAATACTGAAATATTTGTAAGTGACGGGTAGTTAAAAAAATAATTAAACCATGAGTATGTTTCTGTATACCACACATTGTAACATACATTTGATTGACCTGATAATAATAAAAAAAAAATAACAGTTTTTTTCAGGGGTGTGTTTGAGAAATAGAAGGGCTGCAAAACTGACCAAGACATCAAATAGTTTTACAGTGAATACAAGCGAGAAGGACACCTTGCATGAATGGTGAATGTTGAGTGATGCTCTAAGGGATTCAGGGGCTCTAACCTAACTAAAAACAACATCCTGAGAGGTGCAAGCAGGAAAGCATGCTATTATACCTCACAGGAAACATTCTGATTCTGGTGTCTCATTCTCATGACAAAGGTGGCAACCAGAATAGAGAACAGCACAGCATGGATCCATGCTCATGACAAAGACAGGATGAAGAATGGAAAATAATGCAAAGTTAGCACCTTCTTGCTCAAATATATTGTAATCCTAGGGTCTTCCTCTCTTCCAGCAAGGATGTGAGACATTTAGTCTTGACAAAGTGTAACTGTGATCTAATAATTGGTAGAACTCCAGGCTTTAGAGAGTTTCAAGGTTTGTTTTACAAATAGGAAGGTGTATTATCATTCATAAGTGTTTTCAGTTTCCCAAAAAGGCTTTTTTTTAAAAAAAAAAGAAAATATAATTGTTATACCACAGAATCAGGGATATAGGAAGTAGAACCAGGATTCTTCAAAACTTGTGTTGTAGTACTCTTAGACTATTAGCAAGAGAAAATAATTTATGTTGGACAAAGATAGGAAAAAAAATCTACAAGTGCTGCCATTATAAAATTTGTCATTGTAGCTAATAATAATACAGAACAATAGCACAGTTCTATGTTTGAATGTGTGCTCATGCCATTGCGTGTGTATGGATGGCAGATAAGCTAGAGATTGTAATAATAAAATAAATTTATAAGGGTCAGAAAAACAACTCATTGTCACGTCTTTGAAAAATATTTTTCAAGGGTCAAAGCTCCACAGTGAAAGCAAAAGTGAAGAAAGTTAAGTATTTTTTTTAAAATATAACTTGTATGTAAACACTATTATTTGAGTATCTCTTTCACTTTCTGTAATAATCTGACTATTCCAAACTGTAATTAGGGAAATTCACTATAAATTTAACAGGCTGTAACTGTTTAAAATCTTATGAATGTGAATTTTCAAACCTTCATTCCAAAATATTTTTTGCCATATTGAGATCGTGAACTTCTGAAATGACATTCTGAAGAATTCTAGTAGCAATATAATAGAGGTTTTATATACCTTAATGTATTTAACTCTCACAAAACTTCTGTGAGAAAGGACCAGTTGTTATCGCCCAGCTGGGATGGAATCTTGAAGTTCGAAAATACGGAGTGAAGTTGGCACTAAAACTGGAAGCATTATCCTTTGAGACATGTACTGTGCCAAACACATGTGGAGAAGTTTAAATCTATTTTTCATATGAAGAATGAAATGACCTGATAATTGTATGTAATTTATTCATGAGTGGAAATATGAGAAATATGAGATACAAAAAGCAACTTATTGAAGGAGGTGTCAGCAGATCTGGATTTTGCATATATATATCTTCTACTTGTTTTTTGTTTTAAAGGTCTCAGCAGTAGTCAGACAGCTTATTCAAAATGGGAAATCAGGTATTTAGACACCTGTCCCACTAAGCTATTGATGTGAACATCTTAAAGATCTCATGACAGAGACGATAACTAAGCATATTAGAGTCACAGCTCAGTTTTAATTCCTGAAGCACTGTGCAGTGGCCCAAATAGAAGAAGAAACTACTTTGAAAGAAGAAACAAGTTGAAGCTCATTAGCTAAATCCTAGTTGGTGAGATGTCAGGGGGGAATCTGAATGTGATGTAACAGTGGGGATCATGCTGCATGCAGAGTTCAAGAAACTGAAATATTAAGTTAAACAAAAGGTATACAAGAGATATAGTCCAAAATAAAGAGAGAGACACACAGCTAATAGAAGTAAGCTTGAAACATTCTCAGAATGTGTAGGTACATAGAAAAAATGTCAACAATAATAACAACTGCTAACATTTTTTGGTTCTTACTCTGTCATAAGCATCATACTAAGTGCTTTATGTGCATTAACTCATCCTCACAATAATTCCATGATGTAGGATTGTTTTTATTATTATTAAGATTTTATCTTTTTTTTTTTTTTTTTTTCAGTACACGGGCCTCTCACTGTTGCGGCCTCTCCCATTGCAGAGCACAGGCTCCGGACGCACAGGCTCAGTGGCCATGGCTCACGGGCCCAGCCGCTCCGCGGCATGTGGGCTCTTCCCGGACCGGGGTACGAACCCGTGTCCCCTGCATCGGCAGGAGGACTCTCAACCACTGCGCCACCAGGGAAGCCCAAGATTTTATCATTTTATATATAATGAGACTGGGACACAGAGAGATTTAGAAGGTGCACATCTACTAAGGATTGGAACTAGACTAACTCAGGCAGCTGGCTGTAGGGTTTGTGCCTTTAGTAACTAAGATACAACCTCTTATAATGTCGAAAGCATTACCGATGGAGGAAGGAACCTAGAGAGGGCTGGCATTCTAAGGATTCCGTTGAAAAAAATGTATAGCAATGATAATTTTCTTATTATTTAAACTGTGTCTTTTGACTGTACTTTAGGCTGACTAGGGCTGGAAAATATAGGTTGCATGTATAGAAGGAAAAAATGGAAGAGAAGCATAGGAAAAAGAAGAAACAGAAAAGGAAATGAAGGGAAGGAACTCCATCTAGAACAACACACATTCTACCCTGCTCCCCGTATAATGCATTACTGGTTAGCCTTTGCTGCAAGGGCCCAAAGGAACATGAGCCAATATTGCAATTATTACCCTCACTGGATGCCATCCTGTGGGTCCTCATTTAGTGCTATTGTTTGTTTATATTTGCTAATAAGCTTTGAGTTATTGGTTCTGTTCCCAGTCAATTAAAAGTGGTTTACAGGAAAAGGAAAGAATGTGCGATTAGGGCAATCCAAAAGGTAATTAAAATATGTTTGGAATCCCTGTTACATAAATAATACCTCTTCATATTTATTTGTTCTCAGAGGAGTTGCCGAATATCACTAGAAAATGGAAAAGTTAGATGCTCAGAATTTTTCATTAAAAGAAAGAACATCTTACTGTTTTCTTTAGAATGCACTGGAGAAGGAAAGCCTGGTGTCAAGGCTGTCAGCTCAGACTGCCCAGGTATACAGTGACTGATGCTTGGAAAAAAAGGGTTGCAGCCATTAGAATGTGAAGAGTAAGCATTTAGTGTCTTTCATTTTGTGCTAGTTCTTCTATTTGCTAAATATAGTGAAATATTCTAAACATCAAAACACTAACAGGGCTTCCCTGGTGGCGCAGTGGTTGAGAGTCCGCCTGCCGATGCAGGGGACATGGGTTCGTGCCCCAGTCCGGGAGGACCCCACATGCCGTGGAGTGGCTGGGCCCGTGAGCCATGGCCACTGAGCCTGCACGTCCGGAGCCTGTGCTCCGCAACGGGAGAGGCCACAACAGTGAGAGGCCCATGTACAGCCAAAAAAAACAAAAAACAAAAAACCCTAACAAAGTCAATATCCTAGGATAATTTGGTATACATAAGTCCCAAAATGTTAGCATTGATTTTTGCCCCTTTTACGTCATCTAATAGAAACCTAAGTGACTTAGCTGCTATTCCTGTGGTCCAAGAGATCATGTCCCTTTGATGTCCTCCACATCTGGAAGATTTTATTTTCTCTGTGCAAATCATTTAACTCCCCTAAGTCATATCTTCTCATCTCTAAAATGCAATAGATAAGATATTAAATTTTCTCTCTTCTTTATTGCCTTCTAATGACACTTCGTTTAAAGATTACTTTCTGTTCCTCTAGTGACAGGGATAATTTTAAATGATTTTATTTTTGAATGTTTTATATTCAAATCTGTGCTAATGATTTCTATTATTGATACTCAGATTTAGTATTCAGACAAGTATTGGAGAGAACATGATAGAACTGATCTGTGAAGTAACCAAATAAACATATTTATGCCTATATGCATCCATCATACACAAGCAAGCAGAGTTGGAAAAATATTGTCAGAATGTTTTAAGCAAACATACCGATATGTATACAATCAAAAAAGCAATTGTATCTCCTGTGAAGCAACTGTCTTGGAAGGCTGTAGACTTTATTTCAACAACTACACCACTGTTCAATAAAGGTTTTTAACTTATCGTCTGAAATTGCCTTAAGAACCTATGGCACTTTTATGTTAATGCCTAAATCCTGGCAAAATTTTATCAATGATAAGTATGTTTGGTTAATCACAAAGAGGATCTAATGTCTCATAGGGCTTACTGAATGGCTCTCACATAATACCAAAACAAGTATTCCAAAATTGTTTTGAACAGTGGCAGCATCCATGCAACGCATATACTCATCTATGTCGGAATATGCTAAGACTCCTTTGAATGAGCTTTCCCAAGGGAATTAATATAAAGAAGAATATCATTCATTTGGAAGTATGATTTCTAGCCTTTTCTTTTATAAATTCCTTGCTTTAGCATCTATACAGATTTTCTTCTATCTATAGAAAGAGTATGAATATCTGTCATAAAATAATTGTCATAATGTATTGATAAATTTATTCTTTCCACATTGTACATATTTCAAGTATATATCACCACGTGTATAATTGTAGAATTATACACAGTTACCTGAAAGGTGGGACAGATGATTTAAGATGACATTTTTCTTTCTATTCTATCCAATTTGTGTGATTATTATTATTTTTTTTGTGTGGTATGCGGGCCTCTCACTGTTGTGGCTTCTCCCGTTGCAGAGCACAGGCTCCGGACGTGCAGGCTCAGCGGCCATGGCTCACGGGCCCAGCCGCTCTGTGGCATGTGGGATCTTCCCAGTCCGAGGCACGAACCTGTGTCCCCTGCATCAGCAGGCAGACTCTCAACCACTGCGCCACCAGGGAAGCCCAATATTTTCTTTAATAGTATTTTTAAAAAGAAATATATTATTTGATAAAATGATTGCTCAACTGAATTCCATCAAAATGTCATCGTTTTTATGTGCTTAAAAGGCTTCTTATTAAGTGATAAAAAATTATAATTGGACAAAAAATGGATACTAAAATGAATGATTTAAAAATGTTTCAATAAAATTTAGCATAAAATGTAAAGCAAATATAAAAAAAGTCCCTTTATTAATTAGAAATAAGATTTGAATTTTTCTAACTCATCCTACATATTTTATATGTATTCATAAATATGTATGACATATACAAACACAGGTACACATACATTCTATTATTTACTACCTTTGGTTATTTCTATACATATACCATACTTTTTAAAAGGTTTCACTTTTAGTTTACATTTATGATACTGAATTGCTAGATCCTTAAATATATTTCTACATGCTTTGATAAAATGTATATCTATACATAAAGCTTTTTATATTGTTACTATGGGGAAAAAAGAAATTGCCTTCAGTTAGTAAATTTGAATCATGCTTTTTAAAATTCTCTGTTGAATCTAAGTAAGAAAAAGTTCTGTGAATAAATTATTTTTCTCAAAAAATATGCTAAAGATAACTGTATAAATCTATGGTTGATAATCCTAGAATATATTTGAAAATAAATTTAATTGTGAAAGAAAAATACTCTGTCCATAATCTAAGAGAAATGAGGTACTTTTCATTAAAAAAGAAATGTGGAGTATCTAAATAAGTTATAAATGTACATTTCCAAAATAGGAGATAGAGCATTATTTTAGCATTTATGTTATTCACTGAATACCAACTACACATTGCACCAAAACCACAGAAGACACAAAGACAATGGGCAAGATATCATCATTCCCTTCAAGAGGCCTATGTTCTAATAACAAACTGGCATGGAAAATGTTATAATACACATTAAAATGTCATATATAAATACCCATATACTTTCTCTGGGGGAAAACAAAACTGAAGAGATGATCATCTCAACTGTATGTGTTGAAGAAAATTATCTGAGGGACAAGCCATTTTGACTGATCCATGAAATTTAGTCCAGAGGCCTGTTAATACCCCATGTGTATTAGTTATCTATTGCTGCATAAGAAATTACCCCTAAATTTAGCAACTTCAATACACATTTATTATCACTCAGTTTCTAGGGATCAGGAATCTGGGTAGCGCTTAGGTGGATCCTCTGCCTTACACTCTCTCATAACCAAGGGATCAGGCCAGGTTCTCCAGTTTCACCTGAAGCCTCGACTGGGGAAAGACCCACTTCCACATTCACTTGGCCTTTTTGGCAATTCCTCAGACGTGGTTGGACTGAGGGCCGTTCCCTGCTGGTTTTGGTCACAGCATAGCCTCAATTAATTCCTTGGGGTATGGGGCTCTCTGCCATGGCAGCTTGCTTCTTCTGAGTTTGAAAGTCAAATAAGGGAACAAAGAGAGTGTGCTAGCAAGATGGAAGTCATAAGCTTTTGTAACCTGATCGTGGAAGTGAAATCCCATTACTTTTGTTGTATTCTATTGGTTAGAAGCAAGTCACTAGATGCAGCTCCCACTCAAGGAGAAGGTAATTGCCCGTGGATAGGAATTCAAGGAAGTGAGGTCATTGAAGGCCAACTTAGAACTCTGCCTACCATATAGGTTAATAAAAATACATTTAGAAGTTCTATTAGTGAAAACAGGAATAAAAACTTTCAACTACATGTACTAAAGAAAAGTTTTTTAGGGCACTATCCATTCAGATTGATCCTTGAAGTTTAGTTCAGAAGCCTGTTAACACTCCAAGTGACTAAAAGATTTTCATTTTGCAGCTAGGTGTTACAGAAGTGAGTATTAAGAATTCCTTTTGACCTAGGATCATACTATTATGGGTAACTACTATTGCTTGAACACTTATTCTTTGAACTGCTATTCCTTGAGCCACTGTGTATGTTCTCACTTAATATAATAATCTACTTATAAGGTAAAATTGTATTTAGATGAGAAATAATGAGCACATCACCTAAAGTACTTTAGTGTAACACGTTGCAGTAATAAACAGACCCAACATGCAATGGCTGAATGCAACCAAAGCTTATTTCATGTTTACATAACATTCCAGTATCTGTTCAGATTGGCAAGTGGTAGGATGAGGCAATGGACCCTCCCAAAATTTTCATCTAGGGACTCAGGCTGATGGTTTCTCTGCCATCTTCAATATGCATCCTCAAATAGTGTCAAAGGAGTTTCCAGAAAACCATAGAGGAATTCATGTAGACAGATCTTCTGGGCCTCACGTGAAAATGACGCACATCACTTCTGCTCAACGTCCCTCGGTTAAAACTCCATCATTTGGCCAGCCCTCATTGAAGAGGAAGCTTAGCACCATAATCAAGTGGGATTTATCCCAGGGATACAAGGATTTTTCAATATGCACAAATCAATCAGTGTGATACACCACATCAAAAAACTGAATAATAAAAACCATATGATCAACTCAGTAGTTGCAGAAAAAGCTTTTGACAAAATTCAACATCTATTTATGATTTAAAAAACTCTCCAGAAAGTGGGCATGGAGGGAATATACGTCAACATAATAAAAGCCATATACGACAAACCTACAGCTAACATCATATTCACTGGTAAAAAGCTAAAAGCATTTCCTCTAAGATCAGGAACCAGACAAGGATGTCCACTCTCACCACTATTATTCAACATAGTTTTGGAAGTCCTAGCCAAGGCAATCAGAGAAGAAAAAGAAACAAAACGGATTCAAAGTAGAAAAGAAGAAGAAAAACTGTCATTGTTTGCAGATGAAATGATACTATACACAGAAAATTCTAAAGATGCTACCAGAAAACTATGAGAGCTCATTAATGAATTCAGTAAATTTGCAGGATACAACATTAATACACAGAAATCTGTTGCATTTCTATACACTAACAATGAAAGATCAGAAAGACAAATTAAAGAAACAATCTCATTTACCACTGCATCAAAAAGAAAAAAATACCTAGGAATAAACATAACTAAGGAGGCAAAAGACCTGTACACCAAAAACTATAAGATGTTGATGAAAGAAATCAAAGATAACACAAACAGATGGAAAGATATACCATGTTCTTGGATTGGAAGAATCAATATTGTCAAAATGTTTATACTACCCAAGGCAATCTACAGATTCAATGCAATCCCTATCAAATTACCAAGGGCATTTTCCATAGCACTAGAACAAAAAATTTTACAATTTGTATGGAAACACAAAAGACCCCAAATAGCCAAAGCAATCTTGAGAAAGAAAAACAGAGCTGGAGGAATCAGGCTTCCTGACTTCAGACTATATTACAAAGCTATAGTCATCAAAACAGTATTGTACTGGAACAAAAACAGAAATACAGATCAATGGAACAGGATAGAAAGCTCAGAAATAAGCCCACGCAGCTATGATCAATTAATCTATGACAAAGGAGACAAGACTACAAAATGGAGAAAAGATAGTCTCTTCAATAAATGGTGCTGGGAAAACAGAACAGCTACATGTAAAAAAAAATGAAATTAGAACATTCTTTAACACCATACACAAAAATAAACTCAAAATGGATTAAAGACCTAAATGTAAGGCCAGACACTATGAAACTCTTAGAGGAAAACATAGAACACTCTTTGACATAAATTGCAGCAATATCTTTTTCAATCCATCACCTAGACTAATGGAAATAAAAACAAAAATAAACAAATGGGACCTAATTACACCCAAAAGCTTTTGAAAAGCAAGGGTAACCATAACGAAAACGAAAAAACAACTCACAGAATGGGAGAAAATATTTGCGAATGATGCGACCAACAAGGGATTAATCTCCAAAATTTACAAACAGCTCATACAGCTCAATATCAAAAAAACAAACAACCCCATCAAAAAATGGGCAGAAGACCTAAATAGACATTTCTCCAAAGAAGACATACAGATGGCCAAGAGGCACATGAAAAGATGCTCAACATCACTAATTATCAGAGAAATGCAAATCAAAATTATAGTGAGGTATCACCTAACACCAGTCAGAATGGCTATCACCAAAAAGTCTACAAACAATAAATGCTGGAGAGGGTATGGAGAAAAGGGAATCCTCCTACACTGTTGGTGGGAATGTAAATTGGTAAAGCCACTACAGATAACAGTATGGAAGTTCCTTTAAAAACTAAAAGTAGAGCTACCGTATTATCCAGGAATCCCACTCCTGGGCATATATCTGGAGAAAAACATGGTTTGAAAAGATACGTGTACCCCAATGTTCATTGCAGCTCTGTTTACAACAGCCAAAACATGGAAGCAACCTAAATGTCCATTGACAGATGGATGGATAAAGAAGATGTGGTACATATATACAATGGAATATTACTCAGCCATTAAAAAGAATGAAATAATGCCATTCGCAGCAACATGGATGGATCTGGAGATTATCATAGTAAGTGAAGTAAGTCAGACAAAGACAAATATTATATGATATCGCTGATCTGCAGAATCTAAAAAAGTGATACAAATGAACTTATTTACAAAATAGAAACAGACTCACAGACTTTGAGAATGAACTTATGCTTACCAGGGGGGAAGAGTGGGAGGGAGGGATAGATTGGGAGTCTGGGATTGATACGTACACTCTGCTATACTTAAAACAGATAACCAACAAGGACCTACTGTATAGCACAGGGAACTCTGCTCAATATTCTGTAATAACCTAAATGGGAAAACAATTTGAAAAAGAATAGATACTTGTATATATATAACTGAATCACTTTGCTGTGCACCTGAAACTAACACATTATATATTATATTATATATAATAATAATAATATATAACATTATATATTATTATTATTATAGTTGATTATAGTTAATCAACTATATTACAATATAAAATAAAAATTTTTAAAAAAAGAAATGTAGTCTTGTTCAGCAGCCTAAGAAGGAATGGAAAATGTATTTTGTTGAACCAGTAGTTTCTACCGTAAAGTAAATGTCAGGATTCTAAATAAGGCTGATATCACTCAGGTTGAAAAACTGCATGTACTAGAATGTAGTACACCTATGTATGTGATGGTGCTCAGGGCATTTTGAGCTCCAGGTTCAGAGGAAAACAACCGAAATCACAGAGTGGTTGCTTCTACCAAAGGCAGTACAAGAAGGTGGTGTGCTTACTCTCACCTTATGATAAGCTCTGTTAGGAAATTTTTAGCCATTCATTTTAACCTGAAAAAAACTACAAATAAATATCTAGTCGCAGTATCATTTTAAGAGTCCCCAAGACACAGGTCAGTATGTGTGTTTGTGTGGGAAGAGCAGAGAGGGCTGAGGAAAATTCATGATATTAAATACAGGCCATGGGGAATTTCATGGGCTTCATTTTGGGAGCATTCACTGTACTATGCTACCACCTATATATAGAATGGATGCTTAAATCAAGGACCAGGTCAAGAAGCCAAAGAACTTTCTGTGTCCTCCTGATTTTCTAATATTTTCAGAATATGATTGCTCTGGATTTTATTCTTTTTCTAACACCTTTGATAAACTTAAATCTATCTTAGTGGTGGTTGATCTTCAACATGATGATGATGCATTTCATCCCCTCACTGACATCTGCCATACATACCTTCCATTAAGTGATTTATTGACCATATTTTTTACATCAAAGAGTAACCTAACAACCTGATTCCTGGGACTCCATGTTTATCAAGTAAGTATTGAAAGACCAAGTACTTAGACCCTCCAATTTCACGTGTATCTATTTATTACTCACCACCCAAATACTTCTGGCCAGAAAGAGCAGGGGATTCAAGTATATATGATAGAATACATCCCACTGACAACCAACTAATTTACCTACTTTGCTACTTCCAAGAACACACACCACTCACTGTACTTCTCTATCCAAAATGCTCTTTTCACGGTTTCAGTAGCTTTGACCCCTACTAACACCCTATGTTCCAGCTATTACTGTCAGAAGTTGAATGGATCATCAGGCTTCTCTGGTGGAACTTGAGGGTCCACTGTGGAAGGATCAAAACTGGTATAAGAATTATCCCAATCAGCATGAGGCCAAAGGGAAAACCATTCCTCCTGTTTGGCTCTCTAAGCATCCCACGTTGCCAGAAGTCAACTACTTCAAAGTGATCAAGGGCATCAAGTCTGAGCCTTGTGACTCCTGTTGTGCATGTCCAGATGAATCTATATTATGCTTCATTGCTATTCACTAGCCTTCCATAGTCTACTCCTCCTTCATTTGCCTATTCACTCAAAATAGAAAATTTGAAAATTTCATACAAGATGTGATACAGTCCCACTCATGCCATGATTCACTTCAGTGAAAGTCCAATGAACCTAGTCCAATGCAATCAATCCACAGAAAAAATTCTGGTTAAGAACCTCCCTCTTCTTAGGATGCCTTAGGGTTAGAGTCTTTGGCACCTTAGATGCTGGGGCTTGGGTTGTGTTTAAATGATAATAGATTAATAATATAATTAATAATAAATTAATTTAAATTATTTGACCTTAATAACTTTCTTCTAGGTATGAAAATAGCCAAAGATATCCATATAAAAATCATATTCTTTGTAGATCATAACCGCCGTGGATATTTTCTCTTAAGTTCTACTGGCTCATTTACCTGACTGCCACTATTGGTCCTTCTTGTTTAGCTAATTTCTTCCTTTCCATCATAGTTCTGGCCTTGATGTTCCAGATGTTTTTTTTCATTTTGAAACTGTCTCATCTACATTGTAATCCTTTGCTCTCAATGACCTCACTCCCACACTGAACCCTGGTTCTCCATCCTCCAAATTGCCTAGTCAGACAACCAGACTGGCTTGCCACTCATGTAAAATAATAAGGTTAAGCTTTCCCTTTTATGTAGTACTAGTAGCTAGGAATGTTCTTTACAGTCTGCAAGATCCCAGGAGGAATTTCCAAAGTAAAGGAGCCCTAAGGCAGATTATCAGGGCTAGGCAGGAGCAAAGCAAGACATTTCCATGGAATCTCACTGTGTGCTTGTGTCAAAAACTTGATGTCTCAACAGAGAGGATTCTGCACGCACCTCTCTACTATGCCAAAGATAACTTTTCGAGCTGGACAGGACCATTACACACCATTATCCCCATCAGAACCTCTCTTTCTGTATCTAATTGAAGACTATTTTCCAAGAACAAAACGAAGCCAATCATAGAAAAGCATGGCCAGTGCAACATTTCCTCTTGTCATGGGAATTTTGCAGCAGGGAGGTTGCAAGGTAGGAACAGACTTGTAAGCAACACACTCCGAAGTAATTTTTTAAAGCAAAAGAAGGATTATAGGACTTTTAAAAATAATTGGTGAATATCTGAAATAATTCTGGGTGGTCAGATGAAGAGGCAGTGGGAGAGGGAGACCTCATCTCAGTCCAGTAGTATATGCGAGAGAGATGGTATTGCACAGAGGTCGAGTACCTAGGCTTGGCTCCTTAATAATTACATGGCCTTGGGCAAGTTACTCAGCCTAATTGTGCCTGGGGTTCCCCAAAGGTTTTTTTGTGAGGCTTAAATGAGTGGAAACACCTAAAGCACTTAGAATAATAACTGGCACATAGTAATCATTAAGTATCAGCTATTGCAATTAGATAATTAATACCTGGACAACAAAAATTCATGTGGGGAGAGAGCAAGCCTTCTAACTTAATAACTTAAAGTAGATGCTGACAGCAACTGAGTAAGCAATGAGGGCAATGAAGAAAAGTCCTCCCACCCCAAATATTGGCAAACAACTAACCTGAATAGTCCTATTATTAACAAGCATGTGCATTCTCAAACACATGAATAAACCTATGCATACGTGGCACAAATGCACACACTCACCATGAAGCCAATAAAGAGAATCTACATCATAACCCAAGATGAAAATAAATTTACTCAAGAGTGAAAGCAAAAAGAAACTTTTGAACAATTTACTAGAGCAAACAAAAGTGTTTTGGGGAAAGCAGATCCTGTACTTATTAAATGGAGGAACATGAACACTGAAAGAGGAGATGAAATATTAAATAAGACAAAGTAGTCTCAGATAAAAGGGATGCTGAATGAATAGCCAAAATATGTAAAAGAGAGAGGATAAAACAAGGAAGTATTATAAGGAAACTGAAAATAAAACATCTGAATATACATCAGCTTTAGGAGTAAAAAGAACAAAATTGATATCACATAAAATTAAATCAGTAATTAAGGAAATCTTGAAAAACTCCCCCAGAGCACAGAGCATAAAGATAAAAGAGATGAAAAGATAAGAGAGAAGATTAGAAATCTAAAATAGGAAGAAATAAAATTGTATTCATGGCCAATTGGTATTTTAGAAGAAGGAATTAAACCAAATGGGACAGGAACAATAACCTTCTATCTAAATTGGCCATACATACAAGAGGAATGGGAAAAATCCTTTTTGTATCTGGAAAAAGATACAAGTCTACAGATTGAAAGATCTCATTCTGCAACAAATATTAAAAGTAATTTTTTAAATTCTTAAAATATATTTATTGGATTACTGTTCCTATTAAAAAAGAGATGGGTTTCAGAAAATAGTAACAAATTAGTACTCCATCTTAGACATTCAAGATGAAAAATTATGTATTAACATCTCTAAGAAATTACGCTATTATCTGGTGTTTTTCAAAATTACCTGACCATGAATTTCCTTCTTTCAAATAACATCAATTAATATTCTGCAAAATTAGTATTCTGTATTGTAGCTTCAAAAGCATCAGCTAATCATATGCTGTGAACTCCTGGAATAATAATATTACATACAAATTCCTTTACAGAGTTGTAGACAAAAATAATTAAGCCTTCTACCTGTATTAGTTTGCTAGGGCTCCCATAACAAAGTACCACAGGCTAGATGGCTTAAACAATAGAAGTGTATTCCTCACAGTTCTGAAAGCTAGAAGTTCAAGATCAAAGTGTCGGCAGGGTTTGTTTCTTCTGAAGCTTCTCTCCTGGGCTTGTAGATGGCTGTCTTCTCTGTGTTTTCACATGGTATTCCCTCTGTGTGTTTGTGTCCTAATCCCTATTTCTTTTAAGGACACCAGTCATATTGGATTAGGGCCCACCCCCAATAACCTCATTTTAACTTAATTACCTTTTTAAAGACCCTCTCTCCAAATACAGCCATATTCTGAGGTATTAGAGGTTAGGACTTCAATATATGAATTTTTTTGGTGGGCAGCATGATTCAGCACATAACACTACCAAACAGTGTTTAAAAATAAAGCTTTTCTCAGAGTTCCATCCAATATTAAAAGCCAGAAGATATGGTTCAACTTATTCAGAATTTTGTGGGGCTAGTAAAAGTACATAATATGAGAACTCTATACCCAGTCATGCTTTAATTCCTATATGAAGATAACTTAAAGAAATTTTCAACTATATAATGGTTCCAAAGATTTACTGTTATTGATCAAGACTGACTGTTATTAACTCAATAAATATGAAAAATTATCATGAAAAAACTGCATACAAAATGGTAGCCATGTTAAAAATACAGCTTGAGATAAATAGATTGATAATATAAGAAAATTAAACTAATTATACCTTGAATTTGAATTTCCAAAACTATTAAGTGGACATAGGAGTAGTGAAGGGGAATTCAAACTATCCACTTAATATATATAATATATTAGTTATGTCAATAGGTGTGACTTAATTTTTGATGTTTACAACTAGTATGCATATTTGTTCTTTCTCTTTAAAGGCAAATATTTGTGGAAATAAAAGCAGGCACATAACTTCTAAATCATAAGAGAAAACAAAGAAAGCATAGTTTCAATCAGCAGTTCTCAATTTTGGGGGTATCATTCCTCTTTTACATTCTTAAAAATTATTGAGCACTCAAGAGTTTTTATTTATATGGATTAATATTGGGTTTGGCCAAAAAGTTCATTAGTGTTTTCCCGTAAGATCTTAAACTTTTTGGCCATCCCCAATCTATGTTAACACTTAGCATATTCACAAATCAAAACTGGGCAATTTTAAAAACATGATTATAGACAAATACACATTTCATTAATTATTAGAATGATGATGACATCACTTATGCAACCTCTGGAAAACACTGTATGCTCATGAGAAAATGAGAGGAGGATGAGGCAAATGAAGTCTTATTATGAAAATAGTTTTGGCTTTGTGAACCCCTTGAAAGGGTCGTGGGAACTCCCAGGGGGTCCCAGATCGTTCATTGAGAACTGTTGACTTAAATAAATAAATGAATAGGAAATGCCAATAAACCCAAAAAGAAGTTGAAAAAAATAAGACCAAATTTATCTTAAAGAAGATATAAATAAAGATGAAGAATGAAAACTGATTCACTTTTGACGCAAAGGCGTCTGCAGCTCGACCTCCCTACACCCTCCACCAAAGAAACTGGCCTTAAAAAGTGCACTGGTGGCCTCTGTTTTTCAAAATCTAAAGGACACCTTTCAGGCATCACATTTCCTGCCTGCAGGTGACACTCCCAACAACTTACCCTTTCATTAAAGTGTCTCCTTCCTTAGTCTCCGTGATGCTATTTTCTGCGAGTTCTACTCATAGCTCTTTGATCATTATTTTTCTTTGGTCGGTTAGTTGGTTGGTTTTTGTTTGTTTGTTTGTCTTGGACTTCTCTGTCCTTCTCTGACTCCTATTTTTTGCCCTCTGCTTTTTTAACACTATCTTTAGGACATCTCATCCACTTTCCTGGTTAAATAATACAATATCCTTATGATAATTCCTTCCAGAGTTTTCAATGCATATATGTCTATTCATATACCAAAAAGCTTACAGGACATACCTGCGTGAGTATAAAACAGGCCTGTCAAATTCAACATATTCAAAACTTTGTTGAGAATCTTTCTCCCCTCAAAACAGTTCTTCCTTATACCCCATTCAATTAGTCATCAACCTTGTTGATTTTTACTTCCCAGTTATTTTACAAATATGTTTTCTTCTTTTGCTCTTTATTTCTAATGACCTAATTCAGAACTGTTATATCTTGCCTGAACTCTTGCAAAACCCTCTTATGTGGTCTCCCAGACACCAGTCTAGATTACCTTTGATCACTTTCAATCTGCATTCAGAGCAATCATCCTAAAAGCCAAATGCTGCCATTTTAACCCAAACTTAAAGCCTTCATCACCAACAAAGCATCTTAGTATGACATACAAGTTCCACTACACATCTCTACCATGGAATCTCTGCCACTCTGCTAATGACATTATAAACCAGTGCTGTATATATAGAGGGAGATACATTTGACAATAAATGCCAAAATCAATAATATTTTTCATCCCATTTGAACCAATTCATTTATAAAACTCAGTACAAATTAAAATATAATCCAAAATATTGTAATAGCTGTATATACAAGTGGTGAATATGCCAGCATTTATAATAAAAAAGAGGATAAACAAACACATGTAAATGCCCAAAGCAGACAAACTCTTATGTAATGTATGGTATAGTTACTCTAAATATCCACTAAATAATTTTTATGTATATTTTTAGCAACATGGAAAATACTTACACTGGAATTTTATGCTGAAAAACTTTATAAAACTGCACATAAACTATGATCAAAACTATGCTTAAATAATACATACATATATATATATATACACCCAACATGGTAAGGCTGACCTTAGGAATCAGATTTTTCCTGATATTCCCCCCTCCAAATATTTGAAAATGCACTCCTACTGCTTTACAATAGAATAAAATAATATAGTTTTCTTGCTTTTAAAGATCCATGAAACTTTAAACCTTGGCGGTTTCTTGGCATTACAGTAATACCAATATTTTTATCCTTGATAATGATATAAAATCTTTGTCCACTGGGTTTAAAATTTTTCTCTTTTCACTGTGACATTTTGGGGTTTACGTAACAAGATGCAATGCAGAAATCAAGGTTTACACTCTTAGAGCAAATAAATTATCTATTAAAAATATCTACAATTTACCTTAGACATTTAATCTCTACAGTGGTTAAGAGTTCAGGATCTGAAGCTAAACTGCCTGGGTTTGTCACCTCAGCTCTGCCACTTACTAACGGTGTGATCTTGGGCAAGTTATTTAACCTCATTTTACCTTAGTTTTCGCAAGCGTAAAATGGGAATAATAATTGCACCTACCTCATACGGTTGATGAGGATAAAATGATTAAACTACGTAGAGCACTTAGTGCTGGGCACACACTAAACACTAAATGTCAATTATTAACTATTATTACCGTAATAGTATGTATAAGTACATTAAATATATCTGTACTATACAATATATATATGTACATTGTAATTAGTTTTTTTCACATGCATTATTCATTTGAAATCTCACCACATGCCTGTGAAATAGATAGGGCAGGCATTACAACCGTTTTTGCATATGAAAAGTCTAAATCTCACAGAGATTGGGTCACTTGCAAGAGTTTGAAAATTAGACATTTACCAGATAAAACACACTGACTCATGAATATTCCAATGTTGCCTCAGGGCCCAGGCTCATCATGACCAAAGTATCTGAGTGAGATGAATCCTCTGGCCAAAGGCAAGAAGCCGAAGATCTCTGCTTGTTTTCGTTACTTATTTCAATATAAATGGGCACATACTTATAAATGTTTAACAACAAACTGGGGTCGGAGGGGGCTCTGATTTATATTTATGTGCCCACTTCCTGTTTCTGTGGTATAAACACTCCTACCATGGCCAATTTCAAGCTACCATGTGACGTCAGTGAATACAGAGTTTGGAAGAGCTGCTGACAGTGGCTCTCTCTAACCAGTATGAGCTGGTTCCAGTACACCAAGGAACACAAAAAGAGAAAAATGATCACAAAGGTAAAACTTTGCCCATGGTTAGTCTCAGAGCTTAAATTAACATTAAGGCATTTCTCTAGCCTTACTGTATAGGAATTGTGGTTAACCCGACCACGTTAATTGTTTTTACTTAAGACTTTAGAGCCACCTTACATTAGAATAGCTGTTCAGTTATAATATCTCCCAGGTCACATCTTTTTGTTTGGGGGCTTACTGTTACCCTGAACTGTACACAGATGCTCGCCAGTTTTTCATTTTCAATGCACAAAGTATAAGGAGGCACTGGGTACTTTGAGATGTTTATTGGATCCTTGGCTAAGTTATCAAGAAAACCACATTCATCAGTACTGCTCTGTCCTCAGGGGAGATCAAGGAAGGGTATCCAGATCAAGACAGTTGATCTCTATGTAGATCTTCCTCTGACTTTATCAAATATAGATACCACACTTTTTCAGAGAGGCATGTTTCTTATTCTTCTACATTCCAGGGCTCTGGGTTCTTGCCAGCATGAGTGGCCTGACATTGCTGAGAAGTCAGAGGAAGGCATTTTCCTCTGGTTCCCCTCTCACCTTAGTGAAAACTCAGTGTATTCAGCTTGGATCCTCTACCTGGCTCAAGGGAGCTTGAGAGAACTCTGATTACTTTCTGATTTGCCTGGCAAAATTGCCCGAGAGCAATTACCTCAGAAATGGGAATCCAGGAGCTTTGAGATTCTTTACAAACATGAATGGATATCTGAATAATCATGGGTTCCCAGCTTGAGCCACTGGGAAAAGTTTTCATAGGGCATAACACAGTTGCTTGCCTTATTATTATCCTAAGTACCACTGTACGATTTGCATTTACTGAAAGAAAATATCCAAAAGAGTATTCTTCCCAGTACCCTAGACATATATTTAGTTATGGATCAGACTGACTTAGCAGGGTCTAATTGGTTATCTACAAATCTGGTTCTGATATGAGGCTCTAGTGCTCCAAATTCTCAAAATACAAGATAGAATTGCCTGTTGAACTCTTCAAAGATCATTGGTGATTAGAAAAACCCTTCTCTACTGACGTGTAGAGAAAGTGACAATGCTGGAAAGCATCAGCTCTTGACTAGAAAGGCATGAGCCTCCTTCTCCTCATTTGCCTACTTTCCTCCCCACAATGTACCACGGCTTCAAAAACAGTCACTCAGGGACTGGCTTCTAGATTTTTCTGTATTGAGTTTGACAGCTGAGGCTTAATGATAAGTAACCTGCCTGCAGCAGAAATAACTTAATTTTGTACAGTATGGTAAGCCTCTGCCCTGGTGGTAGAAGGAGCAAGAGAAACAGTATTGATTAAAGAACTTTACATAAATATACTGCAGCATGGGCACCACAATAATATGCCATACTTAAAATGTTGCAGCATTTAACATTTACCCTGGCATTTTTTGTATCCACAAGAAATGCGACTGAACAAATTAAAAAGGGAGGAGAAGGTGTTTAAAAATCTGAGTGCATATATGCCAATCTTCCATCCTCTAAAAGCTGACCCTGAAATAAACATTCAGGTCAAGTAGTGTATTTTGGAGGTGATCCCAGGAAGCACAGTATGAGAACAACAGAATGAGAACAGAAGAGAGGAGGACCATAAAGAGGATGTGTTAATGGCTAAGTTGCTACTGTGAGCAACTGAAGTTCAGTGCCCCTGGGAATCAGCCAATGTAAACACACCTCCAAGGTAGGAGCTAACCTGGGTACTTAGCCATCTCTCTTCACTCAGTGGCTGAGGGCGGCTCTTGATGACTTTAAAAACAAGACACTAATGGCTTGCCCTGTACTCTAGGTGAACATCACATCTAGTAGAAATAGAGACACGGGTGCTTAATATAGGAAGCCATTGGTATATACAATAACTGTGCAGCAAAGCTGCAGGTGAACCTGAGTGGGCCGAGAGTATATGAATCAAGCACTGACAGTGTCTGTTATAACACATCTCATTCAAGCATGGGTGGTTTAAGCTTGGAAGGAATCAAAAAGCAAGGACTAAGCATGCAATGGAGATGATGGCAGCTACCGAATAAGCCATATAAATCTCCTCTCCCTTTTTTCTCTTGTTGCTTTTCTCCTTTCTGAAGATTCCCTGGCCTGACAGTAAATTCCCACATACCTGCCCATGAGTCCTACCAAGGCCCACGAGTCCTACCCGTTTCTCCACTCACCAGACCTAGCCCTTCCCTTCTCTTGTTAAACATACATGTCCTGTTGCCCACTTCCTCAGAGATTCTGCTTTCAAAAGTGACATATCGTTACCAGATAAACTCTCATGTACTAAAAAGTTGTTGATTAATATATTATCTCACCCAAAGATATTTATAATTTGTCAGTGAACTAATGATACTTAATTCATGAAGGGGATAATTAATGGTGCCAAGGACTATTTCCTTGAGTAGTGGTCATTTCATGTAGATATATATTGTATTTATATAACAGATATATTGTTTTTTTCCATAAAAATTATTCCTTATTGGTACGGCTTTGTAGTGAGGCCTGAGTAGGCGGCTGGCCTGAACAAGTAGCTAGGCCATTAGAGATGGTCCATTTATTTGTGCAAAGGTATATTTTTATCAATATTGGAATGATGTGCTCTATGACCTGTATGTGCTCTATAACTGTCTGAAGTTAGCCTACTGTGGGGAGCATATCAATTATGGTAAGACATCAGCAATTTATCATTATGACTGCATATGGCTAAGGCATTACTTGAGATTTTCCCATGTTGCAGAGATACTCTTTCAACGGTAAATCATGGCAAGTCTTGTAGGCTCACACTGAGCCAGAAGGTTGGGTATAGCAAAAAGTGAGGCTGTTCATGAGGCTAAGAGTCTGTTCATAAAATTTGCTAAGTTACTAGCAGTGCCATTTCCATTTCACAATGCAAAATTTGGGGGGCTTTTCTCATCTAATGGGTGTTCAATACAAAGTCACTCACTGTAGAAAGAGTTTGTCAGGTCAGAGACTTAATTTTCAATTAATAAGACAACCTCTCCATTAGGGATCAATGACAAACTAGTAATTGCTACTCAGCCCAGATGCCAAGGATAATAGAAGTCTAATTGCCAAAGGCTCCAGTAAGCTGTGAGATTGTTCTAAGACACCTATAATTTCACGGGGGACTGAAGGAGATAAGGAGATCCAAGGCAGAGCCTGTTTTATTGTTGCCTGAAATTCTTCCATGGCTTCTTATTATAGGGAACTCCTCTCCAGTTTGGGAGCTTATTTGGTGAATTGGTAGAGAGGCTGTAGTTAAATTTCCAGTAGTGGAGCATGCTGTTTCCAAATGAAAAGAAACCCTTCTAGAGTTGAGCTTCATTCTTTACATATATTTCCCTCTTGGTGTCTTTGTACTACATTTTGGTCATGCCTTTATATATAATTCCAGTTCACTAATTTGTTTCTTATTTGTGTCTTGTTTTATACATGTGCATTTTTATAGCTTTATTAAGGTATAATTAATATAAAAATTACACAAATGTAATGTATACACCTTAATGAGTTTGGCCATATGCATATACCTGTGCTACCATTACAACCACCAAGTTATCATCACCTCCAAAAATTTCCTTGTGATTTTTTTCTAGTAAGAACACTTAACATGAGATCTATCCTCCTCTTAATATATTTTAAAGTGCAGAATACTGTATTGTTAACTATAGGTACTACATTGTACAGCAGATCTCTAGAACTTATTGATCTTATATAACAGAAACTTCATACCCATTGAAGAACAGCTTCCCATTTCTCCTTCCCACCAGCTAACCACTGTTCGATCCTCTGCTTCTATGAGTTTGACTTTTTAAATAACCACATGTCAGTGGAATCACTGAATATTCTGCCATTCTGTGACCGGCTTATTGCACTTGGCATAAAGTCCTCCACATTCATCCATGTTGTCGCATACTGCAAGATTTCTCTTTTTAAGGCTGAATAATATTCATATATACATGTATATTATCCATCCATCCATCACTGGACCCTTGACTTGTTCCCACATCTTGGCTGTTATGAATAATGCTGCAATGAACATTGCGGGTGCAATTATCTCTTCGAGATTCTGATTTCTATTCTTTTGGATATACACCCAGAAATGGGATTGCTGGATCATGTGGTAGTACTATTTTTAATTCTTTGAGGAACTTCCACACTGCTTTCCTTAGTGGTTGCACCAGTTTGCATTCCCACCAACAATGTAGAAGGGTTCCAATTTCTCCACATCCTCACCAAAACTTATCATACACACACACACACACACACACACACACATATAGTCCTAGTAAGTGTTCCTAACAAATGTGAGATATACCCCATTTTGATTTTGATTTGCATTTCTCTCTGTCTTATCTACTATTTAAACTGTCCGTTGAGGCTTCTTTTTTCCCCTGACACATAGGTTTTTCATTCTGGAAGTATCTTTTTGTTTTTTCCAAATCTGTCAGTTCATTCCTGATAGGTTTTGTTTCATGCTCATCTTTGTCAATGCATCTTTTGTTTCTTTAAACATTTCCTATGCAATTATATGAATTATCTGGCAATTCCAGTATCAGTTTCCCTTGATGTCTCAATCTTTTGTTCACTGTTTAACTTTTTCTTATCATAGCTGGTCTCCTAATGTACTCGATGATCTTCATTTATAAATATTTTATTTAATCTTACTGGTCCTATAGGCCTAAATTGGGAAAACTTTCCTCTAAGGAGTATTTTCTTTTGTGGGTGATGGGGAGGGATAACAACCTGAAATGACTTCAGTCCGTCTCTTGATTTCTCAAGGGAATCTCGGTCCCAACTTCACCACCTTGCCAGAGGAGCCTCAGTTTCTAGATAGCAACGCTACTAGTGGCATCTTGACTTCTGACCTTTTTGGTCCCAACTCCATTCCACTGATATGGTTCCAGTTCACTGTCAATATGTGTACATGTATGGGAGGGTCAGTAGGCAGGTTTTAAAGACGTTCCCTACATCTACAAAACTAGCAATACCTCAAAGTGTACATTATCATAATATAGCTGCTTTATAGTAGGAGGGTCCATTTGAACATCTAATCAGCCAGAATGCCAGAAACAGAGGTACAGTAACCTTTTCAGCAGTAAAATGCATTAACATTTGGGGGATACTAGTTTTTCAGGGTCCGCAGCTTGGGAACTAACTAATAAAATGTCCAAAATACAAGGTTACATTTTAGAGGACTTAAAAGTTCTATTTTTTTTTTTTTACCACTCTTCCACCATGAGGTCATGTGTTATTTCATATTAATTCCTCTATGTAATATCCATGCATATATTTTCTCTCTTAGACTCAATATTCTCTTCTATCAATCTTTTTTTTTCTTGTGTGAGGAGCAGATAGAAAATTACATGTTTGAGTTTCAAATCTATACAATTTTTCTCTGATGATTAAGAATAAAGTGACCAAAAGTGACCAAAAGTTGGTAGCTGAACAGCCAAGAGAAAGTGACTAATAGCTTGGATGGTCCATAAAATAGTTTGTTATTTTCAGATGAATATTAGACATTAGTATCCATTTAAGGATTTTTTTCCTTAAATGATTTTTAAAACAGCTCTCTACTCTTCTACTAGGCAAGTCTTCCTCAATTTACACATGATGAAATCAGAAAATACACAGAGATATTGCATATATTCACTATATAATTGACACCGAGTTATGATAAGCCAGGACTATACACTGTCTGTTCTGGAAGAGAATGTATGAACTTCCTTTTTTGATCCATTTTAATGCTTTATTTTTGAGAGTCATTGTCTTTATTAAATATTACTTATACACTGAATTAGTATTTTTGATTTTTATCAAATGAACCAGGGGGTTTTTAAGGTTACATGTTATGATTCAATCATTTTCTTGTATCTTTGAGAATATTGTGATTTATTAACATATTTAATTAGAAGCAAAGATAAAATTTGAATTCTATAGTTTAGATTTCCAGACGCGCAGGCTCAGCGGTCATGGCTCATGGGCCCAGTCACTCCGCGGCATGTGGGATCTTCCCGGACCGGGGCACGAACCCATGTCCCCTGCATCGGCAGGTGGATTCTCAACCACTGCGCCACCAGGGAAGCCCTAGTTTAGATTTTTTTTTTTTTTTGCCATACGCGGGCCTCTCACCGTTGTGGCCTCTCCCGTTGCGGAGCACAGGCTCCGGACGCGCAGGCTCAGTGGCCATGGCTCACGGGCCCAGCCGCTCCACGGCACATGGGATCTTCCCAGACCGGGGCACAAACCCATGTCCCCTGCATCGGCAGGCGGACTCTCAACCACTGCGCCACCAGGGAAGCCCTAGTTTAGATTTTTTAAAGAAACTTTTAGGCACACAAAATAATCTATGGCTATACCTATGTTCTTTTTTAAACATACATTTTTTCCTTAATATTTTTGATTGGCATTTAATTTTGTCTATATCTGATATTTATCCATATCAGCATATAAAATTTTTTTCTTGATTTTTTAAACTACATAGGTGTATCATTATAGATAGATACACTGTTTCAGGTTTTACTTATTAAAATCATACTTAAGTGAATACTGGAATATATGTTCTTGTTCATGTGGGTAAACTACCCATAAGAAAAATTTTTAGAAGTAAAATGCTGGGTTAAAGGTAAATTAATTTCTCCCTATAGAAGTTATGCAGATTATATTCTCGCTAAATAGTTTGTGAGACCCGGTGGTAGCAGGGATCTAAGTGAAGCTCTGCCAGCTTTTCTTTTCCACCCTAATGCCCAAAGAAGCCCTTCCCAGTTCATACTTTTTGTTTTCATTTTTGTTCTTAAAAGAATGCTTATGAAGTTGGAGCTTCTCTGGAACAGTAACCTCCTTGGAGGAAGGAAAGGGAGCAGAAGATCCTGCTGGCCCTCTGCCCTGATGGCTGCCTTATTCCTCACTGATGCTTTTCTTTATTCCCTAAAAAAAAATGTTTCAAAGAGTTTTGTTGAGCAATAATTCACATGCCACAAAACTCTTCCGCTGACTCTAGGTTTAGCATTTCTCCCGCGCTCCTGGGAAGTCTGCGCCCATCCCTGGGGGATCGGAGCTGGGCCTTTCCTTCTTCTCTCTTTCTCCCCTGTCACCTCCATTCTGTCTTCCAAGATTTTCTCAAACTTTCTGGCTCACAGCTGCCTCCTTTTTAAAATTTTCTATACACAGCTCAGTTTCATTCTTTAAAAATGTCTCTTTTTTGTTATTTCCATGAGATCTTTGGAGGAAAGGGGGCTAAAGTCATGGTATTTAGTCTACTTCCTTCCCAGTTCCATATTTTTATGAATTAAGGTAGCTTATTATTGCATTTATGGCATGTATACTTTACTAATGAGGGGCATAGAACACATACCCACTGAAAATATAATTTGGTTGATGGAGAGGATTCACTTAAAAGGTTGTAAAAATCCCCCCAACCACCACCATTTTTAGGGGGGAAATTAGGTGCCTCTGAAGAAAGGACATTTTCAGAAGGAACTGTTAAAAGTAACACAACATATTGTTATCCCACAAGAACCCTGTACAGCACCAAGAATGATACTCTGACTCTATTATGTACACAGAAAAACCTTACTTGATTCATCTAGACCACTACATACTTAAAAATTCAGAGTTCCATTTGTGTTACTTGAACCATTAAATATAATATATATGTAGGTATATGTATATAGGTAGGTATGTTTCAATGCAAACATGGGTTTAGGTTCTATTACAATATATATTTATGGCTTCACTATTCTAAGATTTTCTATACTTCTCATGTAATACATTCTGTGACAGTCTTACATTAAACCATCTACCAGAAGGACTGACAGTTATGGAATAGAGTAGTTGCAGCCCTTTAGACATAACTAGTGTGCCATTTTGATGTAATTCTGTATAAATTTCAAACATTTCTATTTAACATAATCAAGTGGTATGAAATCTTCTTTTTAAATGGCAAGTATACAGTACTAGCTCAATTGGCACTTAGCAACAGTCCTTTTACAATATGCACAATAGCTTCCAGCAGGGAGTTTTTTAAAGGACCATCCTTTGAGAGCACAAACTCACACATGTACAATCAGTTGACATCAAGGTTCTATCTCCATCTCCCCTTGAGATGTTATTTAGCTAATGTACAAATGTTACAGCTAAGCTGTTAAGCCTGAAAAATAGAACGCACAGTTGTATGCAGGTACACTCATTTTTCAGTCTCTTGGCTAATATCTCCATATCCTAATTCTACATAAATGTCTAAAATGAATTGGGATTAATTTTTACCATATAGGCATTTTTCATCTTTTAAAAATGCTACTAAAGAGCATTTGTGAGTATAATTTTCCATAGCAGCAGAGCACCATGGAGTGGATATGCACAGAAAGAAGTTGATTATAGAATATTTTGTTTTTCTGTCAGATTATAATTATGTCATAGGCTGCTGACACTTGTCGCTGTAACAAAGGACATACAATCCATATTATGTGACTATAAAGCACGCTCCTGGGAGATGGGGAGATGGGGAGTGGGTCTTATTCATCACGTATCTCAGTGCAGGCTTGATGCCTGGCACATAGCTTGTGCTCAATCACGATTTCAACGCTTAAATTAACAAATGAACATGGGAAATAATACTTTACGTAAATCAAGGTCATCTTTCAAACACTGTGTACAAAAACTAAATTGACTGACACAATGGTTTTTAGATTAAAAACAAGGAAAGTTACACTTTTTTCAGAGCATACTCCACCACATTTCTATTTTCTCCACTTACCTAATAAATCAGTACTAAGTGTTTCTATACCAATAAGATTACACCAGATCCAATCCAAAATTCCTAATAGAATGTTATTATTGCAATTTCATTTACTCTGTTCGGAGTTTATTCTGATGCAACTTTCAAAATGTGAACAGAGTAATTATCAGGCACCATCTCAATACCCCTTCAATCTAGCCTCCTCTTCATTGTGTCCAGTCTCTTAGGTGATGTTGATATAACTACTCTCCATTTTTATCTCCGTGAGTTGACTTACCGGTACTACCAAAATTCTAAGGAAAGAAGAGGAGAACGTAGGAAATCCAAAAGGGTCTAAATCCAGCTTCCCTCCCAGGAGTTTGCGCTGGGAAACTACTAACTGACAAGCACTGGCATTCTTAACAATTCGTAAGTTGACATATGAGGCAGCAGCTACCCCTCTATCATACTTGTATATTTTGGGGGGTGACTATGGCAGTCAGGAGGGTGAAGATCAATTTATTATGTAAGAACACCAACACTATACTTCTTTATTTTGTACTATTTTCCCATTCCATTATTAAATTTAGTTGCAAAAATCCCTTGATTTAGGTGTCTCTAGACAAAAGTCAGTGCCTCCTTTTCGTTCACTTTTTCATCCTACCCTGACCATAATCTTTAAAGTAATGTCATAGTGACAGCCTTGTGGCAGGAAGGGAATTTATGGAAATTGGAAAGTTGGAAAATGACTAACCAACCTCTCCCCATTTGACAGATCCAAAAACTGAAGTTAAATGTTGTGACTAGTTTAGATCACAATGGCAGTAGCAGACCATTCAGCAACCTGTCCATTGTTTTCATTTCCTTCCACAATTACTACAAAAATATAGTATTGACTTAATTCAACTCTGATGTTTATTAAACGTAAAAGTTTGCAGATGGATGGACTCCTGTTCTGTAGATAAACCAGGCTTTGTTATGGAAAAAAATCCAGACAAGATGAGAGGATTTGAACTGGTTGCAATTCCATTTCTTAAAACTCATACTCATGTTTAATCCCAGAGAATTCAGACCACTTTTCTTGGTTCTTGCTACATTTATTCAAAGGTGAGAACGTCTAAGCAAGAAAAGAGAGTACTTGGAGAAGTCTTTTTTTTTTTTTTAATTACCTCTGCCCTTCCAAAGCCATCCTCCCTGCCTATGTTGATACTAACATTAATCTAAGTCATCTTATAAATAAAGAAGAATAATAGATGAGCACAGTTAGCATAACTGCCCACAAAAGGACACAAGTACAAACCATACAGTTAACCATGAGAAGGTACTTAGGAGTCTGCACCCCCACATGCAGCCCCCTTTCTCAGCTCTCTGTTAACAGCCTTCGAGTGCACTTGTTGATCCAGGCAATACAAAATGGGCATTATGTCCCTCTGAAAACTCTCAAGTAAGACCAAGACCGAGTAAGTTTAACTGAAACTGGCAACCTGCCACTGAAGGCTTTTGCAGAGTCTGGATCAAGGAAATTCAAAAAACTCTAAACTTTGCCATGGAGTGAAGTCAGGAAACTTATGCCATCACGGGAACACTTCCTTCTTTTCTACAATTTGCAAATGATAGCTGACCTCAAAATTAACCTGCAAACTCTAAAACCTCCCTATGCCACAGAAATATTGTTCACATGCATATGAAAGAGGATAGAGGGGTTTATAACTCTCTACATCTCTAAATTTTCACTGACACACAACAATACGTTGGGCAACTAGCCACAGAACTAGGGAGTTCCCCCTCAAACTAAAATCTCTGGAGTTTTATTTTTAAATATATAAGTCTCTGAGCAATAAGAAATTAACTAACCACATTTACTTTTTTTCCCTCTAAAACCTGATTCTTAAAATAACTGGTGCTGGTTAGAACTAATTGTTTAAACTTTGGTCAAAGATAAATTATTGGCTACTTCACAGTTTGAAAAGCCATAACTAATTTAAACCATTAAAATCATCTGTGGAGACAAATTGCAAGCCAAGTTTTGGGTGGAAAGGATCCAAAGTCCCTGAGATATTAAATTTAAAAGCTCACTCTCTTACCTTTAAAACTCTACATTACAACCTCATGACCCTGATGCAATGTATTTTTAAGAGAGTGCTGTAGTACAGTACCCTACATAATCATTTCACTCCTAGGCAAAAAGGCCCATCATTCAAAGGGAGTAAAGTTTTAAGAAAGTTATAAAGTCCATTTCTTAAGAAACATATGCCATTTACCTCACCAAGTTCTACGGCACAGTTGTGTCCCATCAACTTTTGGGATGCCTGCCTAGTATAATGTTAGTCTTTCAAAATTTTTTCTAGCTCTCTTTGAGATACAAGCTTGGAAGCAAGACATTTTTCAATGGAAAATAAATAAATAAACCTGAAATGACAAAGGATCAAAAAAAATGATCTTCAATGATTTTTCAGTCTTATCAAGTATTTAATAATTTAAATTTAAGTATCACTATCCTGAAGTTTCTGCCCTACTAGCTTATAGAATTGTTCTCACTGCCAATTTAAACTTACTTTTCAAATGAGTAATTTAAGTCAGAAGAATTGAACATTATTTGGATTTGCTTTTGAGTTGGAACTAGTTTAGTTGGCTCAGTGATAAATTTTTTTTTTCTAATCCTACTGAATCACATCTAAATCTCTTATTTTTTTGCATCTTTCCATGAACCAATGACAGGCAAATAAGCAAAAAATTGGTATGGGCATCAAACAAATGAATTTTATAACTAAGGATTAAAAAAAGAAACTTCCCCTTGTCTTTTGTTTATAATTACCATTATCTCCCAGGAGAGACACTGTTCTTCAGGTTTCAACTTAGAATTCTATAAAATATTGAAAGCATATACTATACCACAGCATGCTACAGTTTGTTTAATTGACCCTTATACCTATGCCCTTATAGGAAGATCACTTCCTCTGTTTATACTGTATTATGATTTGTTAGATCTATTTGAATCTATTTGAATCTATCACTACACACACAAGAGTCATGAGGGAGGGAGGGGGGGAGAGAGAGAGAGAGAGAGGGAAGGAACATTGACTACTGTTAAACTTTTTAGAATTGGTCTTTTAGTAAAACAAGTATACTATCTAATATATAAATAGAGAAGGCAAATGACTGGGATAATATATACACAGAGTGATGTTTTGAGGATTCAGAAAGATAACTATATGTCTTTTCAGATGAAGGGAAACAATCTGCCCACGTATTTAAGGCTGACTCTTTCTTATGGCAGCATAAAATGTCTTCCTCTATCGTCTCTGGGTACTAGAGCAATTATCAAATATTCCTGCCCTCAAAAATATGTCCCAGGGCCTCCCTGGTGGCGCAGTGGTTGAGAGTCCGCCTGCCGATGCAGGGGATACGGGTTCGTGCCCCGGTCTGGGAGGATCCCATATACCGCGGAGCGGCTGGGCCCGTGAGCCATGGCTGCTGAGCCTGTGCATCCGGAGCCTGTGCTCCGCAGCGGGAGAGGCCACAACAGTGAGAGGCCCGCGTACCACAAAAAAAAAAAAAAAAAAAAAAAAAAATATGTCCCAGTTCAAGAAGGTAATTACTTAGGCATGAAACAGTAAGGGGATCCTTTCTGATAAAAAGTAGTTCAGGTTAAGAAGTCCCTGATAATTTAAAAGGAGAAATAGCTCAACTCAGCCAAGTTGACTATAGATAAGGTACTTTCTAAGTAAATACAACTTCCTCTGACTGAAATAACCCAGAACCTAGATTCTTCAGAAGAGAATCCCCCATTAGTGAAAAGTAGCCCGAAGTTAACTTCCCAAGGTCAGACATCTCAATTTTATTAGTGCTTAGGCTGGCTTCCAGAAGACACACTTTCCGCCTTTAATATTTTGGCTTACGCATGAACAAAACCCTTTGGCTTGATATACTTTAGCGTGACTGAAGCTGAAACTTAGAAAATACTTAAAAGGTTTTCACACTTTACTTAATAAGTTGGTATATAAAAGGAAAACATACCCCCAACACCATAAATACAGAAACATTTCAGTTAAAATGTACTCTAGCAAAACACAATTTTTATTACCATAGGACTTCATCTCAAAGAACTCAGTCTAGTCAGTAATGTTCATGTTGAGAAATACGAGTGAAAGTATAATTGCAATATTAAACGTGCAAGAAACAGTCCTGAGTTATTGAGAAAGGCTATGAGGAAGGATAAAAGATAACAATTACTTGCAATGTTGTGCTGGAGTTAAGCCCACACCAGATCTCAAGAGCTGATTGTGCATATTTCCTTCCAGCTCAGTTTTCAGAAATGTCACATCGGTAGCTTGAAATTGGCCATGGTGGGAATATTTATATCATGGAAATTGGCAAATACTACAAATCAGGGAATTTTTCTATTTTTTTGAACGGCCACTCAACATTTACCAACACAAGTAGGACAAAGAAGGAAAGGGAATCCAGGCAGAAGAAACATATTAATGGTGGGGAATTCATGAAACAGTACAAGGTTTCAGTGAACTTCAAGTAGATCAATACTGCTGGAACAGAGATTATGAGAGGAGAGGGACAAGGTATGTATCAGAAGAAACAGGCATGGATTGGATCATAGTGGAGGCCTGATCAAAAGTTAAAGAACCTGGGTTTTATCCAACAGATCAGCTTTTCCTTTTGTATGGCCTTCCAATCGTTCACACCAGAATCACCTGAAAAACTAAGATTCCTGACTCTTATGCTAAACCTACTAAGGATCTCCAGGAGCAGACTCGGGAATATGTGTTTAAAGAAGTATCCCAGATATTTTAACGCTCACTCAAGTTTGAGGAATGCACTGAATGCTTTTAGATAAGGTTGTGACAGTATCACATTTTAAATCCTATCACGGTGAGTTTGCCCCTAGCCCAAGGGGGGTGCAGGAGGGAGGGATCTCAGAATGGAAAAGAGATGATAACTTTAGGAAAAGAGATGACACAATACCCTTTATATGAGGATTTCTCAACCGTAGTTATTGATATTTGGGGCTGGATAGTTCTCAGTTGTGGGGGACTGTCCGGTGCACTGCAGAAAGCTTTGCAGCAACCCCTGGTCTCTATGCACTAGATGCCACTAGCACTTCCCCCAGTTCTGACAACCAAAAATGTCTCCAGACTTGTGAAAAGTCCCTTTGAGGGAAAGTCACCTATTTGAGAAGCACTCCTCTCTATCTTTGGATCTTCCTTCACTTGGCCCTTATAGAGGTGAGGGCCAAGTGGTAAGGGTGTTTGTTACAGAGGTAAGGGTGTTATTCACCCTTACAGAGGTGAATAACAATGGGAATGACATCACTTTACAATGAGACTCAATTCTCAACATAACAAGCTTGACTTTACCAGTGTAGGACTTGCAGGATAAACATACATTAATATTCCACAGTGATCAAATAGTTTTAATATTCAACAGGTATTATATTTACTTAGTAATGGTGTTACTTTTTCATGAAAGCAATGTTGAATGAGCCAACGTGTTGTGTGACTATTACTTAAAGGTTTTTTTCATATTCTTATCCACACCCAAACTACCTCTCCACTCCTTAGGCAGTATCTAAAATCCCTTCCATTCAAACTACCTTTTTTAGGTTATCAGTTGTATATAGGAGTACTCAATTAAAATGAAAACCCACCCAGACCTTACAAATCATATATTTTTAGCCCTTTGGCAGGAGTATTTTCATCTAGACAGAAAGCTCCTTGATGAAGGGAACTGTTTTCACCTTCATCTTTGTATCACCAGCACCTATCGCATCATTGGTGGGAGGAGATATTTTAAAAATATTTAAGTCAATGAAAGAAACTATCCTCCAAAGAATACAGTTTAATAGAATATAGGATAGGAAAGAGGTTAGTTTTAATGCAAGAGCAAAGGGTAGAGAAAATTGTGGGACAAAATATACTTTTTGAATCTAGGAAGTCAGGAAGAAGGGCATCAGAGCGAGGAGGGTGTCAGAAGGACAGTGGGAAAGAGACATGAGGAAAAACAATAGCTGAAGGGCTGGCCTTGGTTACTTGATCCCTCCTGCTTGCTGCCTTTGTTTTATTTTCTCCCCAACACTTCTTATTTAATGATGTGGACCACTGGACAATTAATGAGACGACTTAGTGCAATGCCTCAGATTCTCTGCATTTTTCTGGTCTGGTAACTTCCTTGCCATAGTCGTAAAACTTCCAGATTTAAGCAAGTTCTGAATTTTTATAGATGGTGACTCATTGCTTGCTCGGATGGTGGCATTCTTGGTAGGCTGTAACATTCTACAGTGTGAATATTCTGGAGAATGCTCTTTGACAGTACAGGGAATGTATTTTGTAATGTCTTGTTGGCATTTTACATATTGATTTAATGTCTCTAGTAGCTCTGAGGAAAATGTTTGGTATTTAGTGATTGATATTTCTAGTGGCAAAAAATTAATCATGTAGTTATAGCTTCAGATATCCTTCTGCAGACTTTTTTCTAATGAAAATTATACAGCTTATAAAGCATATTCTGGTAAGTATTGGCATGTCCTAAAATTTCAGGGATTATAAATTGATTATCATAGGACCATAGTTCACTAACAATTGTTTGTCCAAGTGTTGTGCCCCATCAGAAATTTGAGTCTTGAAGAACGGCTGTCAACTATTCTTATTACTCATTGGTTTGAATGCCATTGCCTAGTCCTGGTTGTCAGTCCTCACAAATTACAGTTGTCATTTCTTGCACATCTGGGTATGATCATTTTATTCATGCAACACTCAAAATTATGGCTGATATAAGAAATCCCTTTAGAGATTTATGAGGGTGTTTACAGGATTTTGGTTATTTTTATTGCTAGGGAAAATATGGGGGTCTCTCTCTCTCTCTCTCTCACACACACACACACACACACACACCTTTCAGCAACGTCTTAAGGATGAAGCAAGAGGTTTTTTTTGTTTTTGTTTTTGTTTTTTACAGTGACAGTAAGGAGATCTCTTTACCAATATTCCCTTTCTTCCTTTTCCATGATCCATAGTGCCTGAATTTTTATCATATAAGTTATCCCATGAAATAAGCTTTTTCCCCACCAAAACAAGTGTGGATGCAATTAATTCTTGAATGAGATAGGCTGTTAAATCTCTAGTGTTTAATTGACTTCAGGATGGAACCATTTATTAACAGTGGGTTCTGAAGAAATGAAAAGCAAGAAAAAAATGCTAAAAGGATAAGCCAGGGAGGTAGAAAGGCCCAAGCTTTCTACTTCTTTTTTTTTTTTTTAAAACATATTTATTGGAGTATAATTGCTTTACAATGGTGTGTTAGTTTCTGCTTTATAACAAAGTTAATCAGTTATATATATACATATGTCCCCATGAGCACCACTGGTGATTATCAGGCTAAGATGTCAGATAAAAATTGAAAGTTATGTAGAGCCTATGATATGTCCATTGTTTCCACCCTACCTAGTAATGATAAAAGTACAAAAGATTGTACAAATTCCTACAACATTCTCACAAAATCTTTCTCAAGAATCAAGGTAATTAGGAACAAAATTTAATTTTCCTTGGCTATTTGGCATAAATAAAGGATGATAATTATAGCATCTCTACTAGTCTCTGTTTTTAGAAGAAAGTTAAACTATATTGTTGCACAAAAAGTAAATGTATAAAATATACAATAGAAAATATGATAATGCACTCTTCTTTGCCCTCGTTTCTTTGGGTGTATGGTTATTATTATTCCAAATGATGATCACATGTGAAACAAGAATGAGAAGCAGATATAACTGAGCATTCAGTAGCAAACATGGTTTAATTTTTCCAGCCTCACTTTTTAATGATTATTGGCACGATCAATCATTTAATTCATCTTTGTGAAATTCACAGATTTTTTTGAAGAAAAATGGCTAAATACCGCTGAAGAAGTCATCTGTTTCTATTTAGATTCTGAACAGAGAAGGGTAAAAAAACATATACAAAGAGAAAACTTTCAACTTAGCTACCTGACTGTCATACCCAATCTCACCACATTCAATATTCAGAAAGTTGAAGAGGTTAAACACACACATTTAGTTTGATTTCTTCCATTGTGTATATGTGTTTAAAATACATATTCAGTTATATTTTTGTATTCCACAGAGAAAAGACTTACTTGCTTAAATTCTATCCACATGTATCTTTATAACTAGAGAGAATGACCATTCTTTTTTCTTTTTAGTAAGGCATTAAATTAGCTTGCTCAGTGAACCAAACTGTTTAAAAACAGGAATTTGACAGACTGAGTATGAATATAGCTTATTAATTGAATCCACATTTATTTCATAAATGAATAATATTGCTACTAAAAACATTCATTGCTACCCAAAATATAAGGTTAAAAAAAAACTTCTTATGAGTGGATCCATAAAAACCTACTCTTGGTGTTCACGTGTCAAAATTAATAGTTATTAATCACCACTTCTAAAAAACTGACCTCCTCATATTTTTGTTATTAAAATTTTCTAGTGTACCAATCATGTAGTCCTCTTCTGTCTCCACTGTTTTTCCCCCCAAGAGGAATAAAGGTAAGAAGCTCAATTAACAATTAAGTCAGATTTTTTGAGGCACTGGTCTATTGATAAAATAATTGGAAGCTTCTCTCAGCACCTGGATGAGGAGCTTTAATTGGGTTTTTATTTTTTATTTTATTTTTTTGAATTTTTCAGTTTTATTTTTTTATACAGCAGGTTATTAAGTTATCCATTTTATACACATCAGTGTATACATGTCAAACCCAATTGCCCAATTCATCACACCACCACCACCACCCCCAGCCACTTTCCCCCCTTGGTGTCCATACATTTGTTCTCTACATCTGTGTCTCTTTTTCTGCCCTGCAAACTGGTTCATCTGTACCATTTTTCTAGGTTCCACATATATGCATTAATATACGATATTTGTTTTTCTCTTTCTGACTTACTTCACTCTGTATGACAGTCTCTAGATCCATCCATGTCTCTATGAATGACCCAATTTCATTCCATTTTATGGCTGAGTAATATTCCATTGTATATATGTACCACATCTTCTTTATCCATTCATCTGTCGATGGGCATTTAGGTTGCTTCCATGACCTGGCTATTGTAAATAGTGCTGCAATGAACATTGGGGTGCATATGTCTTTTTGAATTATGGGTTTCTCAGGGTATATGCCCAGTAGTGGGATTGCTGGGTCATATGGTAATTCTATTTTTAGTTTTTTAAGGAACCTCAATACTGTTCTCCATAGTGGCTGCATCAATTTACATTGCCACCAACAGTGCAAGAGGGTTCCCTTTTCTCCACACCCTCTCCAGCAACTGTTATTTGTAGATTTTCTCATGATGCCCATTCTAACTGGGGTGAGGTGATACCTCATTGTAGTTTTGATTTGCATTTCTCTAATAATTAGTGATGTTGAGCAGCTTTTCATGTGCTTCTTGGCCATCTGTATGGCTTCTTTGGAGAAATGTCTATTTAGGTCTTCTGCCCATTTTTGGATTAGGTTGTTTGTTTTTTTTAATACTGAGCTGCATGAACTGTTTATATATTTTGGAGATTAAGCCTTTGTCCATTGATTTGTTTGCAAATATTTTCTCCCATTCTGAGGGTTGTCTTTTCATCTTGTTTATGGTTTCCTTTGCTGTGCAAAAGCTTTGAAGTTTCATTAGGTCCCATTTGTTTATTTTTGTTTTTATTTCCATTACTCTAGGAGGTGGATCAAAAAAAATCTTGCTGTGATTTATGTCACAGAGTGTTCTGCCTATGTTTTCCTCTAAGAGTTTTATAGAGTCCAATCTTACATTTAGGTCTCTAATCCATTTTGAGTTTATTTTCGTGTATGGTGTTAGGGAGTGTTCTAATTTCATTCTTTTCCATGTAGCTGTCCAGTTTTCCCAGCACCACTTATTGAAGAGACTGTCTTTTCTCCATTGTATATCCTTGCCTCCTTTGTTACAGATTAGTTGACCATAGGTGCTATGGGGTTTATCTCTGGGCTTTCTATCGTGTTCCATTGATCTATATTTCTGTTTTTGTGCCAGTAACATATTGTCTTGTTCACTGTAGCTGTGTAGTATAGTCTGAAGTCAGGGAGTATGATTTCTCCAGCTCCGTTTTTTTCCCTGAAGACTGCTTTGGCTATCCGGGGTTTTTGTGTCTCCATACAAATTTTAAGATTTCTTGTTCTAGTTTTGTAAAAAATGCAATTGGTAGTTTGATAGAGATTGCATTGAATCTGTAGGTTCCTTTGAGTAGTATAGTCGTTTTCACAATATTGACTCTTCCAATCCAAGAACATGGTATCTCATTCCATCTGTTGGTATCATCTTTAATTTCTTTCATCAGTGTCTTATAGTTTTCTGCATGCAGGTCTTTTGTCTCCCTAGGTAGGTTTATGCCTAGGTATTTCATTCTTTTTGTTGCAGTGGTAAATGGGAGTGTTTCCTTAATTTCTCTTTCAGATTTTTCATCATTAGTGTATAGGAATGCAAGAGATTTCTGTGCATTAATTTTGTATCCGGCAACTTTACCAAATTCATTGATAAGCTCTAGTAGTTTTCTGGTGGCATAATTAGGATTCTCTATGTATAGTATCATGTTATCTGCAAACAGTGACAGTTTTACTTCTTCTTTTCCAATTTGTATTCCTTTTATTTCTTTTTCTTCTCTGATTGCTGTGGCTAGGACTTCCAAAACTATGTTGAATAATACTGGCAAGAGTGGACATCCTTGTCTTATTCCTGATCACAGAGGAAATGCTTTCAGTTTTTCACCATTGAGAATGATGTCTGCTGTCGGTTTGTCATATATGACCTTCATTATGTTGAGGTAGGTTCCCTCTATGCCTGATTCCTGGAGTTTTTTTTTTTTATCATAAATGGGTGTTGAATTTTGTCAAAAGCTTTTTCTGCATCTATTGAGTTGATCATATGGTTTTTATTCTTCAATTTGTTAATACCGTGTATCACGTTGATTGACTTGCATATACTGAATACTTGCATCCCTGGGATAAATCCCACTTGATCATGGTGTATGATGCTTTTAATGTGTTGTTGGATTCTGTTTGCTAGTATTTTGTTGAGAATTTTTGCATCTATATTCATGAGAGATATTGGTCTATAATTTTCTTTTTTTGTAGTATCTTTGTCTGGTTTTGGTATCAGGGTGATGGTGGCCTCATAGAATGAGTTGGGGAGTGTTCCTTCCTCTGCAATTTTTTGGAAGAGTCTGAGAAATATGGGAGTTAGCTCTTCTCTAAATATTTGATAGAATTCACCTGTGAAGCCATCTGGTCCTAGACTTTTGTATGTTGGAAGATTTTTAATCACAGTTACAATTTCATTACTTGTGATTGGTCTGTTCATATTTTCTATTTCTTCCTGGTTCAGGCTTGGAAGGTTATACCTTTCTAAGAATTTGTCCATTACTTCCAGGTTGTCCATTTTATTGGCATAGAGCTGCTTGTAATAGTCTCTTAGGATGTTTCTATTTCTGCAGTGACTGTTTTAAGTTCTTTTTCATTTCAAATTTTATTGATTTGAGTCCTCTCCCTCTTTTTCTTGATGAGTTTAGCTAACGGTTTATCAATTTTGTTTATCTTCTCAAAGAACCAGCCTTTAGTTTTATTGATCTTTGCTATTGTTTGTTTCTATTTCATTTACTTCTGCTCTGATCTTTATGATTTCTTTCCTTCTACTAACTTTGGGTTTTGTTTCTTCTTCTTTCTCTAGTTCATTTAAGTGTAAGTTTAGATTGTTTATTTAAGATTCTTCTTGTTTCTTGAGGTAGGCTCATATTGCTATAAACTTCCCTTTTAGAACTGCTTTTGCTGCATCCCATAGGTTTTGATCCGTTGTGTTTTCATTGTAATTTGTCTCTAGGTATTTTTTGATTTCCTCTTTGATTTCTTCAGTGATCTCTTGGTTATTTAGTAATGTATTGTTTAGCTTCCATTTATTTGTGTTTTTTACGTTTTTTGCCCGTAATTGATTTCTAATCTCATAGCATTGTGGTCAGAAAAGATGCTTGATATGATTTCAATTTTCTTAAATTTACCGAGGCTTGATTTGTGGCCCAAGATATGATCTATCCTGGAGAATGTTCCATGTGCACTTGAGAAGAAAGTGTAATCTGCTGTTTTTGGATGGAATGTCCTATAAATATCAATTAAATCTATCTGGTCTAGTGTGTCATTTAAAGTTTCTGTTTCCGTATTAATTTTCTGTTGGATGATCTGTCCATTGGTGTGAGGTGTTTAAGTCCCCCACTATTATTGTGTTACTGTTGATTTTCTCTTTTATAGCTGTTGGCAGTTGCCTTATGTATTGAGGTGCTCCTATGTTGGGTGCATAAATATTTACAATTGTTATATCTTCTTCTTGGGCTGATCCCTTGATCATTATGTAGTGTCCTTCTCTGTCTCTTGTAACAGTCTTTATTTTAAAGTCTATTTTATCTGATATGAGTATCGCTACTCCAGCTTTCTTTTGATTTCCATTTGCATGCAATATTTTTTTCCATCCTCTCATTTTCAGTCTGTATATGTCCCTAGGTCTGAAGCAGATGTCTTGTAGACAGTATATATATGGGTCTTGTTTTTGTATCCATTCAGCAAGCTTGTGTGTTTTGGTTGGAACATTTAATCCATTTACATGTAAGGTAATTATCGATATGTATGTTCCTATTACCATTTTCTTAATTGTTATGGGTTTGTTTTTGTAGGCCCTTCTTTTTTCTTATGTTTCCCACTTAGAGGAGTTCCTTTAGCATTTGTTGTAGTGCTGGTTTGGTGGTGCTGAATTCTCTTAGCGTTTGCTCGTCTGTAAAGCTTTTGATTTCTCCATCAAATCTGAATGAGATCCTTATGGGGTAGAGTAATCTTGGTTGTAGTTCTTCCCTTTCATCACTTTATCAGGCCACTCCCTTCTGGCTTGTAGAGTTTCAGCTGAGAATTCATCTGTTAACCTTATGGGAGTTCCCTTGTATGTTATTTTTCATTTTTCCCTTGTTGCTTTCAATAATTTTTCTTTGTCTTTAATTTTTGTCAATTTGATTACTATGTGTCTCGGCATGTTTCTCTTTGGGTTTATCCTGCCTGGGACTCTCTGCGCTTCCTGGACTTGGGTGGCTATTTCCTTTCCTATGTTAGGGTAGTTTTCAACTATAATCTCTTTAAATGTTTTCTCGGGTCCTTTCTCTCTCTCTTCTCCTTCTGGGACCCCTAGAATGCAAATGTTGTTGCATTTAATGTTGTCCCAGAGGTCTCTTAGGCTGTCTTCATTTCTTTTCATTCTTTCTTCTTTATTCTGTTCCACAGCAGTGAATTCCACCATTCTGTCTTCCAGGTCACTTATCCATTCTTCTGCCTCGGTTATTCTGCTATTGATTCCTTCCAGTGTATTTTTCATTTCAGTTACTGTATTTTTCATCTCTGTTTGTTTGTTCTTTAATTCTTCTAGGTTTTTAAAATTCTTCTAAATCTTTGTTAAACATTTCTTGCATCTTCTCCATCTTTGTCTTCATTCTTTTTCCGAGATCCTGGATCATCTTCACTATCATTATTCTGAATTCTTTTTCTGGAAGGTTTCCTATCTCCACTTCATTTAGTTGTTTTTCTGGGGTTTTATCTTGTTCCTTCATCTGGTACATAGCCCTCTGCCTTTTCATCTTGTCTATCTTTCTGTGAATGTGGTTTTTCTTCCACAGGCTGCAGGGTTGTAGTTCTTCTTGCTTCTGCTGTCTGCCCTCTGGTGGATGAGGCTATCTAAGAGGCTTGTGCAAGTTTCCTGATTGGAGGGACTGGTGGGGGTAGAGCTGGCTGTTGTTCTGGTGGGCAGAGCTCAGTAAACCTTTAATTGGCTTGTCTGCTGATGGGTGGGGCTGTGTTCCCTCCCTGTTGGTTGTTTGGCCTGAGGTGACCCAACATTGGAGCCTACTAGGCTCTTTGGTGGTGCTAATGGAAGTCTCTGGGAGGGCTCGCACCAAGGAGTACTTCACAGAACTTTTGCTCCCAGTGTCCTTGTCCTCATGGTGAGCCACAGCCAACCTCACCTCTGCAGGAGACCCTCCAACACTAGCAGGTAGGTCTGGTTCCATCTCCTATGGGGTCACTGCTCCTTCCCCTGGGTCCCAATGCGCACAATACTTTGTGTGTGCCCTCCAAGAGTGGAGTCTCTGTTTCCCCAGTCCTGTCGAAGTCCTGCAATCAATTCCCACTAGGCTTCAAAGTCTGATTCTCTAGGAATTCCTCCTCCTGTTGCCAGACCCCCAGGTTGGGAAGCCTGACATGGGGCTCAGAACCTTCATTCCAGTGGGTGGACTTCTGTGGTATAAGTGTTCTCCAGTTTGTGAGTCAACCTCCCAGCAGTTATGGGATTTGATTTTATTGTGATTGCGCCCTTCCTACCATCTCATTGTGGCTTCTCCTTTGTCTTTGGATGTGGAGTATATTTTTTGGTGAGTTCCAGTGTCTTCCCGTCAATGATTGTTCAGCAGTTAGTTGTGATTCCGGTGCTCTCACAAGAGGGAGTGAGCTCATGTCCTTCCACTCTGCCATCTTGAACCAATCTCTTTAACTGAGTTTTTAAATCCAGAAAGTTCTTTAAGAATAATTTGATCATTGTGTGAAAAAACTTATAAAATATTAACTAGATTAAGTTATGTATGAATTATGAGTTAAACTTACACTACAGGTGTATGAGTTTAGTATTTATTACCAATTCTTCCTCAATAGGGAGTTGGTAATAATTATTTTGCCAGGAATTGGCCCAGTCAATATTTTAGTCTTATATTCCCAACGGCTTTCTTGTTCTTATGTGTGTGACAAGAAGTTTACTGACTCTCTCTTATTATGTCTAGTGGTCAGTATCTATTCAAGATATTCTCCTTCTTGCTATATATGTCATTCTTCTTTTTGTGTACACTATTTCCCCCCTTCACACACTATGGTGTCATGTGTGTGTATGGCTTCCTTCTCCTGAGAAGTCAAATGATTTTGCGTTCTTCAGCATGCAGCAGACAGGGTCACAGATGATTACCAGCTGCAGGCCCAGCTGATCCTTGTAGAAGCTGACCAGAACCCACAGCATTACCAGTCCGCATGACCTACAAGTTATCTCTCATAAAACCACTACCAGATAATGAGCCCTCTGAGTGGCGGCATTGATTACATGCTTTCTGATTTGGTCCAGACTATAAAAATTAGGGCTTCTGCCTCAGTTTATCTATCTTTTACTTTGATTTTACATTTGGACTAATTCTGTGTCCTCTTCCTCTGCTTAACTGGTTCATGTAAAAATTCCTGCATCTTTACCCAAGGGGAGGGCCAGTGCTCAGCTGGTTGCTGGCTTTGTGGCCAGGGTAAAGACTGTGTTCATTAAGATTGAGGCCACTGGGCTTCCCTGGTTGCTCAGTGGTTAAGAATCCACCTGCCAATGCAGGAGACACGAGTTCGAGCCCTGGTCTGGAAAGATCCCACATGCCGCAGAGCAACTAAGCCCGTGCACCACAACTACTGAGCCTGCACTCTAGAGCCCATGAGCCACAACTCCTGAAGCCCGCATGCCTAGAGCCTGTGCTCTGCAACAAGAGAAGCCACCACAATGAGAATCCCGCGCACCGCAACAAGAGTAGCCTCCACTTGCCACAACTAGAGAAAGCCCGCGCACAGCAACGAAGACCCAATGGAGCCAAAAATAAATAAGTTAATTAATTAAATAAATTTAAAAAAAAAGATTGAGGCTACCGTAGGTCTTTCCACTTGAAAAGAGCAACTTACCAGGACTTTGGGGTAAAGAGTACTGCTAGTGGGTATATAAGAGAGGGGACTGGAGGTATAAATGAGAGAAAAAGTTATGAAGTCAAAAGGACAGAGATAGAAGAAATCAAAGGAAAAATAAGTTTTAAGAAGGGGAGTAACCTCAAGTGATTGCCTCACTCTGAGTTTAAAAGCTGAAATCCATAAGGTGCTTCACTAATTCTGGCTAGCTTAATGAGTCATGAAACACATACAATCCTCCCACAAGAACCTTTTCTCCCCAGCTCCCTTTGTTTCTCAGGTTCCAGTATCAACATCTATTCCATATTTAGCCAACAGGGTTACCAGGACTGCCTTACTTTGTGTTACTGCCTGGATTTCTGCTACCCCACTTACCCATTAGATTGATAGATTTCATGTCTATGTCTTTGACTGACACATATGTGCACCATGCCAGCATTAGCCTGCCTGGGTGCCCACAGAGGCACCACTGTAGCTAGATTCATTTGTCCAGTCTCTGACCTCCCTCCTCCAGTTTCTTCCCATCATTAGTCAGTCAAGCTGTTCTGTTCTCCACTTGCCTTGTAGCCCAAGACAAGGCATTACTCTCTTATCTCTGTTCCCTGACTTCTACTCTGTATCGGTTCTCTCTGAAGTGCTACCCGCCTCATGCCTCTTTGTTCTATGCTGTTGATCTCTATTAAAGTTACACATTCTTTCATTCATTTTCTACAAACCTTTAAATGATCTTCTGCACAGTGGGTAGGACAACTTTACACCTCTCATGAAACCTTTGAGAGAACGGCAAGGACTGGCTTCCTGTCAGAACTCTAACAGGAAAACAGAGATGATATTCAAAATATTCAGCAAGCAGTACAGCAGAGGCACTGGTCATTCAGAATGATCTCTGACCACTGTGCAGGAGGCCCCCTGCTATACTGGGCACTAACTCTGTGGGATTGCAGGAAGGTCCCGGGAATTCTTAAGGAGACTGAAATGCCTGGGGCTACAGGAGGTATTTGAGGCTGAGAATTTATAATCGTTATCAGCCAGTATGGAAATATTTCAGTATCTGTATGTATACCTGGTATAGATATACCTGTGTGCCGGCTCCATATCAGATCTGCAAGAAGACCATCTCCCTGCAAACAGAAACTCTATACTGAATCCCTGTTTCTCAACTTTAGACCAAATTTCTGTTTAAAATAATTTTCAAGGTTGAAAGCTTGTCAGGAACCCACACAAAAACTTGTATTCCCTGTGAATCAACATTACTCACTCTTCATGAATTACTAATCACAAATCATGTCATACCTTTTCTATTACAAATTATCTTTTTCTTATTTGATGAAGTTTCAGGGTTAAAGGTATATTTCTAATTTATTCAACAAATATTTAATGTGTGCCTACTATGTGCCAATCATTGGGAATATGGTGGTCGATATGCAAATAAATAATTCTTGCTTGCATGGAGATGATATCCTAACCAGGCAAGTTTAAAGTAAAATTTTAAATGTCAGAATTGGGCATTATAAGATAATCTACATGTTATATGCATTTAATTGTACACACTGTGCTCTTTAATGCCAAGTTTTCTATGTGCCAAATTTGCTTCGCTGATTATGCCATGCATGAGTGTGCATGTGTGTAAGTTTGCGTGTCTACAGAGAAAGAAAAACAGAAATGTTATGTGCTGTGAAGGCATAAAGAGAAAAAAGGAATACCCTTTTACATGGAAATGCTTAAATATTGTTTGTCAAAACATAAAGTAAGTATAAAATATGGTTAGGTATAAAGGCAGTGTTTTAAGTTCCAAATAAATGCTTCAGTATTCCATAACACATACTAGCTAATGTATGTATTGTAAGGCAAAGGGAGATCATTGTGAGCAAAAAACAAAGGCTGAGGAATATTTGTCCATTTCTCTCCATCTTGAGGCCTACTTTCTCCCAGAACTCTGAAATTCCTTTGGTAGCAGAAGAAATCATTATCATTTGATTTCTCCCAGGAAGAGAGTCAAAACCAGGTTGGAGAGTGGGCATTCTGGTTGTACTCTTTCATGAGCACCCCAGAAGTCAGCACAGAGAGAAGTAACTAAGAGTGAGGGAGCTTGGAGGATGTGGCCCAACAGTTTAGTTTGGGATTTCATGTGCTATGCTGGCAGATGAGAGGAAATCTATCCTAAAAACAGTGTTTCATTGTTACCACGATAAGCATGCTCTCTTTTCCAAGGAACCTGATGGGGTGCCTGGCTGTTAAGTGCTAGGAGATTAGGTATCTTACTCACTAAATCAACTAGTTAGATAAATATAGAATTCTCAGTTTTCAGAGTATGTATATTTTTAAAATATATATTTAATGAAAGAAGTCAGCATGAGAGTTGGTATTTCCCCAAAAATATTGAATAGAATGAAACCACGAGGTCATAAAAATAAACCCATCCAAATCTTCTGCCAGTTTTTCAGAGGTGAGTGGGAGAATGTTAGGAAAACTGGAGCAACAATGAATGAGTTACAGATGGGATAAATATAACAGTTTCTGTAGGTGATCATGTCCTGCCATCTTTACTCTTTGCATCTCATCATGTCAGTCATGATTGATTGCTTCGGTCTCTAGATGGAAGGCAGAATTCGAGGAATTGTGCTTACAGTGCAAATGCATTTCCCTCTCTTGATCAGCACTTCTGTTATTCTACACACACACACACACACACACACACACACACACCACACACACAAACCCAGCAGTCAGAACTTTCAGGTCTTTTTCAGGAACTTAGTTGAGTAAATAAATAACAAACTGCCACTTTAGAAAACTGAAAACAACACCTGAAATTGGAAGTCGCAGAAAGAAAGAAAATGTATTCAATATGTTTTAACAATTTTGAGAATACATGAACTTTACATTTATATTTGCAAAAATGTACATGGAAAATATGATGAGAATAAGTAACAGGTCAACAGTTCTAACACCAGCACAAACAACAAATTGTGTACATCATACCTATGAACTTTCTACATAAGAATGATTCCAAAGGTCTATAGGATGTTTATAGAAACAAAGTAACACTCAGGAGAGAGGTTATTTTGTTATTAATCATATATGTGTTGATTCAAATAAATTACAAATTTCATGTTGTAATGCTTTGTCTGTAATGTTCCGATTCTCATACAACTTGAGTTTATTATCCAACACTACTTAGTCCTCTGGAGTCTCAGAACAACACAGACTTTTATAGCCTGATGACTTTTCAATCTCTAACCAGCCACATAACATTTATCATCAGGCCTAGTGTTAACGGAAGCAGCTCTTGTTAAACCACCTAAAGAGGGTTTGAGATCCCCATCCACAGCCTGGTGTCTAAGGTTCAAAGGCAGTCTGTGATAAAGTGGCAAAGTTGAGCCTTTGATTTATTTCTTTATTTTAAATTAATTAATTAACTAACTAGTCTATTTATTCATTTATTTTGGTTGGGCATTGGGTTGTCTGCCTGACAGAGAGCATCCTTCCTCAGGAAATTCTACTCTTGCCCACTAAGGGAGAAGAACAGAATAGTCAGGAAAGGCATGGATGACCTGTTTAATTTTTCTAACATGATGCAGTATAACATATCTCCTCAGAACTCTGATTACAAAGGAAAATTCCCCACTACAGTCTGATGTGCCATCCCATTATTCAGTTTTAGAAGCATAAAATGAGCCTCAAGGCAAGACATCAGAGAGCTAACACACATATTCTCCAACATAAAAACAAAAAACTAAATGGAAGAATGGAAGGAATGAAGGAAGGAAGGAAGGAAAGGAGGGAGGGAGGGAGGTGGGTCGGTCTTATTGTTCCATGTTGTTTTGGCTATTATCAACTTTTGTTAGATGTTTCCTTCTTTCTTTCCAAGGTGTATGAAACCTTGGAAGCTGTATGTGCCAAACATGTGTCAGGTAATGTGGTCCTAATTATATAGCTATTATTTAAACAAAATTCCAATCACTAATGTTAACAGCAGGTTATCTGCCTATGGCCTAGAGATTTGGATCTTTACTGTACTATTAACTTTTATTGCATATAAAGGAAAATTTGAAATTCATAATTATTCTGTTATTTGAAATCCCATTACAGTTTACATATCTGTATCTATACATGTGATCATATAATCTTTACAGTATCAGTTTTACAGTAAACAATGTGATCTTTCTCCCTCAAGCTTTATTGCCAACTTAATGGGAAATGCACTTATTTTGATGATCAAAAATTTCCCCCCACAATTGGATGCAAATTTGTCCAGTGGGGTATCATATTCTGACTCCATAGTTGACTCAGCTTAAGCATTTTGATTTATTTTATTCCTACTTACTTCAGTTTGACACGGTTGATAGCCCATTTTTATGCCAACTATCACCAGGAAAACAAAAAGAATAGTAAAAATCATTAATCATGGCATTTTGTTGTTCATGTTCCAAACTGAGAGCAAAAGTTATGCAAATAGAATCTGTCCTATTTCTCTGAATACAATCAACAGTAACAATTTTAAATGACTGTTTAAAGAATTTTAAGAAAGAATTTCAATGAGTTTTATCTTTGACTTTTTAGGATTAAACTTTAGCAGCTTTTAGAGCTGATCTTATTTTTTTTCTTCTGCAGTTGTTGCATTTCTTTTTGTAGCTCTATTAAGGGATGGAGCGCAACAAAAATGCTTTACCAGTATTGTTGAAATTGATTTCAAGATGGCTGATTGGCATTTTCAAACTAAAGAAAACTTAAACATGCTTACGTTTGGCTCAATTTGTCATTTTTATCCACATAAATCTGAAGCAGATATATGTATACTGCTACTGTGTGGAATGCAAGATTTAGTCCAGTAAACAACTTGAAATGTGATATCCTGACATTTACTAATAAGAATCACTGTTTAAAACTATCTCAGTTTATTTGGGATTATATTAATTTACAGCATTCAAATATTATCTCAGTTTGGTTATTATATTTATGCTGGTTCATATAGAGGAGTGTGAGGGGTAAGTAATAAAAGAAATTGTACTTTTTGTTCTTAAAAAATACTGAGAAAATATAGTCTTGTATTAAGAAACATTTAATATAAAACTACTGGATAATTAGGAGGGATATGTGGCAGTAAAGATATTTTAGCTCTTACATTTTTTATCACATTGAGGCAATTTTTTTTCTTTTCCACTTTTATTATTAACCTTTTTATAGAAAATTGGCTTACCAAGAATTTATGAATTAATAAGTCTATTATAATGATGAATGATAATTACCATTTAAATCCTGACTCATTCATCAGCTTGTTCACTGCATGTCAGGTGACACAAGACTGTATGATTACTTGTCTGGTTAGTATTTTTCAACTGATTGTTATACTTCCCTGAACTTTAGATCCTCATACCATATTTTTTAAAGTATGATAAAATACAGTTAAGTAGTTTGACGAAGAAATTACCGGCCATGCTATAAATAACAGAAAAAGTGACTTCAACGTTTTTAGAAGATTGTTCTTAGGTTCAAGTGACAAATGTAGAGTACCCAGTTGGGTCAAATGAAAAGTTCACATACAGACAGTTTCAAGAGCTGTCGGATTGGTAATATTATAGTAGCTAAACTAGTCACCATTCAATGTCAAAGTGGAAATTTTTGGCTTTCAATATATCAGAAGCCTTAGGGATATAAATCAGTAGTCTCTATGCTGCTCCCCACAGAGAGGCGCCTAGTCTTCAAAACCATGTGCATACTTGCCAACAGTTTAAACAGACACAATGGGATTAGATAGACCTAAGGGAACAGATGTGGGGCTGCTTGAAGTTTTCATTATGAGAATCAAAGCAGCAGAGAATTTCCACGTTTACCGACTGCATATGGTTTTCACTCACTGGGCGGTAGTCAATCAAGGTATTTTGAAATTACAAATATTTTGTTAAAATGTAAATTCTCCCCCCCCACTCTCTCTGACAATGCATGGACGTTTAAAGCATGTGAATATATGCTAGCTGTTCCACTTCAGGTTCAAATTAAACTTCTTGTGAGAATAGCACTGAAACTGAAAAGAAGATAGGATTTGGGATTCCTAGGTTGACTTTACCTCTTCCTCAAAGCCTCCTATAACAAGAAGGGATGTCTAGTGATATTATCAATTGTGTGCTCACCAAATAAGAATGTGTTAAATTGAAGTCTGTAATTTCTGTACTAAAGATCAGAACTCTCTTAAAACACACATTTTTACAAGCCTAGCGATTATGCGAGACATTGAGAATCTTCCCCAAACTAGCTTCAGTTTAAATGCCTTCTTCAAAGGATTATTTTTAATCTATTTCCCTATATAAAGCTTTCTGTAATCAAATTGAGTGTTTGTACATACTCTCCCACTTCAAAGCCATTCAAACCATAAATTTTAGAAAGAAAAGAAACTAAATAACATAATCTAAAGTAATGGTTCTCAAATTTTACTGTGCATCAGAATCACCTGGAGAGCTCATGAAAAGCTGAATTACTGAACGCTCTAGAGATCCTGATATGGTAGGTCCAGGAAAGGCCTTGACAATTTGTATTTTTAATGAATTTCCAGGTTATCAGTTTCCTATTGCTTCTATAACAAATCATCACAAACTTTGTGGCTTAAAACAACACCAATTTGTTATCTTACAGTTTGGGAGGTCAGAAATTTGAAATTGGGTCTCAAAGGGCTAAAATCATTGTTGGCAGAATTGCTTGGGGGTGCAGGGGTCCATTTCCTTACCTTTTCCAGCTCCTAGAAGCCACTTATATTCCTTGACTTATGGCCCCTTTCTCCATCTTCAAAGCCAGCGATGCTTCCAGCAGTAACCTCTTCGCTTTTCTGTGACTCACACCTTCTGTCCTTACATACTTTCTCTGACTTGAACTCTTCCGCCTCCTTTTATATGGATGCTTGTGATTACACTGGGCCCACCTGGATAATCCAGGCTATTGTACTCATCTGAAGATTTTTAACTTAATTACACCTGCAAAGTCCCTGTTGCCATGTAAAATAACATTCATCAGTTCTGGGGATTAGAACATCTTTGGGGGCCATTAGTCAGCTTATTATACCAGGTGGTACTAATACTGCCCACACTTTGAGAATCACTGAATTAAAAGATGGAATAACTAACAAGCAATATCTGTTTTACTACAAAATAGTCTGAGAATGACCAAGTCAGTTTGGGCTAAATTTTATAATTCAGTGATGTTTCTTTTCTTTTCTTTTCTTTTTTAAATGATATTTTTACTGAATCAGTGTAAGCCATAGTTCTCAAGCGTTGACTACTCATTAAAATCAACTGGGGAGTGTAAAAACAAACAGAAACGAAAACAAAAACAAAACAGCCTCAAATCCAGAGCCCAGACCACCCCCAAATCAATTAACTCAGAATTATTGGGGAAGTCATAAGTATTTTTTAAAGCTCCACCATTTTATTCCATTGTGCAGTCAAGTTTGAGATCTAATGACATATGTAGACCAGAAACTTGAAAGGGCCCAGACATATGATTCCCAAAGTTGGTTATAATCGTTGTGAAATGTCTGTGAATTAAAGGATTCAAGAAATAAAGTTCTTCATTTTGAAACAAAATAATAGCTAACCATACCACACTTAGGGTGAAAAATATCCTCCTACTGTATCTTACTTGTAATTCCACATTTAACCTGGGTTAGCCTATGGGATAAGCATAGCAGGTAGTGTTATTTTTGCCTCTTCTTTTAAAGAGGAGAACAGGGCTTCCCTGGTGGCGCAGTGGTTGAGAGTCTGCCTGCCGATGCAGGGGACACGGGTTCATGCCCCGGTCCGGAAGGATCCCACATGCCGCGGAGCGGCTGGGCCCGTGAGCCATGGTCGCTGAGCCGGCGCATCCGGAGCCTGTGCTCCGCAATGGAACGGGAGAGGCCACAACAGTGAGAGGCCCGCGTGCCGCAAAAAAAAAAAAAGAGGAGAACAATAAGGTTTATAGAGATGCACTGCCCAGTCAACAAATCACTTAATTCAAATTTCACCTCAAGTCTTTTGCCTTCAAAGTTCTTCTACTACAATATAATACTGCTAAAAAAAAAAAAAAAACCTCAAAAAATTATTCTAGGTGGTGCAAACTTGAATAGCATCAGGTGCATAAAAGAATTGAGAGTGATAGTATAAGACAGTAGAGCGTGATGGGGAAAGTGGAGAGGCAGAGACCACAAGCCATACATAAAGACAGACAAGTTTACGTTTTTAAAACACCAAGGCCAAACAAAACACACATCCAAGCCATATTCATACCACCTGCTTCTAGTTTGCTACTTCTGATATACAAGTTTTCCACTTAAATGGCAGTTTCCCAGGTCTTTACTTTTCAGTGATTTATTAATGTTTTCCACATATAGCCTTTGGGGTATAATTGACAGTAATTGCCTCCTTAACTTTGCTCCTTCTTTTTCCTTCCTAAATTCACAGATTTGGTCCACATGAACACAGTGTTATCGGAACCGTGTCAGCTCTCCAACAGCAGCCAGTCATGGCAATGCTGCCACAAAGCTTGCGTTTCCAGCATTGAATTCATTTTTTAAAACTAGAAGTTCACAGAGTATTTCGTTTGCCAGGCCTCAAACTAGTACCAGACCTAATGTGTTTCTTCTTTCCACTACACATATTTACTCAAGGAATTTAGTGCGCCTGACTAGAATCATTTTTCCATACATATTATAGCAACAGTGGGCTCTTCAGTACCAACTAAATGAAGCTTGAAAACTGTTATATGAAAGCCAAGTATTACAGAGGTGGAACTCAACGGCAGGCCTAACTTTTCTAACGTGGCTGTGGAAATCAGCCTCAGTTGTTTGTCGTTATAATATGCGCTGGAATACAAGAGCAGGGTTTACTATGTCTACCTGCAGATTTAGCCAAATGTCCAGAAAAAAAAAAGAGGTTTACAGCCTCCACAATGAGGAGGTTTCTCTAACTATCCATAGATTTATTTTTATATATTATATTATTCAGAAAGTATGTGTAACATTTACCTTGTGCTCAGTACTATAAAGTTCCTGATTTCCTTTTTTTTTTTCAATATGTACACAGGTTAGCAGAGAAGGAAGAAAGTAAAATATCTCAAGTCACATCGGAGGAAACCACTAGCAAGAATCTTTACCTGTAGTAGCAGGATCTTTACGTGTAGTGGCATAAAACTCACGTCTTCACTTTCTCCATAGAAGTGGGGTATCTTCTGCATTCTGGCTATGAGCAATGTATCAAAAAAAATTATAACGGCAAACAGAAGTTGTGTCTAGACACAAGAAGGGCACAAAAGGAAGCACTTTGAGGTCTCATGTTGCGAAGACAATTGGGTGATTGGTAACTCTTCTTTGGAAGCTACTCTGAGCCTTCTGTGACTGCATCGTATACATCTCCCCCAAGACCAGCCTTCCTGCAACACCTTTATTTTGTCTCTCCCCCATGCCATGAAGGGCAAAAGCTTTAGGGCTTCCCAATTCCCAACTCCACCATTTAATCTCCCTGTTTGAGTGATGAGGTGGTCTCTGTAATCTGTTTCTACTGCACTTACACAAACTTTTCCTTGCTATTCCTCAACATGTTCTGTTGATTTTAAACAAATTATGTTCCAGCCAGTCTCCAATTCTACAAATGAATTAGGCTCCATCCTCTCTCTACTTTCACTCCCGTGATCCCCTGGGATCACGCTATACCATCACTTCCTCCAAACTCTATACATCTAGCATGTAGAATGAAGACATTGATCTAACTTATTTCTGAAGTCCCACAACATTAAAATCCGCGATTCAGAACTTATTTGAAACTTGTTTCAGTTTTTTTTTTTTTTTTTGGTACACGGGCCTCTCACCGCCGCGGGCTCTCCCGTTGCGGAGCACAGGCTCAGCAGCCATGGCTCACGAGCCCAGCCGCTCGGCGGCACGTGGGATCCTCCCGGACCGGGGCACGAACCCGCGCCCCCTGCATCGGCAGGCGGACTCCCAACCACTGCACCACCAGGGAAGCCCTTGTTTCAGTTTTATATTGGTCTCCAACTCCTGAAAATCAGGGAGCTTTTCTTCTCTACTCTTCACGTATATCCTTTCCATATAGCAAGGCACAGAGCACATCGCAGATGCTCATGTATATTATTGCTTAATTCTGTGAGTTTTTTATTATACACATACAACCTTAGAATTCTCAATTATGTACACATAACTCAGTGCTCAATATTCAAATTTCCAACATCTCCATTACTATGCACTGTTATTCCCTAGAGTTCTTACTCATCCTCACAATCTGTAACCCTTTAAAATAGTTTCCTTTCTCCAGGAGAGAAAATGGTTAATCCCTTAACCCTGTGATTCTATTATTTTATCTTTAAATGCCTTGATGTTCACTTTAGAACACTTGGATGTACTGATGATTCTCATTCCTTTTAATTTAGGTTCTACCTTGATGCCAGGGTTAACTTTCTAAAAACGGGTATCTAATTGTACTATGTCTCTCATATTGAACCCCCTTCAATGCTGTAACCATATCTCCCACAACTTCCAAAGTTATACTACATGCTTCAGAGATATAGAACTTCCAGCAGTTGTCCATGCCATGCTCTGTCATGCCTCTGGGCCTTTACACATGCTGCAGACTTTTCCGAAATGCCCTTGGCCCTGTGGTTTGTCTGATAGACTCTGGAGTCAGTCCTTGACATCTCCAAGCAGAGAGCATCTCTCTTTCCTCTATATTCCTTGGTCCTTGGACATATTTCACATCTTGTGCTTATAAAAACTGCAGTATAGTTATTTGTGTACACATCCAGCTACTGTCCCATACTATCAGTTCTCTGTGACAGAGAAGGCTACTCTTAATCAGAATCAAAAGCCAGTGGAACAAGATTTTTCTCTACAGATTGAAAGCAGAAAAAATGGTTTAGTTAGTGGGAAAGATGCAGAAAAATCTGATATCCATGAGTATCCTGTAAAAATATGATATTAAAATGGACAGGAAATGGAACTACTTTATTTGGCTTATGTTAAGAATGTGAGAAAAATTGGAAAACAAATGGGGGTTTGAGAATGATGAAGATTAAGGACTTTGCTGCTAAATAGAAACAGACAGACAGGGCTCTTGGCTCAGAATAGCAGCCAGCCCTCATTAGAGAAGTTTAGACCCTGCCAATGAGGACTGGATGGTAGCCTGCTTCCCTGAAAACTATTTGCTTATTTAAGGGATTTAGGTCCAGTGCACCCAAGACCTGAAAATATCAGTTCAGAGAAAACTTCTAAGTTATTCCTCAAAACAATCCAAAGTTTTAGAGTTCGTCCAGCAAACAAACACAGGGTGAAATATGAGTGGCAGTAATGATTGGAAGGAACAGATGTTGTCATAAGACACATATATTTACTCTACGCATATTGACAGAGTATCCAGAGTGTGCCAGGTCCTGTGTGAGGCGACCAGGATGAGTTTACAAAGATGCCACCAACTGAGAACCTTCCTTCAATAAACTCTCAGTCTAATGGGAGAAACATATGCAAACAACCGATTTCCCTACAGTGGAATATATAAATAAGTTAGAGTGGCACCAAAAAAAGAGGAAGGTCAACAGGCCCAGGAGCAGACATGTGCTGAGACAGGAGTGTGGTATGGGGACTGTGTGTTATGGAAGGTTTTTAAATATCAGTGAGCTGGAAACTGGGGGTGAGTTTTAAAAATGCAATGGTTAATGAGGCCCTTAGATTTTAACAGAATTTATAATTACATGCTTACTTTTTTACTGTTTTAAATATTCTCAAACTCTTCTCTAATTTGCGGGCCCTAACTCAATTTGAATTTTAAAAAAGAGAGAGAGAAAGAGACAGTACTTAAGGAAACCAAGTGTAAACCACGTATAGAAGAGGGAAATAGAAGTCTTCAATTATGTAACTTATCTACAGAGAATAAACATGGTGAATTTATCCACTGAAAAAATGTTGTGTGCTTCACTCTTATTCTCTGTTTCAGGATGCAGATATAACAGAGCAGCGTTTTTGTTTGTTTGTTTGTTTTTTTAGCATCTATTTGTATTTGTGAATGACACAGTAGCCAAGTATTGCCAGAATAAGTAGTTCCCTGAGGAAAAAACAATAGAGAGCTTCCTAAGTCTGCTAAAAGTTAGAAACTGGCAAAGCACATGACCAGAAGTAAAGCAAACAAATTAAACATTTTAGGCATCTATGGTAATTCAAATATTCATTCATAAATTTCCATTTAATGCAACAATGCTTTGATTGTAGAGAGTTAACAGAGATTTATGCCTGAACTAGCTGATACACATAAAGTGTAGTTCAACAAATATTGTTTACTGATGATGATGATTCCTGCTGCCACCAACTGCTGATCCATTCTGTAGACTACAAATTTTAATTTCCAGAGCTGTCAATCTGACACGTTTTATCAACAGTCATATAGACAACCTTGAGCACCAAAAAAATCCTTTTTCATTCCATGACATTTTTTTCATTTATCTAGACTTTATTACCATGGCATATAGTGTTTTACCTCACTTGCAGAATAAATACGATGGTGGGAGAAAGAGAAATTAATGTATGTGGAAAACTGCCTTTTTTTTTTTTTTTTTTTTTGGTGGTACGCGCGCGGGCCTCTCACTGTTGTGGCCTCTCCCGTTGCAGAGCACAGGCTCTGGACACGCAGGCTCAGCGGCCATGGCTCACGGGCCCAGCCGCTCCGCGGCATGTGGGATCTTCCCGGACCGGGGCACGAACCCATGTCCCCTGCCTCGGCAGGCACACTCTCAACCATTGCGCCACCAGGGAAGCCCCGAAAACTGCCATTTTAAAGGAAGAGATATTGATGCTTATTGGATAAGCTTCCCTTTACTACCTGGGGGACCCTGGTCCATATTGATATAAAACCTGGAATGACACAGGAGGAAGGCTTAGGAAGGAATATGGATCTTTGGTCTTAGAGAAAAAAAAATGGGACCAGAAAATATCTGCAAAGGAAAGTTGCTACTAATAACTTTTATGCTTTCCCTTTTGCTGTATCATATCTACCATAGGTTTAACAGCTCATAAACTGAAGCCAACTTTCTGAATGATCATTTAATTCTTGAAAAGTAACCATAAACTAAGGGGGAAAAATACTGAGATATTAATCCTGGCAGCAGGCAGCAATTCTAGGCCCAAAAGCTTAATGGGGCTGAGCTGAATGGGACATAACAAGATGACTATCCTAACAAAATACAGTCCGTGTCCTCTGATGGATGAGGAATGTTCTTTCCCCATTCGTGTTTGAACATGGGAGAACATAAAGTGCCAGTTAAACTGAGTAATGTTGCATAACTAAATTACAGGGGTTTTGTTCAGTTCTCCAGTAGAGGATAAAAATCCTCAAACCTGGAAGTATTGTTTTAATCAAGTGTCTGAATAAGCAATCCCTCGTAGTTCTGCAATACTTAATAGACATATTTTCTTTAGAATCCTCACCCCTATAAAACTACATTAATAAAAGCTATATACACATGAAAGTTATATAAAGAAAGTGGGCATATATTTGGCTTTTTGAGGTGTACTTTTAATTTTATGAAATAGTTTTCAAAAGGAGGAAAGGAATTAATTTGCATTTTGATTTTAAACAATTACTCCTAAATTTTGTAAATTTGGATATTTAACTTTGCTACTTGACCTGCATAATACTTGTTTTTTCAATGGAGCTAAACAATTTATATGATGTATGATATAGCCTTGGAGAGCTTTTATTTGTTTTATTGGGTAATTTGTATTCAGTATGGAGGAGGTGATCTAAAGCTCTGCATTGAGTGATTGCACAGGAGGCCCAGGCACATGGAAAATTCTACACTTTATTTCATCTGGGTGAATCTACCATGACCCGGAAGGCTCACCTACAGATAAGATGGTTTGGCCTCAGTAACACTTTGAATCTTTACACTCTCTGGGGTTTTGCACACTCCTTTAGACACAGGTCTTTGTCATTAATGGGAGGCACATGAGTGGATCCCTGAATGGCACTTTGGAGAATGGTGGGACAAGTTTTTAACAAGCTCACCCTTCTGGCTATAACATGAAAGGGAACCCTGTGTTTAAGTTAGGGTGGGAATACAAGGCAGAGGTAATTTGCACTGCTGAAGAAATAATTATTAGTGCCACATTGCTTTCCATGTGGTAGGTGGAGGAGAGCAGAAAGAGAGTGCTCATGTTTAGGAAATCACTGTTTATTTTTCTTACTGATAATGTATTAAGTTTGGGGGAACTTTTGAAAATCTGAAACATTTCCCCAGCTGATCCTACTAAGGCGCTTCAAAAAGAAATATCAACAGATTTTTCTCTTGCTTGTATTGACTGCCTATTTTAGAAGAGCTTTGATGCTATTATGTTGACAGATTATCTGTCTGACTTGACACCCAAAGACACCCTCCCTACAAATAGAAGGAGTAAGCATGAGGTAGGAGTGTGGTGGGAAGAGGGAAGTAGGAGGCCAAGACACAAACTACTCCATTCTGCCTCACATACACCATCTTGTTTTATTCTATATGGCAACTCTCTCTGTTTTCATATATTTAAAACCTGAGACTCTGAGGTTAAATTACTCTTCCAATGCCACATAATTAGTAAGAGACAAAGCTGGGGCTGAACTGAACAATGCTCTTCTGCAGTTAAATTTTGGTGCCTTTTCCATTACACTACACTGCCTGACTCCTATGCGGCCACAAACTCTTCTAAATAGCACTTTGCTATTTTTGCTATAACTAGGATGAAATGTAACTTCAATATACATACAGAAACTTCAAAGTCATCAAATAGAAAGTGTAAAAAAGAATATTTTTAGGTATTTGATTAGAATACAAAGATTTACCATTCAAATTTACACTTGTTTTTATTGTAAGTTTTGCTTATTGCATGAAGGATTTTCAAGAATAGCTGGTCGTGATTTCCTGCATAATCCAACTCATGTCATAGAAGCCATATTCATGTTTTCTTTTTTCCCCTTAAAAACTTAAGTAGACTACTATTGAAAGAAATAAATATGCTTATTGATAATTTAAAAGAGAAATATGGCTGGTCAATCAAACTGTCAAAAATCTTAAACTTCACAGATTGCTAAATAAATATAAATGAAAACAAAGTTGCAGGACTCCCCTTTCCCTTTATTTTAGTCTCTCGTTGTCCCTGTAAATTTGTTCAGTGGAGTGAGCTCCTGCTCTGCCCACAGATGAAAAGGACAGACCCCAAACTACTGGTTGGAGGGGAAAAAAGGCAGGAAGTTACCAAAATACTCTCTGGTGCTGGCAAATGATTAAACCTTTATTAAAGCTTGACCTTTCTTTCAGCAGCCTTTTTCACTGCTTTAGACACCTACACCCAGGCTAGGCTTCTCTCTCCTGTAAAACCAAGCTCTACAGAAATACATCTCTCTGCATCTGAGGGCCTCCTTCACTTACCAGACCAAGAAGATAGCCTCACCTCCAGGTTGTCTCTGATGAAGTGTGTACACCTGCCCAGGGCCTCTGGCCTAAATCCACCTTGTCTCACTCTCACGCGATCCTGTCTAGTTCCCATAACAAACTCAGAGAGCGGAGCCACATCTTCTTCAATACCCAGTCGACTTCTCAAACTTGAGATTTCTCAGGAAGGAATCAGAGTCCAGACCATTGAATCCTCCAGTGGAACAGGACCCAATTCTGGGTTTTCCATCTGTGCTGTACAAACTTATTTTATAAGATTTAAAGGGAGGAGTAGGTACCCCAGTCCCACCTCACTTGGAAAATGTGTCCAATACACAGAAAACTAGCAGCTCCCTCCCCAAACCAAAAGCCTTTTAACAATCTTTACTCCATCTACCCTCTTCACTTTTTTTTTCTATGTGGTAAGAGACTTAGGAGTCATTTAACCATGTCTTGGCAACCTACTTTTTGCAACTCCTACAGAGTGATGTGACATATCTCACTGGCATTTATTATTTTAAAGCACTGGCCTAAATTTCTCCTTTGATATCATGTTATAAATATAATATTCCTTGCTTTTGAGACTGTAGTGAGATGTAGTTCTCAAAAATTATTGACATGAATTTAAATTGGCAAAACTCTTTGAAAAGTATTTTGGTAGTATGTTTCACGCAATTTCTGATGGCCAAATTCTTTGATTTTATAATTTCATTTCTGAAAATCCATTCTAAGTATACAATCTTGAATGCAAAAAAAAAAAAAGAAAAAAAACTGCACATAAATGTTATCTTTAAAAATATACCAGAAACAATCTAAATGGAAACAGTAAGTAGATGATTAAATAAGGTAATGGAACCCCATTATTATATGGTAAAATATTTTTGAAGTTTATACAACAATATGAAAAAGCAATAGTAATTCAATATAAAATGTAAAAGTTAGGTTGTAACTTCCACCTACAGTACAATAATAATCATGTTAAAGTGTTTTTAAAAGAATCCTTCAGATATCTCTGCATATACTTTTGAAAGTTCAGAAGGGTACCAAAGCATTAGCAGTGATTATCAATAGGTACGAAAGCATTAGCAGTGTTAAGAAATTAGGAAAGTTTTCCCTCTCTCTTATTATTATATTTTTTTAAATCTCATATACTGAGTACATATTTTGTTTAAAATTCTAAAAACAATAGTTAGAAAAAATATTAATAGCATTAAAATTGAAAATAATAACCATGGTATCATCTTGGATTATATAATCTAAAATATTTATTCCTTTTTTTTTCCTTTACATCAAATATGATCCTATATCTTATAGACTTTGCATATTCTCTTTTCTGGGCTTGTGGTCACTACTGTAATTCATGTCCCCTTACATCTTACACCTCAACGATTGCACCAGATTCTTAATTGGCCTCCCTGACTTGAGGCATTTCTCTGACCTCAGTTCAAATCCCTTCTTGTACTGTGACTTACAGGCAGATTACCTCCCCCAGCTGAGCATCAGATTAACTCACCTGTGATAATAAACTTCTACAACTTTGTAAGGAGTATATAAAAAGGGATAGTATATATGAAGTACTTGGCACATAGTAACGACAACAAATAGCAGCTCTCATTATTATAATTTCAATTGTGTCATTCTTTTGTACTTTTAATGCTGCTACGTTGTGAACTTTTTTTTTTTTTTTTGCGGTACACGGGCCTCTCACCGCTGTGGCCTCTCCCGTTGCGGAGCACAGGCTCCGGACGCGCAGGCTCAGCGGCCATGGCTCACGGGCCCAGCCGTTCCGTGGCATGTGGGATCCTCCCAGACCGGGGCACAAACCCGCGTCCCCTGCATTGGCAGGCGGACTCTCAACCATTGCGCCACCAGGGAAGCCCCCGTTTTGAACTTTTAAATACAGATTCTCCACACAACCATTTAAGACCCTACACAATATGATCTCAAACACCTTTTCCACTTTATTTCACCTAATTCTACCTTCAGCTGCAACCAAGATGAAGCTGTTTCTGTTTCCTGGACTCGCCCCTTTGTTCCTTTCCATGGGCTCCATCACTTAGTTCATTCCCACAGCTACATTTATCCCTCCACCCTCTGGTCCTTCCTGCCTGTGTCCCATCTTTCTGAAATGCCTTATCTTATCTGAAAACTTTCTGGACCCCACAATCAAATCAGATTAGTATCTTCTCTGAAATTCCATAATACTAATATCCTTAATGACATATAACTTTCAGTCCAACATCCTGTTGGATAACTGATATTCAGGGCCTAGCTTAAGCAGGAACCTCCTCAGAGAGGCTGCGTCTGACTACCCAATATAAAGTAGGCCCTAGGCCACTGTCACATTTCCTAATATTTCTAGTTACTTAGCTCTTCCCCCTTCCTTTTTCAACCACTCTCCCAATAGATTTTTTTACTTTCTAAGAACAGAACTATCTTCCTTAACAGCTGCTAGTACTGTGACTTTTAAACAATAAATGCCCAACAGATGTATAAAGTTGTATTACAAACTGAAAAATTTATCACTACACTAGACAGGGTAAGGAAGATCCTGATTTGAAAATTGTTACTAAAATCTTTCAGTTATCCCCTTCACATCAACATACACACAGAGATCATTCACACATTCAAATGCACTCACACACATCCATTCATGCAGGATCATACACACATACACACACCTCTGGGTTCTTAGTCCCTGCCATCATTTACATAACGTTCAGTGAACAGGCATAGCAGACACCAATTATAGGAAACCTTGGAAATGCTCTACCTGGAGATCCCAGTGGAAGCCATGATCTGTTGTATTTGGGATGCACAGAAATGACAATGGGAAGAGAGGAAGAAAAAATAGTGATATGAAATGTTAAGGGTAAACCTTGGGGAACAATAACTCATTCAGGGTAGTTCACTTGATAGTACAGTTTAGTAAAGTCTGACAAAAAAAATTCAAACCAGTGAAAAGTTAGAAAAAAATTGAAATTCAAAATATGAAGGAGAGCAATCATGCAGATCTATAAAACCACAGCTTTCTTCAGCAGCAATTTTGTTGTTCATTTTAGATTTCTAGGAAACATAGCTTGGAGTTTTTAATATTTTCTTTGAGAGAGAGGGAGAGAAAGAAAACAGTGTAATTTAAAAACTAACCATAAAGCAAAGAAATAGTTATGTAATGTCTTTTAAAAATTAATCAAGGGACTTCCCTGGTGGCGCAGTGGATAAGACTCTGCACTCCCAATGCAGGGGGCCTGGGCTCAATCCCTGGTCAGGGAACTAGCTCCCACATGCATGCCGCAGCTAAGAGTTCACATGCCACAACTAAGGAACCAGCGAGCTGCAACTAAGCAGCCCGTCTGCTGCAACTAAGGAGTCCATGTGCTGCAACTAAGGAGCCCTGGAGTCGCAACTAAGGAGCCCGCCTGCCACAACTAAGACCTGGTGTAAATAAATAAATGTTTTTAAAATAATAATAAAAATTAACCAAGAATAAATTGGGAAAAAAGAAAGAAATTGTCTTCTACAGTTATAGTATTCTACTCCCAAATCTTTTCACAAATGCTTCTGAGTAAATGACAATGTTCAGTCCTTCCTGGCTCCTCAGCACAGCCCCTTGGCGTTCTCAGAAAATGTGAACACCTGTTATCTCTTTCCTCTATCTTCACCCTCTGCTGCCCTTTGGACTTTTGCCATCAGCATTTAAACATGTTCAATATTTCCCATTATAATCAAATTCTTTCTCCTGGCTCATTTATCTTCTCACTTCCAATTTCTCTCTCTTCCCCACTTACAACAAAATTCTTACAAAATCATTTATACCTGCTGCCTTCATTGTTCTCATTCACTCCCTTCCCAACTCTCTTTAACTTGAAATACATTATCTAGTATTTCTACAATAACCTCTGTGGTAAGCTAAATAATATCCCCCCCCGCACCTGCCCACAAGATGTTCACATCCTAATCCTGGGATTCTGTGAATATGTTACCTTAGCTGGCCAAAGGGACTTTGCCAATGTGATTAAATAAAGTATTTTAAGATTAGGAGAGTAGCCTGTATTATCCAGGCGGGCCGAATGCTGTATCACAAGTGGCCTTTTAAGAGGAAGGCAGAGGGAGAAACTACTACAGGTCAGTAACAGGAGATAGGATGATGTAAGCAAGAGGTTGGAGTGATTTGAGAAACTGTCATGAGTCAAGAAATGTAGCCAGTCTCTAGATGCTACAAAAGGCAAGGAAACATATTTACTCCCCCACCAAAAAAAACTTTCAGAAAGAATCAGGCCCTCTGATACCTTCATTTTAACCCAGTGAAACTTATTTCGAATTTCTAGTCTCCAGAATTAAAAAAGAATAAATTTGTGTTGCTCTAAGCCACCGTGTTTGGTAATTTTGTGACAGAAATAATAAGAAAATACAGCCCCATGCATTAAGTCAAATACTGGACAATTTTCAGACTTCCTTCCATTTGACTTGTAAGTTAGCAATCTCAGATCCTTACATACCACTGGTTTCTTAGCAGATCTTTGGCTCAGCCTTCTCAGATATTAACCCATAATGTCTAAATATACTTAGGAAAACTGTCTCCTCTCATTAGATTTTTTTTGCTATTTAACAGCTTATAGAGGTATAAATGAAATACAATAAATTGCACATATTAAAAATATGAAATTTGTTAAGTTTTGACATGCACACACACCCATGAAACCACCACCACAATCAAGACAGTAAACATATTACATATATACCCTGAAAGCTTCCTCTTACCCATTTGTTCTCACAGATTTATGATGCATTTGTCTTGCTTTCTGATGTATTCTAGGCACATATCAGAGACAGGCACATAGTGGCACTCAAAATATATTTGATAAATTAATTAATAAACAAAGCATTATGTAAGAAGGAAACACCAGAAACAATGCAAATGTTCTTGTGATTGCAAATTTTATAAAATAGTGCAAAACTATGCACCAATGAAAAGTACACTTTATGAGAACAATGAATTGTGTTTGAATAATTTAAGTAGAAAAGCAAGAATCAAAAGGATCTATAAAATATTATTCTGACCATATATATTTGCATACATCTAGCTAAGAAGGATAATAGGCACTGACACAAAAACTTTAGCAGTGGAGAAATGACTGGTGATTTTAATTTTCTTTTTTTGTGCTTCTCTGAAACTTTCAAAGACCATGTGTCATAATATGTTGAATGGAACCTTTCCTTTGTCTTGGAATTTTGGCTAAAGCCCCATACTGAGGACAACAAGTAGTATTTCCATGTTCCAAACAGAACAGGCGAAAAGCTTTCAGACACCTTACGCTTGAGTTTTCTAAGAGGGAGTCAGATTGGTTTTTCGCTCTCATTCCCACAATTCCATCCAGCTTACAAAACAGAATTCATAATTTTGTTGAAGAGGAAAGTTGGCAGAAAGTGTGGCATTCTAGGATTTTTTCCATACCATTTCATATCCAGGGGAAAGGCAGGGGATGCCATTCTTTTAAGTGATTTTTCTGCTCCCAAAAGAAACACTCTTAGAAATTAATGCTGACAACAAGAAGGGGAAACTGGCATTACCCTGGCTGGATGCTTGCTAAGCTTCATTTGTTCACAGGCCCACCCATGCTGCCACCTAAGTGGAATACGGTAAAAAGTCCTTAGGAGCTTCAACTTATATTCTTTGAAATTTGGGAGCTTCTGTCCCAGAGCCTTCTCAAGGCAAGAGTTTGACTACACAGAGGGCAGCAAGAGTCAGCCCACCCCCTCTGGGTATAATACACAAAAGATGTACTAGTTTCCTACATGGCAAGTAGATACTGAAGAAAGTTAACCAAGTCAAGCCACCCTGAGGGCTTCCTGCCATGGGAGGGGGACACCAACATTAAGAAGTAGTGAGGTGAACCTATGTGAGCAGGAGTGGAGATGTCACCTAGAGAACTATGCAGTATAGAAGTTCCATGGGAACAGAGAACCCAACTGTGTTCCATGGAAAGAACAGAATTTGAGCATGGGACACACTCAGAGACACTGAAGTCTAAAAGTCCTCCTACCTTAACTCTGCAAGACTCAGAAGATAATAGATTGGGATGAGTGGATGGAGACAGGAAACTGAATGAAATAATAGACTATGCCTCCCTTCTCTGTGGCAGGGCTAATGAGCCAGACTTGAGTCTTAAGAATGAGAGAAAACTTGAACTGTGTGTGAATTGAATTTGTTACATTTGATTGAACTGAACATACTTAGAGGTGACATTGAGGCTTAACTGCCAAGCTAAGACTGCTCTTATAGTTAAGAGAAATCCATGATGTCTGTTCAAGGTGTGACTCATTAGTGCAGAAAGGGAATTTAACAGCATGGTCAAAGGGATTTACTGGAGAACATTAAATTCATTTCTTGTTTGAATCACCACTGAGTTTAGCCCATTCTGTTATCCGATTATACCTATGTTTTACCTGTGTTATTTTTAATCATTAAAAAATGAGCACCAACTCTCAGAAACCTAACTAAAAGCATTCCAAGGGCTAATGATGCAGGATTACATGGGTAAAAGTGTTATATCAATATACTTGAATAGAACATTGATGCTCATTACTGTCTCCCACCAGATGTAGTTTATTGCTCTTATTTAGTTCTTGCAACAAGTTTTATGATTTTTAACCTCTGTTACTAATTCATAAACTATTATAGCTAAGAAAACAGCTCTAACTCATCTTTTTATTCTGAGGCCTACACACTGATCCTTATTGAGACATACTAACTATTCAATATTTTCTTCCTAACTTCTTTCGGTGGATCTACTCTGATACATAGAGATTGCAAGCTATAGAGATCTATATATTAGCATGTATAGACATTCATATATTAGAATTATTCATAAAGGAATTTATCAATATATGAATTCAGTATAGTAACAAATAAAGCAATTAATATCTACCCTTAAAACTAGGTAATTCAGAGGGCTTCCCTTGAGGTGCAGTGGTTAAGAATCCGCCTGCTAATGCAGGGGACATGGGTTCGAGCCCTGGTCCGGGAAGATCCCACATGCCAAGGAGCAACTAAGCCCGTGCACCACAACTACTGAGCCTGTGCTCTAGAGTCTGCGAGCCACAACTACTGAAGCCTGAGAGCCTAGAGCCCGTGCTCCACAGCAAAGAGAAGCCACCGCAATGAGAAGCCCACACACCACAACAAAGAGTAGCCCCTGCTTGTCGCAACTAGAGAAAGCCCGCACACAGCAATGAAGACCCAATGCAGCCATAAATAAATAAATAAATTCATTTTAAAAAAACCCTAGCTATTCCTTTGTATACACTGTATACAAACATGTAAAGTTCTTCTTATAAAAAAAAAAAAAACTAGGTAATTCAGAAATGTCCCTTTCTATTCCTGCTAGTGCTTCTTCAGTTCTCTCATTCATTTATCAGTGATAAAGTCTATATTTTATATTTCAACGATTCTACTTCAGTTTATACAGGACATGTGTTTATATTTATTAAATATTCAAATAAAGACAAGTAGTCTTAGAAACTACCAGTCCAAGAGAATATATTATTGACCTTATTGTAATTTTGGGGGTAAGTAACACTGAAATATTTCATGTATTTGTAAGTCATTTTGTCTAAAGATAACTGAATATACATATATTAATTTGAAAATGTAACACATTGGATGCAAAATAAAATTTAAAATGTATTGACTATACGGCCACAGTAGTGGGAGATGGAGACAAGATTGTTAAAATTTCCTCTCTCTGTACAAATGCCAACTTCTTTAAGCCCCACTCCCTGTTAGCATCATGCTCAGGATATCTTATCCAGCTAGATTTCTTAAATTCTATAATTATACCAGCAGTGGAGGAGCTAAAGAATGGATTGAGCTAACTGAGAAAGGGACTCCTCTATTCTCCATCAGTCCTAAGTCTCACAAAAAGCTTCCCCAAATAAATATACAATCTATATGAAATAAATATGCAGTCTAAGTAAAAAGTGTGCTTGTTACCAAACTTAATAAGAAGGAAACTACTCGTAAGCCACACCCATATTGAATTCTGGAGTCATCAGTTTCCACTTGCTCATCATTCACCTCTCATTACTGAATAAGTTTCTTATTTTCCTATAAGGCTATCATGAAAGCACAAGGGAGATAGATAGATAGATAGAGGTAGATGGGTAGGTAGATAGGTTGGTAGTACACAGAATAGTTGATTCTTTTCCTCCAGAGTATAAGGATCTGGACTGATTTTTGGAGAGAGAACTAGAAGTCTGGAAAGACTAAAATGGTCTGATTCCAGAGAGAGTTGCAAAACTGAAAAAGGAAATGTTGGATTGTAGAAATAATGGAAATCTGTGCTCCGCTTCTTTTTTCCTTGGAATGCCTGAAAGGTTGAAAGACCATGTCTGCTTGAAGAATGAAGTATGATTGCTGAGGACTTGGAGACAGTAGAAGATTTCTGAAGGTCAAGGTGTATAAAAATCACCAGAGTGATGGCTTTGGAATAGACTGCATGGGTAGGTCAATGGACACCTGAGCAGTGACCACAGTGAATAAAGACTGGGGGGCTTTTCTCAAGTTTTCTAGGCAGCAGACTTTCAAGAATATATATGACCCAAGAGAGGGAAAAGAGCACCTCAAAGTACAACTGAGTTAAGAGGATAGGATCTCAAGATAAACTGTGTTTGATTTCTATAATTAAAATGAGTGACAGTTATGCACACTTTAAGCACAAGGTTTTGCGATGCTCCTTTCTAGAATTACATAAGTTCAGTAGAAAGCAAATATTTTAGCACAAAACTTTTCCTGCTTTGAAGATTATTTTCTTAGGATGGAATCTTGAATTGGAAATAATAGGCAAACTTGTATAAATAACTAAGTATCTAATGTATACTGCTAGGCTATTTTCTAAAGCTTGTAGGAAGTATAATCTCTCTGTAAATATTGAATATTAATGGTCTTTGGAAATTGCTAACTTATTTTAAAAAGAGTATCTTATTACAACTTTCATCTATTTGTTTTCCTGAAATCAAATGGTTTATTTTTCTCAGTATCTACTTGTATTTACATTTTTGTGATATATCTGTTTACATCATTTGTTGTCAGGTTTTAGTGTTATTTTTTACCTGTTTCTGATAAACTTAATGGTATCTAAGATTTCTGTTAAATGTGGTTAATTCAGTTCTTTCAAAAGATAATGGGGGCTCCCCTGATGGCTCAGTGGTTAAGAATCTGCCTGCCAATGCAGGGGACATAGGTTCGAGCCCTGGTCCAGGAAGATCCCACATGCCGTGGAGCAACTAAGCCCGCCTGCCACAACTATTGAACCTGCAAGCCACAACTACTGAAGCCCACACTCCTAGAGCTTGTGCTCCGCAACAAGAGAAGCCACTGCAATGAGAAGCCCGCGCGCCACAACGAAGAGCAACCTCCGCTCGCTGCAACTAGAGAAGGCCCACACGCAGCAACGAAGACCTGATGTAGCCAAAAAATAAATTTATATAAAAAAAAGATATTCAGCGAGTTTTTTTAGCAGTAGTCACATAAGTTCAATTAATAAAGAAGCTTCATCTATTCATCTATTTTGTTCAGCAAGTCACTGGCCAACCCTAATCATGAAACAAACAAGGACCCAGTCTCAAGATACTTACTGGAGAGAATACTTTGATAATTACCATAAAAGCAACCAAGGTTACATGCAATAGTTTGTATCAATCTGCTTGGGCTGCCATAACAAAATACCATAGACTGGGTGGCTTAAGCAGCAGAAATTTCTTATAGTTCTGGAAATTTGGGTTTCAGAGGCCACCTTCTCCCTATATGCTCACATGGCCTTTCCTACATGTCTTCTCAGAGAGAGAGAGAGAGAGAGCACTCTGGTGTCTCATCTTCTAAGAACATAGTCCTGTTAGATCAGGGTCCCACCCTGATGACCCTCATTTAACCTTTATTACTTCTTTACTCCAAATACAGCCACACTGCAGGGGGTGGGTAAGATTTCAAGATATGAATTTTAAGGAGACACAGACATTCATAACATAGTTTCTTACAGATACTAGGGATGGTAAAAAAAACAGGAAACATGCTCATTTATTCATACATGTATTGAGTCTTAAATGTTGAACAGGACTGTGTAAGGTAGAGAAAGGAAAGTCATACATAGTAGCAATGGGATATGGTTCCTTAGGTAATGCCTTGTTTTTGTTTCCTCATTGCTCAGTGGCAGATTTTTCAAAACCTACTTTCTGAGTAGTGCCTTCATAGTCTGGAGCTATGGATATATATCCCACTCTTTCCTCATCACCCCCTCACTAAAATCCTCAGAGAAACAGAAGAGAAGGTAAGGGGAATCCAGCTAATGTTCTGTGTTTCAAAGTTGGTGGTATCTGCAGTGACTCCAAGAAAACCCTTCCACTCTCATTCTGCTAGCTACTGGTCTCATAATAATGGATCTTACACAGTGGTTAGGTTCTAAAGTCAACACATAAGCTAAATGTGCATATGATGGGACCACAAAAATCAAAACGCCAGCCATATGGCTTATGTCTATATCAATCAACAATGTTTACCCTGTACTTGGATGACATTATCAAAAAAAATGTAAATATCTATATTTAGCTAGCCTAATAAGATCATTTCTACTGTTAGCTATTAAAATATGCATGTAAATTATAAACATAATCTCTAAAACTCAGGTTTGTAGTAGTTTCTTACAGTACACTAGGGTATATTATTAAGTATTATTTGGTCACTATCATTTGACAAAGAGAGAACCACAGCACCGTATATTAATGAAATGAAGAAGAAGAGATAAAAATCTAAGAATCACATTTGAGTGCTAAGTACCGAGCAGCATTTTCAGTGCCTTACCAGGAGGCATCTCACGTTATCCTCAAAACAACTTCATTAAGTCATTACATTATTCCATCCATTTTACATCTAACGTATAGAGAGGTTAACTAATTTACCCAAGCTCACACAAAGGGCTGGCCTCATAATCTGACTCCAGAGCTTCTGGCCTTATATGCTACAAAGACCTGCTTATCAGTAAGGTAGAGAAATAATTTGATTAAAGCAAAATTTTACCTGTGATAAAATAATTACTCCTTTTGACTTCTACAGTTTCATCTTCCAATTTCTCAAAGTCCAGCCAAAGAAAATTTCTTATAATTACTAGTAGACCAAAGGAAAAAAAATGCCATGCTACATGTCTATGGTCTATTTAGGAATATAAAGAAAGAATGAAAGTCTAGAAGCAAAGGAGAAAGAAAATTATTTTTACATATTTTTACATATTATTAAGAATCAGCCTTGTATCCCTCGTGTGAGGAGTGTCCTAAAGACCTGCCGTGTCAGCCGTGTTAAGTGTGGCTTGAAGAGATTAAGGGCACTGAAGGGCATCTGGTTCACTGTTATTTCCTTCTCCTTGCAACCTCGCATCGCTATACATCTGTTTTGTTGATTCAGAAGAGCACTTGAAATGCCTTACAGTTGATTTTGACAAGTGCTACAATTTGATAGAGGAAGATAATTCTTGCTGAGATGATTTTCAAAGTACAGAAATTATACTTTTGAGCAGATAGTACCTTTCTTTATGCTCAGAATTTCATTTAATATACAGCATACTTAAGTTGGTAATCATATTTCCCTTTTTCTGAAAAAAGGGACGGCTGCCTTTGATCTCATATATTAAAGCACTACACATTAAATCTTATTCTTGATTCCGATCATTTTCTTTGTTGCAGATAAAGCATGTCTGCCAAATTTAAAGATATCAGATTTACAAAATGCTATATGAATATGAAGTGGTATTATTAATTAAATGAGTCTCCTGATCATGTGACTGAGCTGACTGATGAGTTCCCGGGATGTACTTTTTCTGCATGCCTCTAAATCCACTAAACTGAGAATTAATAAGTAGCGCCTTAAAGACCACAGACTTATTATTGATAGAATAATCACTTTAAAGAAGTAAAATATATGGGTGTAATTTCAATTTATGTTTTAAAGTACTCTGTTATCACATAGACCTTCCCATTAGTTTAATTATAAAAGAATATTTTAATATTTGAAATTTGAGAGAACTATTGATGAAGAATTATGATTGGTTTGCTTTGTTTCAACTAATGCTATGCCAAAGGTGTACAAAATTTTAAGTATCATCAAGGTTTAAGGCATATCTAATGCCCATTCAAGATTCTAACTTAGTTTACAGGAAACTGAATGGTTCAGTGCTTTGGGATCTCAGCCCTGTTTGCAAGGTTCATCTCATAATAACTTCAGTAATTAAAGCCTTTATCACTGATGTGATAGAAACTAAAGTCTGATCCATACTCCTACATTAGAAAATCATTCCTAGGCATTTGATTCATCTTTGTATAATTTTGCACATCATATTCAAAAATAAATGGAAATACATAATACTGGATGGGTTTCACAGTTACAATGAACACTGCTGGTGTCAGTACTTTGATGCAATTAAACAGCACCTCTGAGTTCTTATCCTGCTACCTGGGTCTGCTGTTGTCAGTGTGGTTCCTCCCGATTCCCTAATTGGCAACCTACATTCTAGAGCCAACAAATAATCCTTAATAGAATTTATGAAGTGGATTTTCTCAGTCCAGCATACATTATTAAATAATCCTTGCTCTTGTTATATGGATAGGAAGAAAGCCTTCAGTTTGTACCTTTTTTCTACCATTTTCCAACTAAAGAACATTGAGAAAATTCTTCACTTGTTTAAGTCACAGATTCCAAATCAACACACTGAATGTCCTGGACTTATTACTGTCCACAAGGGATTTATGAGAAAATAATTAATGTAAAATAAATTAATTAATGTAAGTAAAATAATGTAAAATAAAATAATACAATAATTAATGTAGAAGAAGTATTAAAATAATTAATGTAAAACTTTAACACAGTGCTTGGTACACAGGAAATTTTCAACAACTGAAAACTGTGTTTAATGCTCTTTTCATCATCAGTGCCACTTTCCTAGTTACTATGCTCTGCTTGGTTTATGGTAATAAAAATAATATCTTAATGTTTCATTCTTCATTTTCCAATCACTTCAGTTCTTTTGCACAACACTATTTATCATAAAATACTGCTTTCACTTTGTTACTCCCCTATTGAAAGTAGACTATAGCTCTTAAACAAAATTCTAGAACTCAAAACTTTCTATTACCTGGCTCCAAAATTTTTATAGCCAAACTTCTGTTATTCCCCTATATAACCTGTTCTCTATCCTAACTGGATGACCTTTTGATTATCGATTTCATCTCACATTTTCATACTGTGCAGCCTTTCACTTATATAGAGGTAAATAAGTTAATCATGTGACAGCAACGTCTTTTACATGATAGAATTTTAGCCTGTTCTTGGACTCATTCTGAATACAAATACTGTTAAGTCTCAAATACTAGACAAATGGAGATAAGAACTATCAGAATTCATTTAATTTGTCACTAATATGACAACTCATAAACCTGTTTGATTTCTATCCATGTTATAGGCATTTATAGGCACGTATTTCTGGAAAACCTGACCATGTTTCCTTATTTTGGTTAAGAGCAGCTATTTAACTTCATATGACTTTCTCACTGATGGTCGACAATAGTTTACTTCTCAAAGCCATCATTATTTGTTCAGTTTTAAGAAAGATAGATATAGAGGTTACAGAAAACTGGCTGAATATATGCTGACCAAAATCTACAGTTTCTAAATTTAATACTTGGATCAGTTCTTATTTTAGCTTATTTTATTGTGATCTGCCCTTTTGATTTAAAAAGGGAGAGATGCAGAGGGAGAAAAATGATTCACCCTGTCCCTCTGCAACACAGAAATGCATCTAAGAAAATACCTCATCCAAGCCAGAGAGAAGACAAGAAAATGATGTTGAATAGAATTATATAACCCCTCACCAAAGGCCTTTAAATTTTTTTCTTTAATAGCTTTCTTCAGGTATAATTAACATGCTGTAAAGTTCATCTAAAGTGTACAATTCAATAAATGTTAGTAACTTTATACAGTCATCAACCACAACCACAGTCTAGCTTAAGAACACTTCCATTATCCAAAACATTCTCTCACATGACCAACTGCAATCAATCCTCCCTCCACTCCTATCCCCAGTAAACTGCTAATCTGCATTCTGTAACTATAACATTACCTTTTCTAAGAAATTTCATATAAATGTAATCAGACAAATATGCACTCATCTAATTCTGGCTTTTTTCACTTAGCATAATATTACGGAGGATCATAATGTTGCTGCTTCTATCAGTAGGTGGTTCATTTTTATTACTAAGTAGTATGTCATTGTATAGATATATCACATTTTGTTTAGCTATTCACCAGTTGATGTCCATTTAGATTGTTTCCAGTTTATGCCTAATAAAAATAAAGCTGCTATGAACATACAAATGCAAGTCTTTGTGTGGACATATGTTTTCATTCCTCTTGGGTAAATACACAGGAGTAGAATTGTTAGGTCCTATAATAAATACATTTAACTTTGTATGAAACTATCAAACTCTTTCCAAATTTATGTCTCATTTTACTTTCTTACCAATAATGTTTGAGGATCCAGTTTCTCTGTATCTTCAACAACAATATTGTCTGTCTCTTGGATGGCAGCTATTCTAGTGGGTATGTAGTGTTATCTTGTGTTGTAATTTGCGTTTCCCTATTCAATAACAATGTGGAGCACCTTTTCATTTGCTTATTCCCCATGCATATATCATCTTGGGTATTTATTCACATCTTTTGCCCAATTTTTATTGGATTGTTTGTCTTTTTATTAAGTCACAAAGTTCTTCATATATTCTGGATACAGTACTTAACAGATATATGATTTGCAGATATTTTCTCAGTATGTGAAAATATTGTCTGTTCCTTTTATTAATGACCATCTTTGAAGGCAAGTGTTTAAAATCTGATGAAATCCACAGTGTATATATATATTTTTTCTTTTATGGGCCATGGGGTGGAATGTGCTATCAAGATGTTGACAGTGTTGTTTAATTCTTCTGTATTCTTATTAGTTTTCTGTTTAGTCATGCTAACAATTACCGAGAAGTGAGTATGAGAAGGGACAAATAAACAACTATAATCATTGTTTATTTGTCCCTTAAATTACATAAGTTTTTGTTTTATGCTTTTTACAAAACACATAAAGTATGTATATATTTTATAAGGTGTATATATATATATATATATATAATTATATCTTCTTGATATATTGACCTTTTTATCATTATGAAACACTTATCTTTGTCTCCTGTAATATTTCTTATATTAAAATCTATTTTTATCCAATATTAGTATGGTCACTCCCACTGTCCTACAGTTATCGTTTATATCATATATCTTTTTCCATACTTTCAATTTCAACTTATTTGTGTTTGAAAATAAACTGTGTTTTGTAGACAGCCAACAGCTGGATCTTGCTTTTCATACAGTATGACAATCTCTGACATTTGATTCTTTATTTAGCTTTTATTTTGAAAGAAATTTTTACTAAGTATCAGATTCCAGGTTGACCTTTTTTATTCCTTCAGTACTTTAAAAAAGGTCACTCTGTTGTTCTTTCAGCTTCTATTTTCTAACAAGAAGTCTGATATAATTCTTCTCTTTTTATATGTTGTATCATTTTTACTCTGTCAGCCTTCATAATTTCCTTTCTATCTCGTTTTTAGCAGCTGAATATGATGTGTCTAAATAGATGTGTGTGTGTGTGTTTATGTGTTCTTGCGTGTGTGTATGATCATATTCAACCTGCTAGAGGTGCTCAAGTTTTTCAGGTATGTGGCTTGATATCTTTCATTATTTGGGGGAAATTTCTAGCCATTGTCTATTCAAGGATTTTTTTTTCTACTTTGAGCTTTCTCTTCTTCTCCCTCTCTCTGTCTTAAACATTTTGCTCTGTTCAAGAGAAGTTTCTGGGTGGGGAGTGGGGTTTTGTTCCTTTCCTGCAGCAGTAGATAATCCTTTCTTATTGGCTGCAGTACTGAAGGGAACATTCTCTAGTGTCTTGTGTGCTCCCAATCTTTCCCATTAACACCTAGTGGAGGTCATGGAAAAGAGTTTGTGAGTCTGCACAAAATCCCCTTGTGTCTAGGGTTCCAAGGGTTCTAAATTATCACACTAGCCACACTCTGTCTTTAGAAATTTGGTAACAATTTAACTGATTTCTTCTTAACCATCTGTATGGCCGTCAGCACAGTTCTTCTAATACCCTGGCAAAGTTAAGATCATCTGCGCATCCTCCCTCTTCTTAAAAGAGCATATTCATCCTTGGATTTCAGGCTACTCTGTTTCCCTGTCATTGAGATCTCTAATGGATTAAAAAAAGTTATACTTTGTAGTTTATGTAGCTTTTTCTCATTGTTGGGATTGATGTGACATTCCTTCCTGCTTACTAGATCCTAAGAAGAAGCAGGACTTCCCTGGTGGTGCAGTGGTTAAGAATCTGCCTGCCAATGCAGGAGACACGAGTTTGATCCCTGGACCGGGAAGATCCCACATGCCGCGAAGCAACTAAGCCCGTGTGCACAAACTACTGAGACTGTGCTCTAGAGCCCGGAAGTCACAACTACTGAGCCCGTGTGCCACAACTACTGAAGCCTGCGCCTAGAGCCCGTGCTCCACAACAAGAGAAGCCACTGCAATGAGAAGCCCACGCACCGCAACTAAGAGTAGCCCCTGCTCCCTGCAACTAGAGAAAGCCCGCGCAGCAACGAAGACCCAACACAGCCAAAAATAAATAAATAAAATAAATAAATAAATAAATTTATTTATTTAAAGAAAAAAAGAAGCAGCAGAACTTCTAACATGTGCTTGCAGTAGAGCCTTCCCATTAGAAGACTCTGCTCCTTGGTGTAAGACCAATCACATACATACTCCATTATTTCTTTTAAATTTTGAAGAGGTGGATATCAGTTACATTAATTTTGAAAGTATGAGATCTGAGGTCAGGGTCTGTTGGCAGCTATGTCTCTCAGTGAATAAAGAAAGCAGATAATGTGAAAAAGAGGCTCACATAAAGAGAGAAACAGAGATACTGAGAGCATGGATGACAGTCCAGAACTTTGATTTATTTGTGGCTGGTGCCAGCTGATCAGATTTTTTTTTTTAAATCCTGGAATAGTTCCTAATTGCACTAGACCAGATCTAAATCTTTGGCCTGGTATGCAGGAGTCATTGTTATTTGGCCTCAGCCTACCTTTCTAAGTTCATCTCTCATCACTTCTTTTTATGCATCTTAGTGTGTAGTTTATCAAACAGGCCATATTGGATTGTTACTGTTCTTGTGGCCTTTTAGCTGGATTCTTTGCTTCCACCCTTGCTTTCTGAATATATTCTTATCACAGCAGCCAGGGAGAAGCTTTTCAATCCTAAACTAAACTTGTCACTCCTATGGTACAATAGCTTCCCATTACACTCAGAGCAAAAGGCAAAGTTTGAACAATCACCTATAAGGCCCTACATGATATGACTCCTTCTGGCCCACCTTACTCAATGTTTCCATTCTCATTCTTGTTCATTCCATTTCAATGATAGTGTTTTTGTTATTCCTTAAATGTACCTGAAGCCATTTGTGGCGCAGAGACTTTGCACTTACTATTATCTCTTCCTATGAACCCCATAACCACCAGCACGTGTGCACACACAGACACACACACACACCCCATAACTGTATGGCCTGCTTCCTCCCTTCCTTCAGGTATCTACTCTAACATCACCTTATGAGTTATACTTACTCCATCCAAATGCCCTACTTAAAAAATCATCATTTTTTTCTCACGCAAACAGCACACAGTAATCTTTCTTTCTCTTTCATGTTTTCCTTTTCTCCATAGTACTTCTCCTCATATTTAATTAGTTTATTTGCTTATTCTATGTCTCCCCCACTAGATAATAAGCTCAATGAAGTTAGAGAACTTTTTTACCATATTACTATTATTATACCTCTAGAGAACTAAACAGTTCCTACTCCATAGTAGACATGCAATAAATATTTGCCAAATGAATGAATGATATTTCATACTTCTTATCTTTCCAACTTAACACATGTAATTCCTTCTGGATAAATGCTTTCTCATTGTCTATTGGACAAGTTGTAATTCATATTTAATGATTCAAATTAACCATGTTCTCCTCCTTGCAATATAAATTGCCCTCTTTAATACAGTTTATTATTTTCTATTTTATTTAGCTACCATACCATGAATATCGCTTATTATAACTACCCACCATCACAATTAATTACACAACTATCTTTCCAGAAATTGTCTTTTTCATCATTGTAATTCCAGCAATTGTCTTTTTCATCATTGTATTTCCAGCCACTCAGCACGGGGACTTAGGAATTGTTTGTTGAATTTGGTGAGTGAACTGAACTCGTTATCTTTTCTCCCAAATCTGCTTTCACTGAAACCAAGATATTTTTCAGTCAAACTAATAAGAAACTTGAACTCTTTCCCGTAGTCCACCCCAAATCCTGTTGGGTAGCTATCTTGTTGATAACTCTCTATGTCAAGGCTTCATTGATATGTCAGTTTTGGATGCACACTTTTTCTAAGTTGTGTGTAAAAGATGGTAACTGAACTTTAGTCAAATCACACTTGACAGTGAAGGCTTTCTTCAGAAAAGGCACTGTAAATTATTGGAGCTTGTCAACACCTGACTGTTGCTAGGTTTTCTGATTAACTCACATTTACGTCATCCATTTTTAAACTGTGCTTCAGAACATTTTTTAAATGCTTATTATATCTTCCCTGCTCCTAGCCATCCTTAGGTAAATGTCTATATAATAGCCATTAAACAGTTTGAAAGGAAAATAATCTTTACGGAAAATTAATATTTTACCCATGTGATTTGGTTCAGGTCAACATAATGTGATGGAAGTATTACATGCCTCTCATTAAAGACAAAGACCTTTGTCCTTAACTTTTTCTTCTCCCTTCTTACTCACTAGAAGTAGAAATCTGGAGGATCCAAGGAAGCAATAATGTAAGCATGGCAGAGTGGCTCACCAGCTTGGGTCAATGGATGGCTCCTTGGAAAAGAGCTGCCTACATGCCTCGGACTCTTATAGACAAGAGAAAAAAAAACAAAAAAACAAACTTCAATCTTATCTGAACCAGTGCATTAGGGTTTTTGCTGTTGTTACAGCAACATGGCCTGTACACTAACTTTATCACATGAAGATGTAGCAAAAATCTTCACCAGCTTCCTACTTGTCATAGGATAAAAGCTAAAATCCCTCACCTGGTCCACAAGGCCCTGTGTGGTGTGGTTCCTGCCTGTTTCTCAAGCCTTATCTTGAGTTGCTCTCCTTGTTGCCCACCCTGTTCTAGCCTTAAAAAATTTTCCATCAGTGTCCTGCATATCACAGGGTCTTTCCATGTGCTTTTTCCTCTTCTTGGAAGGTTCTCTCTTCCACTCAACAAATTTCCCCTTGTGCATCCATACGTATCATTCATATCTTAGCTCAAGTTTAATGCTCTCATGAAAATGTCCCCTGAACCCACAGTCTAGGTTACATTCTTTTGTTTTAACTTTAATAGTATCCCACTTCTGTCCTTCAGAGCACTTACCTCTGTAATTTTGTGTGGTCATTCAAACAATGATCCTCTGTTAGGCTGTAAGCTACATGACAGCCAAGACTATGCTTGCTTTAGCACATCACTATAACCCCAGACCTAGCACAATACCTGGCTTCCATCAGGAGTGCACTAAATAAGTTAAATGAATGAACAGGATCTTATTAATGATGCCTTTCTACACATGATACTTTCCACTGCTAATTCACTACATACTAATGGTCCCCATCCTCTCCTACACTCTCACTGCCCATAGATCACTCCTCCATAATATTTCCTAATAAAAATAGTGAATGTTGACAACAGATACAGAATTGGATTTTGCCACATTATCGGTAGGTAAATCAGGAGACTAGAAATGACCTTTCCAAAATTAATATACAAAATGCAAGTTTTAGAACAAACATGGGAAAGTCACCGAAAAAAACTGAGCCAGTTGCCATATATCCACTGCAAAATACTTTAATGGCAACTTATGAAAGATTAACCTCTCTCATGTATGTATAGATACAGATTTTATCAGTCCCTTGATATTACAATTTTACTAGGCATAAGCATCGACTAAGTCAATCAGTAATTTACCCAATTAAGATTTTTAGAACCCCTTTCTCCTAGAAAATATATTTAAAATTTAAGAACCAATCCTAATATGCATTGACTTTGCTGTCTTCTAGAAATCTAAGAAATACGGTATCTCATGTATCTAGTCTTTTTTTAGAACTTTATTACACATCATTCTTATATAGGCAATGAGGGAAGGACAAGCAAAGTAACACATGCATAGCTAAGAATGTCTATCTGTAAGCCACTAACCTGAATTTTTTCACAGTGCGTTTATATTCTCATGCACCAAAAAACTTTAGTGTTTCTCTTTTTAAAATAATTTCAAAACATTAGTTTGAGTGAACTATATTTTGTTAACTGATAAATCAACTGGCTCTAAAGGGCATGGAAAAAAGCAGAGGCACACAATTTGTAAGTACAGTTTCCATTCAATATTTCCTCTGTTGTTAGCAATATATAATACCAACATTTCTTTGGTTAAATGTTGTTTTATTTGTTTTGATTCCACTGAGAATTGAAATAAAATTGGTTTACCACAAGTAATTGACATTTGAAGAATAAATCAGGAGGAATTTTCTAAGATCATTTTGGGTCTAAGAATGGATACCTTCTGGGACTCCAACAGAATAGTAAATGCTTTAGTTTGGGCTCAGAGAAATTTGCCTGTGGCTAGTATGAGAAGAAAGAGATATGAACAGCCCTTTATAAAACTGTGAGAGACATGCAACTTCTTCCACACATTTGGTTGTATTTGTATGCCTAACAAGCATATTTACTACAAGAGTCACTGGAATTTGGCAAAAGTCTCTTCTTTTTTTCTACTAGTAGACATCAGTTGGCATCTGCCAACATTGTTCTCAAAGTTTTTAGTTTTATTTTAAAATTCTTATATTCCAGGATTAGGAGTGTATGGTATGCACTAAAAACAATATTGAGTTAAAATTTACACAAAATTATCAATAATAATAATAATTATTAATGGATAAATTAGTATTATTCCTTTATAGGTTTCTTTTAAAGTACAGTTAATTAGGTTAATTAAAATATTTATTTTGATTATAAATTTTATTAAGTAAAAATTTTGAGTGAGAGTCTTTGATAGGAAATGCAAGGTCTGTACAATTACCTTACATGCAAAATGCAAGAACTAAAAGATACTCTGAGGCTATCTTATACAAAATTATTCCAATAAACTTGGAAATATAGAGTAGATAAATTCTTGGAAAAATAAAACTTGCTGTATTGATTTAGGGAAAGTAGAAAACCTTAATAATCTGGTAATAAAAAAAATAGAGATACTGAATTCATAGTTTAAGATCCTCTTCCCTCTCCTTCCCCGGATACACACACACAGAGGTCTAACATAACAAAACGTAGATGCTTCTCTATTTCCACATCACACCCTGAAAAAAGAAAACACTCTCCTTTTAAATTTTTTATTAAGACTTCATTTTTTAGAGTAGTTTTAGGCTGAAGCAAAACTGAAGGGAAGATCCTGCCCTAAATATCCTCTATGCTCTCCTATTCATCCTCCCCAGCCTGTGGCAACCACTGATCTTTTTACTGACTCCACAGTTTTGCCTTTTCCAGAATGTCATATAGATGGAATCATACAGTTAGCCTTTTCAGATTGGTTTCATTCACCTAGTGATATGCATTTACACTTCCTCCATGTCTTTTCATGGCTTGATACCTCATTTCTTTTTAGTGCTGAATACTATTCCATTGTTTGGATGTACCGCAGTTTATTTATCTATGTACCTACTGAAGGTCATCTTGGTTACTTCCAAGTTTTGGTAATTATTAATAAAGCTACTATAAACACTCATATGCAAGTTTTTGTGTGGACATAAGTTTTCATCTCCTTTGGGGAAATACCAAGCAGTGCTAGATCATATGGCAAAAGTACGTTTAGTTATAGAAGAAACCACCAAATTATCTTCAAAAAGTCGATGTACTATTTTGCATTCCCAACAATAAATGAGTGTTCCAATTGCTCTATGTCCTCTCCAGTACTCAGTGTTGTCAGTGTTCCATATGTGGGGCATTCTAATAGGTGTTTAATGGTACCTCATCATTGTTTTAATTTGCATTTTCCTAATGACGTGTGATGTGGAGCATCTTTTCATATACTTATTTGCTAGTCGTACATCTTCTTTGGTGAGATGTCTGTTAATGTCTCTGGTCCATGTTTTAGTAGGTTGTTTTCTTATTGTTGAGTTTTGACAGTTCTTTGTCATTTTAGATAACAGTCTTTTTATCAGATGTGTCTTTGGCAAATATTTTCTTGCAATCTATAGCTTGTCTTCTCATTCTCTTGATACTGTTTTTTGCAAAGCAGAAGTTTTAAGTTTTAATGAAATCCAGCTTATCAATTTTTCTTTCACAGATCATGCCTTTGATGTTGTATCTAAAAAGTCATCACCATACCCAAGGTTATGCAGGTTTTCTGTTTACATATCATGGCTATTCTGGGTGAAACACTCTTTTCATGAAGCTTGCATTATTTAGGTGGTCAAATTAATCAAGGAAAATACAAGTTAAGAAAGCTATAGGCCTGTCACACTCATGAACACAGGTGTAAAATTCCTGAACAAAATACTACCAAATTAATTTGAATAATGTACAAAAAGGATAATATGACCAATTTGATTTCAATTCAAAAGTAGAAAGTAGTTAATCTATAGATTAACACATAAAAAAGAATTATATGATACCTCAAACTCTATCAACAAATTCCACTACATACAAAACCTGATATATGGCACAGGATAAAATGAACATCACAGTCTGGTGGTGAAAGGATGTGCCAGTCACAAAATTCTATGGGGACAATCTCTGTGTGTGTGTGTGTGTTGTGTTGTATATAGTATCACTACCTCATGCACACATCAAAATACCAAAATCAAATACAAATGGATTAAAACCTTCTATAAATCCACATGGGAATATCTTTATGTCTTTGGGATAGAAAGGCGTTTATTAAACACGACCCTAAACACAAACCACACAGTATAACTATAAACTCCACAAGAGTTTAAAATAAACATGATAAAAGAGGAAAAATACAAACTGCACACTGATAAAGGATTAGTATTGCTAAAATGTAAATAACTCTGAAAATCAATAAGAAGCAGACAAATAATCATATAGAGAAATGGGCAAAAAATATGAACAGACATTTCACATTGAGAAAACACAGTGTTCTCAACATATGAAAAGCTGCTCAACTTCATTACTGATAAGTAATGGTAAGTGAAAATTCAAACTATAGGAAAATAATACTGTATATCTATTCAAGTGGCAAAATTAAGAAGTCTGATGATCCCAGAGTTGGCAAAGATGTAAAGCAAAAGAAGTCTCATCCAGTCCTGGTGAAAATGCAAATTGGTGTATTCACTTTGGGAAAGTTTGGTAGCACCTACAAAGATAAACATGCACATACGTCATGGCCTAGCAATTGTACTTTTATGTATATATGTGGACTGTGTGAATAGCTGGATTGTAGTCTTTCCTTCAGCATCAGTGATAGGGAAGTTCTGACCCTTATTCAAATCCCTTGCAACACTAACACAAGGAATATATAAAAGTAACAGGGTTCAAGGTGAAAAACAGTCCTGAAGACGTTGCTACGTACTGAGCAAAGCACATGGTCACTGAGATTAGACAACTGACATGCAGCTGCACAAGAGGATGAAACAGTCACATATCACTTAGGGGGTTACACAACTATCAACGTATAAATGATGATGGGACTCAAATCTGATGGTTATCCTGATCTTAAGTGGTCCACATACATTCAGCCTCATCTTCTCTAACTACATGTTCTCTTAGTACAAAATGACTAACAGCATGGGAAGCAACTTCTGGAAGTAATGGGGTCTCTGCTATCCTGTTTCTATATATGCTTTGTTGGCTGCCTTTATCTTTTCTAACATCTGCATAAATTTGATGATGGGTGAAACCTATTGGGTTTCATAGTTTGCTTGTCAATCTGAGCCCAAAATTATTGTTCTTCAAGCAAAATGAGTGTTACAATACTCTATAGGAACTCTTATGTACATCAAAACACAGGTACAAAAATACTTCTAGTATCATTGTTTATAATATCAAAATAAAAATGGAAACAACCAAATATCCATCAACAGAAGAAATAATAAATAAATTGCAGTATACACATTCTTTGGGTACTATACAGCAGTGAAAATAAATGAAATATTATTATATGTATCAAAATTGATGAATCTCAGTAAAATGATATTAAATGAAAGAAGGCACAAAGGAATGCCAACTGTAAGAATACATTCATATTAAGACCCCAATCAAGCAAAGCTAAATTATTTGTTGTTTGAATGCAATTATCAGTGTCTTCATTTGGGTTCATAAGGAAACACACTCTGAGGAGAATACATGCAGAAAGTTTACCAGAAAGTCATTTCAGAAACAAAACCTGTAAGGAAGTAAGGGAAGCATGACTGGGGAGAAGGATTAGTTGAACTGCGATGCAGTTGGGGGAAATAAAGCATCAGTCAATTTTACAGGGAGCTGTAGAGTTATGGTGGCCATGCTAAGTGGACTTAAATTGGTGGATTGAGTCTCTGTACCCTACATGGGATGGTTTGGACATTCGGTGCAGTCTTCCCTCCAGGTAAAAACTTGTGTGAGGCATCTTCCATCACCCAACAGTCATTCCCTGAAAAGCTATCAGCAGCTGATATTCCCCACAGCTGGAGGAATTAGTGCCTAAGTCCTGAAGAGGGATCTGACAGACACATCAGAGCATTTACTAAACTACAGACTATCTCTTGTACCACTCAAACCCATTTGCTTTATATAGTAAGTTCATCCCATCTGGAAATCCCATCTCCAAGACTATGGTTGCTCTTTTTTCTGGGGAAACTTAAGACAACAGTTAGTGGGATGAAATATAGTCCCTGTCACTGGAAAGGGTCCCAAGATTACAATTTGTACTTATTGTCTTTTTCCTCTACTATCCATTCTAGATCCCCCTCATTCTCAGCCAGCATCACTGCTGGTCTAGGTGACATACATGGTGGAGTGACCCAGACCCTCATCCCCAAAATTCTAGATTCTTTTCATAATGCTCTTCTCAGGCTGTGGCTGGTGCACCTGTCCATTTACCATCAAATTTAGACAGAAAAGTGTAAGAAGGGCCTGTCGGTGGATCAACTGGGCGCCATATGTATTCTTCTCTGCCTCTGTCATATAAGAGAAACCTTACATCTACCTACTGGGACACCACATTAAATAATGATTGCTGATTTAGGAATTATACTACATTCTTGAGGATGGAGACCCATCTTTGCAGGTAGCATCGATAAGACAATACCTTAGCTGCCCCTTCAAAGGTGGTCCCTTCACTCTATCAGATTGGCTGTATATAAAGGACCACTGAATCACGTGGTTACATGCTCACTGTTATACATTCTTTGTAATCCCTTACTCTAAGGAGATATTACGTGGAATCATGTCAGTGGATCAAACACCTTGTGAGGCCTTATATAATGGGAGGTGACATTATAGGAAAGATAAACACATATGCAGAAGATATGTCAATTCCAGACTAAATAAACCCTGCCCCTTCCACGGTAGAAGTGTTCTAAGTGTTCTATTATAATCACTTGCTACAAAGAGGCTTGTTGATTTCCTTGAGGGCTGGAACTATATCAAGGGCTCAATATTGTATTATTTTCTTGTTAATAGATTATACTTTAATAAGCACAAGAAACTATATCACCCTTGGTGAGTGTGATCCCACACTCCTGACCCCAAGCTTATCCTCCACACCCACTTCTATTGCTACTCCATTCTTGATCACATTGCACAAGCACTGGGGAATACTGATAATGACAGAGGCTGGCTAATGTGGACTGGCGAGTAATTTTGTCTACTTATTTTTTTAGTCCTCTTAAGTATGGATATGCTCTCTGGTGAGCATTAACATATGAAGCCAAAACCTTTACATTTTATACACATTTCCAAAGATCCATCTACAGGCTCTCTCCTAGTCCTCTATGTCCCAAATTTTCCTTTTTTTCTCCCTTTAGGCTACTGAGCAACCAGCAAAGTCATTTGCCTCTGCTCATGAGTCCATGAATATTTTTTAATAGATCTTTATTGGAGTATAATTGCTTCACAATACTGTGTTAGTTTCTGTTGTACAACAAAGTGAATCAGCCATATGCATACATATGTTCCCATATTCCCTCCCCCTTGAGCTTCCCTCCCACCCTCCCTATCCCACCCCTCTAGCTCATCGCAAAGCACCGAGCTGATCTCCCTGTGCTATGCTGCTGCTTCCCACTAGCTAACCATTTTATATTCAGTAGTGTATATATGTCGATGCTACTCTCACTTCGCCCCAGCTTCCCCCTCCCCTCCCATGTCCTCAAGTCCATTCTCTATGTCTATGTCTTTATTCCTGCCCGGCCACTAGGTTCATCAGTACCTTTTTTTTTTTTTTTTTAGATTCCATATATGTGTGTTAGCATACGGTATTTGTTTTTCTCTTTCTGACTGACTTTGTTCTGTATGACAGACTCTAGGTCCACCCACCTCACTACAAATAACTCAATTTCGTTTCTTTTTATGGCGAGTAATATTCCATTGTATATACATGCCACATCTTCTTTATGCATTCATCTGTTGATTGACGTTTAGGTTGGCTCCATGTCCTGGCTATTGTAAATAGTGCTGCAATGAACATGGTGCACGACTGAGCATATACCATGAATATTTTTCTAAATCTCAAGTTACTTCTTTTTTTTCCCACAAAGTGGATTACACAATTCTCCAACCAAAGCTCTGCCCAGCGATGACTTCTCAACAGCACTGCCTTCCAGTCCACCTGTGACTGGGGCTGAAGTTGAGCAGCAATCCATTTTCTAGTTTGTATACACGTTTATGAACCCAACTTGGCCTTTTTCTGCCTCCATCAGCTGGTAATAAGGAACCTCCCTCCCCTATGCTGTCATGGATGTGAACTGAGGAAGAAGCACTTGTGCAAAGGGGATGATGATGATATGGGTTTTTGGGCCACAGGCTCACTTAGCTTACTTGTGTGTTTTAGCCCTGCTTGTGCACAACCTCTAAAGCATCACTACCAACTTCAAATGGATTACTTCTGGTCCTTATCACTGTGTGTGTCTGAGAAAACTCCAGCTCATGTTGGACGGTTCAGGCTGCATGAACATTTGATACCCTACAGTTAAATGCTCCATCTCTACTATGGTCCATTAGCATTCTAATAGTTCATAGTTTTCTGATGCAGATGGCATGATGTTGCTCCAGATCCTAGAGATCTACATTGTGATTCTCCTACTGTAACTTGCCATGAAGTCTACGTGGTAACGTGTGTCACCGCAGATACCTCCAATAACACAAAGGCCATATGGTCCAAGCAGCAAGGCTTCTTGCACCATAGCCGGGATATGCTGCAGACCACTTTTCTGCTCTGGGCTCCACTGAAAGAAGGCAACCATCTGTGTCACCTAACACGTTGGTTGGAACAATATTCCACAAGTGTGGAATTTTATGCCTTCTGAACCTTAAGAAAAAAGCCTATCAAGCATTGTGCTTCCTTCCTAGCAATGAAAAATGCAATAATTTGTGCTCTATTAAGGGGGATGTCCTGCCATGCCCTACACCAGGGATCCCTAAAGATCTCATCGATGTGGTGGATCCTTTTGTAAGGTTTACCTCCTAACCTTTCAAGCACATGTGCTTACCATGCATGGGCCTTCAACGTACTCGTGATTTCTTGATAATCAGGTCTAATTAATATGATGCACTTCATATAGTTAACTAGTGTGTTTCTCTGTAGAATGTGAAGACAGTTCAGAACCCATCAGACTATTTTACAACAAAGGATGGAAGTCTTAACACAGCCTTGGGGAAAGATCATAAATGGCTACTACTATGGGCTGAATTGTGTCCTCCCAAAATCCATGTTTTGAAGTCCTAACTCCCAAAGTGACTGTATTTGGAGATAGGGCCTTTAAGGAGGTAACTAAAGTTAAACGAGGTCATAAGGATAGGGCTCTGATCCAATAGGACTGGTGTCCTTATAAGAAGAGAAAGAGACACCAGGAGTGTGCACACACACAGGAAAAGCCATGTGAGGACACAGTGAAAAGAGTTAGGAAGAAAGGTGTCACCAGAAACTAACCCTACTGAAACGCTGATCTTGGTCTTCCAGCCCCCAGAACTGTGAAAAGATAAATTTCTGTTAAGTCATCCAGTCTGTGGTATTTTGTTATGGCAGCTGAGCAGACTAATACAGATACTATTTCTATCTCACATTCTCTTTCCTGATGGTGATAAAGAAAAGAACACATTCACCAAATCAATGACTACATATCATGTATCTGAGGCTGTGTTGATCTACTCTAGGAAAAATACCACATACGGTATAGTACAGCAGCTACAACTGGTGCAACAAAATACCACATATGGCATAGCAGCTGCATTTGAGTTTACAGCCATCTTTTTATCTGCCATGACCCAGCTGGTTATTGTAGGAATCAGAGTGGTGCGTTAAATGAGGTATGATTACCACCACCCCTCTAGGTCTTAAGATGTGGCACTAATCTTTGCCAGTCTCCAAAAATGCAATAGACTTTTAATTTACTATTTTGGCCAAGGGGGTGATGTCTAGGATATAGAAGTATCCTCTTGGCCTTTCCCATTAGGATAGCTCTAACCCCACACATAAGCCAAGGACCCAACATGAGGGTTCTGACAACTACCAAGTTATACATTTGGAGTTACACATTTGGAGAATTAGGAAATAAATATGAAGTGGATTCATACACCTAGTAGACCCATTGTGAGTCAGATATATGACAGAGCTCAGTTTATTATCTGACCTACATATGCCCCCACTCCAGCAGGGGGGGGCCATTATAATGCCTCAGATCGTTGGAAATCAATGTGTATTCAGACCCTGTGTCCAACAGCCCTCAAAATACCTTGTTTTCTCATTTCCCCAGTGTACAATGACCTGAGTAAATGGCTATGGATGCCTTGTGAAGAATTGAGAGAATCATTTCCATATACACTTGTCATGGGTTACAGATTCCTTCCTTGTGGGACTCGGCTTCTTCAGTCAGTGGATTCTGGGTCTGAGATCCAACTCAAGTCTGAAAATTGGCAAGAGCTTGTGCCTTTTCATTAAGGCAGGTTTTCAGCCTCCTGATCAGCTATCCTTGATTTCTCTCAGTTATATAAATTAAGCATCATTCTTGTTGGCTGTTCATCAACCTTGCCCCTAAGAGCACTGTGCTCTTTGCAGGTCCTACTGCTCTGGTTACTACACCAACTTTGCTACACATCACAATAATTGCTCCCAGCTTCCTTCTAGTAGTAACATACCTAATATCTCCACTGTTGTCAGGAAGTCCAGTTCTGTAATATCATCTCTACCATCAGCCCTGGTCTCCAGAGATCATCCACCAAAACTCTCTGTTTGAATTCTGTTACCCTTGTCACAAGCACATTCTTTATTGCTTTGGTAAATAAGTTGTTCTTTAAGCTCTCCTTTGGAACATAGCTGGCTTATAAGAAGAGAAAGAGACACCAGGAGGGTGCACACACAGAGGAAAAGCCATGTGAGGACACAGTGAAAAGAGTTAGGAAGAAAGGTGTCACCAGAAACTTTTTCCAGCCTTACACATGATGTTTATCCACAATAAAAATTAACTAAATAAAATTATTCCTGATACTAAATCTAATTAAAAAATAAGCATTTTGAGTCACTCAAAGCAAAGCATTTCTTCCTCTAGAACAAAAATGGCAAGAATGGTTTGTATGAACAGGTGAATACAAAGAGAAACTGTTGCTTTTGAAGATATGAAGATTTAAATACTTTCCTTCAATTGTACAAGAACTCAAGGTGAGTTCAGACAAACATGCTGACATGCTTAATCCATAACCCACCTCATCACAGCAATAGCAATCCCTTCCTTCCAGTCACTGAGTCCAAAATCCTTGCAGGAGATATACCTGACTCCTTATATTCCTTCTGCCAGCCAATTCTGGGTAAAGACTAGCTTTAAAGTATGTTCTGACTACTATCACCCATGTCTAAGCCACTATCATCTCTTACCTAGATAAACTAAGAGCCTCCTAATAGATCTTCCTGCTTGAATTATAAAAGAAAAATGTCATTGAAAATTATTTAAAGACAAGACTTTATTCAAGACTATTGCAATAGGGAAGAATACTGAACTCAACTTCAACTCTGCTGAAACAAAAGGCAAAAGAATTTTTAAGCACTAGAATGAGCTAGTGGAAAAGCCTTGAAGAACCTTAGGGGGGAAGCTGTCAATGTGATTAGGTCATCTGTATTTGCTAATTGGTGCTTATCCAAGTTAGGCTCCGACCCTCCCACAGAGACTGGGAGATAGGGACACCATCTTCTTGATGATTATATTTCAAAGAGATGGCTCCCAGATCCTTGAGAAAGACATCCCTGGGTTGTAGAACTGGCAAGAGGCTGGGGAAAGATTTACATCTCAAAGGGTCAGAGAAAGAATTTGCAACTGCAAGTTTTCTAAAGTTAATGCTCTAAGAAAAGGGAAGTGGGGAGCCTATAGCCAGGTAGAAACCTGTCTAAAGTTTAGTCAAGCTTTGTCTTGTCTTGGTCACTACCCTTGTACCCATAATCTCTTCTCAACACAGCAAACTGACTAATCCTTTCAAAATGTAACTTAGATCATGTTACTCTTCTGCACAAACCCTCCAATGGTGTTCTCTTTGCCTGCAATGCTTTTCCTCTAGATTTTCATTTGGCTGATTTCCTCGCTTTTTATTTCTTATTTTAATACAACAATCATTCCCTCCCCCCACCTTCCATCCCACAACCTCGCATTCCCAATCACCTTTTCCTTGGCTTTTTTCTCCTTTACCTTAGCACTTAGCACACTCTAAAATACAATATAATTGACACGGTATGTTTATTGTTTACCATTTGTCTCTGCTCACTGGAATGTTAGCTACATGAGGGTGGAGGGGTTTGTTTTGTTTTGTTTTTTTGACATACCTTATGTACTGAGGAGAGTGCCTAGCACATCGTATGCACTGAATACATGTTTGTTGAATGAATAATCCCTGATCCATGCCTCAAGAAGAAAAAAAAAAGCTAACATAATTCCTTCAGAAGACAGCATCACAACATTATCTGCTATCATTCAGGAGTTGAATATATTTCTACATAAGAAAATAAAATTCAAATAGTATCAACTGAGAATGCAAGTAGTACATATCATTCACTATACCAGGAGCTTATGGTTAGTGTTATATGAATGAGAAAAACAGAGTTACAGTTATGAGGAGATACGGAGATACTTGTCCTAGACTTTACAAACGAGAGCCTGAAGGTAGCTAGCTTCTACCCAATAACCATATGGTTAAATATTTCTGTGGTTTTGCTTGTTTATTTTTGCTTTTCACTAAATTCTGGTCATCTCACTTTCCCCAAAGACTGTGTTTAACCTGACAAAATGAAATATGGTGTTTATTTTCCAATTAGTTCATATAAAACTACCTGATCCTTAGAAAAATTATAGAATTGGAGAAGAATTTTCCTGATTGGCTATTTTACTAAATTGATTGCATTGGCAAATTACTCTACTCTACACTTAGCTAGGTGAAGCCTAAGCCAGTATTAATATTTCCTGTGCAATCTAAGACAATTAAAATGAGAAACAAAAGGACACTTTTATTTAGGGAACTAAATTTACCTTCTCACTAATTTAGCCATTTCAAATTTAGCTCAAATCATAAATAATGTGTAGGGGCTTAATGCTCCCTGAAAATATCAGAATCCTCAAGAAGAGCTATAAATATATTCTAAAGCATATACCTTTGTTTTTTTGAGGCCAGATTGCTAATTGGTTGCATTTTAAAGTTTTAAGATAAGTAAGTGTACTAAGGCACACTCAGGGTTTCATTGTTACTGTCAAATTCATTTCACAAGTGTCCTAAGTTGCATTTTTAACGTGGGCCTCCAGAGATGAAAAAGCTAGTGCATTAATCCACTGTACACTCCAGTCCTTTCCAAATTCATATCACAGTTTCTCATCTAAATGACCTTCTTTTTGAAATGATAAAAGGGCAAAGGTTCTTTCCAGGTGATTATAGGCATATAATATTATTTTTTCAGGGCAAAATGATTTTAATTACAAAGTAATAATGTTATCATTACATATGATAGTGATAGTTAATAGAATCCCTACATACAATGTGAACTTGAATGTCTCCATTATTCTAAAAATCTAGGTGAAATACTTTAGTTTATGTTGTGTCTCTCACAAATGCAGTCATCAACCAATATCATAAACTAAAATCATTAATAACAGCAGTCATAACATCTGACTGGTTCTAGAAATCCTGTGATTGAAATTTTGCTGAGAGCTGAAAATCATGTTGGAGTACTGTACTTTCATGAAATTAAAAACTTCTAATATTAAAATGATCAGGAGGCATTTAAGATCTCAGAAGACCAGTGTTTATGGCATGTACATTGAGGTTGGCAGAAATAGGAGTTGTCACAAGGGTACCTCAGTCTGTCTCATCTACTTTCCCTTGGAAATTACATTTCTATTTTCTTTTGGCACTTAAAAATGTTCAAAATGTTCAATGACTTAATTTAATGAGTGCACTATTAGAAATGGAATATATTGAAAAAATGTAGAGGAACTCTGCTCGTCTTTTCCAATATGATTAATATTTTATTTTTAAGAAAAGCAAATTAAAGAAAAATCCCCAACCTAAGGTCAACAGCGCCTGTTTAAGGGAACTATCTTATTCTATTCTCTTCAATGTACTCTCTTTTTCAGAATATTAATGGGGGAAAGAGTGACAAGAATGACTTAGACGTACATGACAGGAGAAAGGGTCAGCTCTTGGCAGTAGGATGTTAATTCACATCCATTAATGAAATTTATCCTCCTTACTGTCTCTCTTTCTCTCGTGTGCACTCTCTCTCTCCCTCTTTTAAATAAAAAAGTCTTTTTTTTTTTTTTTTTTTTTTGAGAGAGAGAACATCATGGACTTTTCACAGGAGCTGAGAAGGACCACAGGGGCAGGCCAAGGTAAGAGACTGACAATCTTCAGGTGATTAAGGAGACTCAAAGGCTAGGTAGACCTACAAAATGAATAACTATGGACCCAGAACCATGCCATAAGGCTCAATGGCTTGTGATTTGCAAGTTGATAAGACAAGAAGATTAATAATGCTGCATGATAATGGCTGCTTCCTCTCAGCTGGGGAGATGGTAATGATCTGATATTGCTGTAGGAGCAGTTCAGCCTGCTGCAGAAAGGAGGGTGCAGATTCACTCATCCCAATTGGCCCTGAGGATACAGAGATTTTGAAAAATGGGAATGCAGTTACAATTTTAATTAGATATAAAGTTTTTAATAATTTTGCTGAAATGAGGACTTCAAAGAACATATTTTGCAGCATTCAGGCCCATAACTCCTGAGTGACAGTTTTGGTTAATTTGCAAGTTTTCAGATCAAACTTTGCCCCTGGCTCCATGCTGAGGGTAAAGTAAAATGTCAATTTCTTTCCTCAGTGATCTCAAGCATCTTATTTAGGCAGGTGTGCTGAATTCTCTTATTCTGTAGAAGTTAGCTGAACAAAACTACTCATTAAAATATATGCTTAGGAAAAAAAATTAGCAGCATAAATAAAATCAGTAGTAATAAAGGGAATCAATCAGCAAGAAAAATGTACAGCAATATACAACATAAAATTTTAAAGAAGAATCAGGGTAATATTGTATATAAAAAGTGATTAAATGTTAGTATATGATTATGCTGTCATTGCATATTATTATCAAAGAATGTTTAATTTATACCCTGTTTAAAATTAGAGGTAGCTGTGCAAAAAGATATATTTTTTCTCCTCCGGATCATATTTTTCCTTTTCCTGCTGAATCCACATATAGATTTGTGATTCAGATTTGTGGTCCTGAATTAATTACATTAGATGTCTGAAGTACATTAGTTCTTTGGCAGTCTACAAGGTAGTAATAATAGGGAATGATGTTGTCAGTCAATTTAAAGGCATCATTCAGCTTCTGCTATCTCCATTTTACTTCCCACTTCTTACCGTAGTTTGGGGGAACAGCGTGCCAAAAGACTGCTTTAACAAGCAACTCCCTGAAAAGCTCTTTAAAACAAAAAATGGGGGAAAAAAAAAAAGCAAACAAGGCAAATTGATCGAAATAAATTGCATGTCATTTTATATTAAATTGATTACTGAGTTTTCTGAGGCCTCAACTTATGATCTACTTATACTTTATAAAACTCTGTGTGTGTGTTTGTGCTGCTGCATTAGAACATTTCTTAAGATTTTTTTTTTTTCCCATTGAAACCTGATATCCATGAACTGTGTCTCCTATACCTACCAACAAGCAATGAAGCTTGGAGCCCTGAAATGATGAAAGTTGACTAGCCAAGCCTGCCAGAGCATTTAGAAGCTGAAGTTTGATGAGCTTCTATCATTTGAGTTGATGCTTTCAAAAGGGAGCTGAAATTAATATAGGAACTTAGCTTCCCATGTGATTTAATCCAAGTCTGGGCTCACAGTGGAAAAATATGGAAACAGTGCTCAAGCGTAAAGGATCGACAAGAAAACAAAACAAAACAAAAATGCAAGAATCACTGTTGTCTTCCACGTTAAATCAATACGGTACATTGTTATTCTGTCCTTTTATCGAAATTCTACGCTCTCAGAAAAAGCATGTCAGCACAGCAGTACAGCGCTGCCAGCTCCTTCACAATGGATTTTTTCTGGTGTTAAATATGATACTATTTGAAGCAACTCAGCACCCTCTCAAACTTGTCCCTAGGGATTCCAACTTCAAAGAGATTGTCTACACTAGCATGCAACAGCAGAATCTGCAAACTGCGGTTTGGTAAATTGGCTAAATCCTGCCACTGCAGTAGATCTACTCAACGACTGTGATCTGTAGATGGCTCTAGTCAGCGTTAACGAAGCAGATGAGGATTGATGAACACCAATCAAACAGCTATCATTATTTTTGGAAAATAGTAAATGCAGGAACAAGTCACACATGAGTATTCATTTGTTTAAAATATACAACTTATTATTACAGGCAAGATAAAAATGTCTTTATTTGAATTCTTATGGGCTTACAAACACAGTTCTAAAAAGATGACCAGAACAACACATTTAAAGGACAGAAAGTTCAGGAACACCTGTGTGTGATAAAATGCAAACTAAACTGGAAGTAGGAAATAAAGCAAACATTGTCCAGGCAGGATTTGACGCAGGACATCCAAAAATCTTTTAGAGGGAAACTATCCTAGTATTGGAAATAGTAGTGATACACACTAAATTGCTCAAAGGGCATTATAACTTAGTTGTGCTGCTCTCAATAGACAAAACTTGCAGACTGACTGCAAAGGATTTGTGTCTAACTCCATTGACAGATGCCTTGGAAGTTATAGGAAAGAATGAGACAAAAAAGAGATTTAGGGCTTCCCTGGTGGCACAGTGGTCGAGAGTCTGCCTGCCGATGCAGGGGACACGGGTTCATGCCCCGGTCCGGGAAGATCCCACATGCTGCGGAGCAGCTGGGCCCGTGAGCCATGGCCACTGGGCCTGCGCGTCCAGAGCCTGTGCTCCACAATGGGAGAGGCCACAACAGTGAGAGGCCCACATACCACAAAAAAAAAAAAAAGAGAGAGAGAGATTTAAATGTCTATTTGGCAAAGCAGCAATGAGTTAATTCATTTTGCCCTGTGCTCCTTCATTTCTGGCCAAGTCTATGTCTGAGTTGGGAAAAGTGGTAGAGTGCAGGCTTCTGGGGGTAATCTTATAGAATGAGAAATCAACAGGTCAAAGAAACATGGCTTTTCTAACTCCTGTTTTATTGTGCTTTTTTTATGATTAAAATGGAGTCTGAGATTTTTGTTGTAGTTGCTGTTATATAATTGTATTTCCTTTCAGTTGTATTCAAAGGTATTTATTTGTGAGTCTGAAAAGGATATGGACTTATACTGAGGACAACCAAATAAAATAAAAGGTTATAATTTAACAGTATGTAGAGTTCTGGTGAATTTGAGTTCTTTTGCATTAAGATTCAGGTCTATATGTACTAGATTAACAGTTAACCATGCTTGGACTCTTGCCCATTTTGTCAAAGGGTAGAATTCAAATAAGAAAGTAAGTGTTCATAAATTGTGTTCAAATGGGACCAAATGTGCACCCAGAATATGATTAAAAAGGGCCTTTTGTGATGATACATAGACACAGAAAAAAATTAATACTGTATGCCCATGTGTTTTATTGGGTGAAATTCTGTAAGGTGAGTTTCATAAAACAAATTTCCAGCCTGTTTGTTCAGCTGGTTTGCCCATCACATTTAACATTTCTCATTGCACTAGCACTTATTCTTTTACTTTTGGTTCAAATACTAAGACAATACACTATATTTTCCATCTATCTAAGCATTCCTAAAGCTGCATAAGAAAAATATGGGTTAAAATTAATTTCTTTGATCAGTTATTCATTTTTCATTGTTAGTACATCCTTTAAAACTTGCATCCATTAATAAGTTACCTAGACATAATTATGTAGCTAGGTCCAAATAAACCTAGGGCCTTAAGACAACTGTCAAGTTATACACCGAAAAAAAATTGTAAGAAAAAGAGGAGTGGAATATTTAGTATCTATTCTTGAAGTTCAACTTATAATTTATTGGGATTTTTTTTGACAAAAAATATTTATTTCTTCTCTCTCTCTCTCTTCACACCACACGGCATGTGGGACCTTAGTTCCCTGACTAGGAATCGAACATGTACTCCTTGCAGTGGAAACTCAGAGTCCTAACCACTGGACCACCAGGGAATTCCCTAAAGCTCAACTTACATATACTTTAAGTCTTTGACTCAATCCTCCTCAAAAGAAGTAACCTTTTTTTTTTCACTGAAGTTCAATAGTCTTTGTCAAAATTTTAACGTGTGAGCCCTTAATGACAGGTATCTTGAAGAAGGTGACTCTGTATGATTTATCTTCATGTTCTCCCATAGTGCCTCACATAGGTAGGGACTTGCTCAGTAAATAGTTACTTATTAAATCTTCTTCAGTGAGTAAATAAAGACAAAATTGTTTTAATGAAATGTCTGTTTAGCAATACATGTTCATTCCATGTAACAGTGTATGAATTAACTCCAAATAATGTCATGCCACAAAAGACAGACAGTGGTTGATGAATTAAAATTTTAAACATTAGCTCCTAATACATGGAATGTAACTCACTAGGCAGGCATACAGTAAGTGCCTATGAAAAGGCTGTTGGAGAGATTAACAAAGGAGGGCTCCTCTTGGTCATCCAGAACTGAGGCAGCACACTGGTGGCTTAGGGGTCAGGGTGAAATTATAGAATGTTTTGTTTTAGCCCACATTGTTTCAAAAAACATCATGTGACTTGTTGCCAACATTTCAAAAAAACAGGGGTTCTGCATATAAATTTGCATTTCCAGGTTGTCTTGAAAAAGTGAAAGAACTGACCACCCTGGGCTCACGTCTCTGCATGGTGTCATTTGTTGGAACTAAAACACTGCTGGATCCCTTAGTCAGGGCACATGCGCTCCTGTGCACCAAGATCCACACTTGGTGGCCTTCGTTTACCTGCCTCACTGCTATAGTCACTGGACTTGGTAACAGTTTTTCTAAGGCTTTTAAAAATTATTTTAAAAATATAATTCATCAGGCACTAACACTAATTACTAGCTGTGGTTGGCTGAATATTGGACCCCCCAAGATGCCCAAGTCCTAATCTCAGAACCTCTGAATATGTTACGTTATAAGGCAAAAGAGACTTTGCAGATGTGTTAAAATGAAAGGTTTTGATAGGAGATTGTCCAGGATTATCCAGGTGGGCTCCATCTAATTACATGACTCTTTAAAAATGGAACAGAAAAGGAGAAGAGTAAGCAAGAGAAATGCAATTTGAGAAAGACTCAATCTGACATTGCTGGCTTTGAAGACGAAGGAAGGGCCCATGAGCCAAGGAATGCAGGCAGCCTCTAGAAGCTAGAAAAAGCAAGGAAACAGACTGTCCCTTAGAACCTCCAGAAGGAAAACAGCTCTGCCAACACCTTGATTTTAGCCCATGGAGACCCATTCCGGACTTCTGACCTCCAGATTATAATATGATAAATTTGTTTTGTCACTAAATTTGTGGTAATTTGTTACAGCAGCAAAAGAAAACAAATACAATATCTTACATATAATGTAAACCATTGTTCGAGGTTATTGAAGCAGTACTTATAGGAACTTAAAGAGATGTTGACATGGTGGCTATAAATTAAATGGTGAAAATTCAAGAAGGCAAATATAACATACAAATGAATTTTATTTCTGATTCCAAGTCCTACTTCTACCTGATATGAAAATTTTAATCTAGTCATTTCTGGGTATAATCAGTAAAATTTTTATTTATTCTGTAAATTTAGGTTAAATATACAGTCATGTTTATATATTCTTTTATTCAACAAATACTTACTGAGAGCTCACTATGTGCTCTTGTTCTAGGCACTGGGGATAAAAAGGTTGATAAGACAGCCAAAGTTTCTGACTTCTTAGAGCTGGTGTACTTGGAGATACAGCAAATACATATATAAACAGATAAATTATTAATTTAAAAGTTGTGCTAAATGTGAGGAGGAAAAATAAAGCTGAGAAAGGGAAAGAGAATAATGCAAGCTTCTATTTTTGATAGATGTGGAATAATTCAAAAGTATATTTGGTCTTTGTCCCTGGTTTCTGGCACAGAGCTCCTAAAACGCTTGGAATTTCCTGAGTGATAGGAGTGTCTTTTATTATTCACCATGAGCAACCTTCAGTCACACCTGAGTTCATATCAATAAGGCGACTTAGGATGGGGGCCCTAGGTAGCCTCAGGCTGGGGTTGGTCACCAGAAAGACCAAGTGATTAGAGTCGGAACTTTCAGCACCCGCTCCCTACCTTCAGGAAGGGGAAGGGGAGCTGGAGATTGGGCTCTATAAAAACTCCTGAACAAAGAGGTTCAGAGAGCTTCCAGGTTGGAGAACATATCCACGTGCCAGGAGGGTAACACACCCCAATTCCATGGGAACAGAAACTCCTGTGCTTGGGATCCTTTGGGACCTTGCCTGATGTACATCTTCGTCTGGCTGGTCATTTGTAGCTTTATAATAAAACAATAAACATAAGTGTCTTCCTGAGTTCTGTGAACTGTTCTAGCAAATTATCGAATCTAAGGAAGAGGGTCATGGGACCCAATTTATAGCTGATCAGTCACAAGTGCAGGTGGCCTGGGATTGCAACGGGCAGCTGAAGTGAAAGGCAGTCTTCTGGGATTGAGCCCTTCCACCTGAGGGTTCTGTGCTGACTCTGGATAGTTTGTGTCAGAATTGAATTGAATTGTTAGACAGGTACTAGCTGGTTTCAGAGAACTGGAAAATGGATTACTGGTGTAAGAAAAGACACTACACACCTGGTGTCAGAGAAAAAAGCTTCTCAAATAGGAGAGTCAGAACTTCTCTCTGAGGAGGTGACATCTGAGAAGAATATTCTGGGGAAGAGCACATTTTAGGGATCTTTGATTTTGTGTTTTATAAATGAAGTCCAATGGAACACTGGGGCCTCAAATCACATGTGATTATAACTTCTGCTGACACCCTTCTTCCCTAGGATGGATTCTTAGCAGATACCCCAGGTCATGCCCAGTCTTGCCCTCACGAAGCCACGAAGTGACCTCTGAGACCTTCCACTCCAGCATACATGCTCATCCTACAGCATTCCTGGGCCATTCCACTTCCAGATAGCTAGCATGACCCAGCAAAGAGGCTGCAATACGCTTTGGAAAGGCAGTGACCCATGAGAATGAGAGATGCCTGGTTTGACCATCCTGTCCTGGATCAGGCACTGTCTGTAACTCCTGATGCTGCCGTCATCCTGGTCCTGTGATGGTCTGTACTCATGCATGATTATTTTCCCATGTTTGAAGGACTATGACATTAAATAGCAAATGAAAAAACACCATGACAAATTGAGTAAGGGCACAGCAAAAAGAAAAAAGCTTTCTAATATCTTAATGGCATTTTTTCCTACTTTTTGAACAAGAGGCCCTGCGTTTTCATTTTGCACTGGGCCCTGCAAATTATGTAGCCAATTCTAGTTAGAGTTGAAAAATATTCCTGTTTTGGAAATGCCAAGTTTGAGGTTCCAAAAGGCATCTACTTACAGATGTTGAGCAGGCAGCTGGATACAAAATCTGGAGATCAGGAGAAAGTCAAAGATGGAGTCAAGAATGAGGAAGTCGGTCGTAGCAGAGCTCTCGGGCTGTGTGTGTCGAGGATCTGGCGCCAGAGCTGCGGACGGTTTGCTGAGCCCGTTAGTGTCCCTGCTGAGACCCACGCCGCCGTCATGTCCCGGTACCTTCGTCCCCCCAACACGTCTCTCTTCGTAAGGAACGTGGCGGACGATACCAGGTCTGAAGATTTACGACGCGAATTCGGTCGTTATGGTCCTATAGTTGATGTGTATGTTCCACTTGATTTCTACACTCGCCGTCCAAGAGGATTTGCATATGTTCAATTTGAGGATGTTCGTGATGCAGAAGATGCTTTACATAATTTGGACAGAAAATGGATTTGTGGACGCCAGATTGAAATACAGTTTGCACAGGGGGATCGAAAGACTCCAAATCAGATGAAAGCCAAGGAAGGGAGAAATGTGTATAGTTCTTCACGCTATGATGATTATGACAGATATAGACGTTCTAGAAGCCGAAGTTATGAAAGAAGGAGATCAAGAAGTCGTTCCTTTGATTACAACTACAGAAGATCTTATAGTCCTAGAAACAGTAGACCGACTGGAAGACCATGGCGTAGCAGAAGCCATTCCGACAATGATAGATTCAAACACCGAAATTGATCTTTTTCAAGATCTAAATCCAATTCAAGATCACGGTCCAAGTCCCAGCCCAAGAAAGAAATGAAGGCTAAATCACGTTCTAGGTCTGCATCTCACACCAAAACTAGAGGCACCTCTAAAACAGATTCTAAAACACATTATAAGTCTGGCTCAAGATATGAAAAGGAATCAAGGAAAAAAGAACCACCTAGATCCAAATCTCAGTCAAGATCACAGTCTAGGTCTAGGTCAAAATCTAGATCAAGGTCTTGGACTAGTCCTAAGTCCAGTGGCCACTGATAGTATAAACCATGATATTTTTAGGCATGTATCATTCATTTACTCATAGTTTGGTTTACTTAAATTATCAGGAATACAATGTTGCAATGATGCTTAAAAAAAACACTTGTCAGTTTTCCCTGTACCAGGCAATGGTTATTATTAAAATGATATGCTGTTGAGAAGCCACTCTTAAGAGTCCAGTTTGTTTAATGTTATGGGCAGCTACCAATTTGTGGTGTCTCTGTATATTTTTGTAAAGATTCTCATTTTTTAATGCTTGAGGTATTGGTGAAAAGATGTTGGTTGACCATAATTTGCAACATTGTCTTATTAAAAATAAACTTTCATATCCATATTTGGTAGAACTGTTAACCTAGAAATGTAGCTTGCTAATAAGGTAGAATGATACAAAAGTGAAGTTGTAGCCACCGTACAACACTGACCCAATTAGACACATTTAGGTTCAGGGTGGACCTTTTTGTCTTGTCAAGGTGTCGAGACCCACGATGATAATTTATGGCACAGTGTGGAATAGTTCTTTTGTTAACCCCACTGTCTCTGGGAATGACGCCAACTGGGTTAAGTAGCATTTTCAGGGAGATGGAGTTTTTGATTGAAACACGGAGCCTTCACTTTTCTGGTTTCTGTGAAGATTTGGAACCATAGAAACATCGGAAAAACCCACCTTAAAATTTGGGCAGGTTGATGATGGCAGAAATAATTTTAAGGGGAAAAGAATGCTCTTATGCAGTTACTCTAAACTTTAAGGAGCATTGTTGACCATAATATTGCTTAGTTTTCTCACTGCTGTTGAAAGCAAGTAAAGTGTTTTCAAAGTAGGTTTTGTTTGTGTGTGTGCATAGTGTAAAAGGACTGAATTTTGATGCTTAAAGCACTTGGTGTGTGCATTTGTATCAAAATTTGCCCATATCTTTATGAAGGAGGCTTGTTCTTCACGCCTCAGTTTATTTAATGTGAGGCAAGTAAAAAGACAACACTCCCATTCTACGTGATTCTGTGGTGCCATGAGATTTTAAATAATTCTGAAAAAAACTAATTTTAAGGAAGTCACATCTCTTGAGGTTTTGACTGATTATCCATGTAGTACCTGATGAAAATAATACCCTAACTCTTTATAATTTCTAACATCTCTCTGCGAGATCATTTGGGGGCAATAAAAAGTGACTTGACGTGTCCAATCTCATTTCAGAATAAAAGCTGGCATCCTTAAAATTTTTAGATTGCTTGCTTACAGGCATAATAAGTAAGAAATATTGTAGGGAAACCATTCCTTTTAGAGGATTACTTTTTTCAATTTTGGTTTTAGTAATCTAGGCCTTGCCTGTAAAGAACAAAAGGTGGTTTTTAAATACTGTTTGTGGAATGTGTTTAAAGGATTGATTCTAGAACCTTTGTATATTTGATAGTATTTCTAACTTTCATTTCTTTACTGTTTGCAGTTAATGTTCATGTTCTGCTATGCAATCATTTATATGCACGTTTCTTTAATTTTTTTAGATTTTCCTGGATGTATAGTTCAAACAACAAAAAGTCTATTTAAAACTGTAGCAGTAGTTTGCAGTTCTAGCAAAGAGGAAAGTTGTGGGGTTAAACTTTGTATTTTCTTTCTTATAGAAGCTTCTAAAAAGGTATTTTTATATGTTCTTTTTAACAAATATTGTGTACAACCTTTAAAACATCAATGTTTGGATCAAAACAAGACCCAGCTTATTTTCTGCTTGCTGTAAATTAAGCAAACATGCTATAATAAAAACAAAATGAAGGAAAAAAAAAAAAAAGAATGAGGAAGTCATCAGTGTATAGATGGTATTTTAAATCTTTCACGTGCCCTGATCATCCATCTGCCCATTGAAGAGATGCTTAATTCCACAGGGCATTAGTACCTGTGAGGGAGAGCTCCATTTTGGGGCCTTGATCTGTCTCCGTTCCATTCTGTCATACCATGAAGTATTCTGCATGTCAACTCGTCTTTTAAATGAGACCCATTTCCATTCTAAAACATACCGGAGTTAACAAATTTCTCATCATAAACCTTACTAATCACTGAACCTTTCCACTCAATTTACTTCTGCTTCTAAGGTCATTAAGATCAGCAAACCAGGCTCTTTTGGATACACTGACCCTCACTTGGCTCATATGGGCCCTCCTAGAAGATTTGGCTGATCTTTCAAGCCTATCTGAGCCTATGGAAGCCTTAGAGCCAAAGCAGGGAATCACTCTGACCTAAGATCACTATTGGTCTCAACCAACTCTGGTAGAAGAAACTTTAGCTAGAGATCCTGGTAGTAAGCGTCAGGCACTAGTCTTGTCTGCCCTGTGTTCTCCAACGTAAAGAAGGGTTCCTTCTTGTTATTATTCCCAAGGGATTGAGCTGGAAAATTAGACACTTTATCTACCACCCCCAAAACTCACACTGTCAAATCTACTCTCTTAATTAATCTTTGAGCTTCTATGACCTTTTGCAGTTTATGGTCTCGATAAAAAAACCCTTTTTGCCCTTTTTTTTTTTTTTTTACATACTTATTACCTATTAACTGTTTCTACCACTTGGACTTCAGGGCACCTCTTCAAAACCCATACACCCAGGGAGCCAGGTGTCCCAACACAGGTCTAAATTACACAGAGGGATGGGACCAAACTTATGAACTAAAATAAAAAGAGCTTGGTGAGAAAAGAATGATTAGTTCTGCTCAGCATTTTCAAACCCTTAAGACCATCAGGTCCCATCTGACTGAATAACGATGAGCGCTCAGGACAAAAAGCCTTACTCCATGGAGGTTCTCTCTCCAAGACTCTGCTCTGAGTGGTCTCTCATACACTGATCTACTTTGATGAGGTTTCCCCTAATGCCCAGTTTCCTTGCTGACCTCATAATGCTAACCTAATCCAAGATTCCTCTTCCCAATCAGTCCTATTTATTCTTATACACCTTTATCTTGCTAACCATGTAAAGCCCTTCATGACCTGGCCCAGACTTGCCACTCCCCATTGATTAATTCTGGAATATAAAACTGTATGTAAGTTCTCTGCTCATATCATGCTGTACCAATACTTCATGGTTAGGTGTACTCTGCCCCTAGGTCTGGCACAAACTTCTCAACTTTCTATACTAGGCTGACTCCTCTATATCCTTTATGACTGAGTGCAATTGACTCATGTATATCCTTTATGACTGAGTGCAATTATATTTTTCTTCCTTAAGTCTACTGTGGTATATTGTATTAAAATTTACAAATATTCCAGTTTTCCTACCTGTGCTATTCCTCCTTGAGGGGACTCTATACATCCCACCCTACTGAACTGAGGAGTGACTAGGTGTCCAGATTTAACCAAACTGTGAAGTTTTAGGGCACAGCCTCCAGTATTGTCCTTACTTCTGATACCAACTGCAAATTCATAGAATTTCCAAAACCACTGTGAAATTTGATAATTCCCTCAAGGATTCACAGAAGTCACTGAATACTACCGTACTCACGGGTTATTTCAGAGAAAGAATACAGATGAAAATCAGTCAAAAGAAGAAAGTCTGAGAGGGTTCCAAATGCTAGGCTTCCATTGTCCTTGGGACCCCTTACCCTTTCAGTGTCAATGTGTGACAACACGCAGGGACACTCACTTAAGATTTGAGTCCAGAATTTTTATTGGAGCTTCATTACACAGGCATGATAGATTGATTGGCCAAGTGGTTGAACTCAGTCCTTAGGTAAACTAATACTGCATGACCCAAAACTCACACCTTAAATCACAAGGTTGATATTTCTGATGTGGCCATCACCCGCCCTAAAATTGTCAGATGTAGCCAGCGCTCACCCTAAACAAAGACATTCCTATCAGAAGCTGAAGGAAAGGCCAAACCTCTCTTTGGGGAAGGCCAAATTCTTTACTAAACTCTATGTGACTAACTTTGGCCAATGACATACAAACTGAAATGCTGCATGTCATGAGAAAAGCCAATGTAAGGTTTTCCTTATCTCTTTTCCCTCTACTCTATGTTTCAGATAGAGGCTACTTCATCATTCTCAGTCTCTATGACAAACAAAACCTCCTTCTTTACCTATGATGAACATAGAGCACAAGAGAGAAATAAACCTTTGTTACTGCAAGCCTCTAAACTTTCTGCCTCTTTGTTATCACAGCATAACCCTGCTGATCGTAACTGATACACCTACCAACAATCCCTAGATTAGATTAGGTGCCTTTTTGTGTGGTCTCATAGAATAGTAACAGACCTCATGAATTGGTCAAGATCAAAATATGCTGTCACAAGTTGCTGAATCAGCCAGAAAACATGTACTGTTCTACCTATAGAGTAGTTTATAAAGTGTTTTTATTAGTTGATAACATTTAAAATGTGTGTTCAAATAAAAAAATCCAAATTTCTAGCTTTTAATAAAAATAAACTCAGAAGCTTTATCAAATGCCCAAATATCTGCAAAGCAACAAATGACTAGGCTAAATCAGCTCACCCCACTTTGACTACAGATGTGGTGTCCAGAAGAACACAGCCCCCACCAAGCCTGGTTAACTCCTTATGTCACCTGACTGGTCCCTGTAGGCACCTGAGGTCACAATCTCTTTAAATCTGTTCAACAAATTACTGGTGATGGAGGAGGGTGAGTAGAAAAGAGAGGGAAGTGAGGAATTTAATTTAGATTAATACTATTCTGTTGAAAACAATTCATTACATACACAGAATATAACAAAAGTTTACTGATTTTGAATTGGTAACACTAGCTGCTCTAAATCACTAAGAATAGAGGGAACATTCACTGATCTAATAACAAAATCCCATTCAGAATGTGCTTAACGGTGCATTTTCCTTAGTTTTATATTTTTAAAATGATTTCTACTTTTCAGTAATTCTTAGTTTCTGTTTGATTTTCTTTTATTTTTCCAAATCTGCCTACAATTTCAGGGGATAAAGATTCAGTTAATTAATTAACTGAGTAGTTCATTTAATTAATTGGTCTTTGTTGGTAAATATCACTAAGCTATTCATCTTTGGGTTTAGTATCCTACTGTGGGCTGGTGACTCTAGGTGAGTGCTAGCTGCCTAATCTCTGGTTTGGGAGCCTGGCCATGGTTTGTCAGGCAACAAGCATGTACTTATCACCACAGAGATAAGCAGGAGCCAATGAACAGTGTCTTCACATTTCTACTCAAAGGCCCTCTCTGCTTTGGTGGCAACAGGACCATGTTACATTTTGATATTCATATAATGAATCAGATGTAAAAAATCTGAATTAAATGGTGTTTACTTCAATTTGCTCCAGTAATATTTAGGACTGGAACCTTGAACAATGTTTCTGCTGGACTATCCCCCAAATCTCACTCATCACTGCACTTATGTAATCATAGAGACTTTACTTGTGAATATGTGGCTTAGAATTAATAAGCTTCTCAGTAGCTGTGACTGTTTATCATGTATCTTTATCCTCCATTTTCCCCTATATGTGCATGCTTATTTTTTATATAGAAAAAAAATGAGAATTAGCCAAGTTTCCATCTTCTTTCCCATGATTAACCACTATGTACACAGAGTTCCTACTTGCTAAGGACCTTCAATTAGCCTCAGTGTAGAGTTGAACTGAGGACTCTTTCATTTTCTTTTGTTGACAAGGACTTTATGAATTTAGAAACTTCCAGAATTACACATTATTGTTTACTACATAGTACTACTAGTAAATCATATGCTTTCTCTAAATACAAATTCCTGAGGACAGCCTCCTTTTTCTATGAATTAAATAGGGCTTTTTCTCTTTTTTTTAAATTAGAAATTATGCTTTATTATTATTTTTTTTATACAGCAGGTTCTTATTAGTTATCCATTTTACACATATTAGGGTATATATGTCAATCCCAATCTCCCAACTAGTGCTTTTCCTCTTCATGAGACTTGTTTTATAAAATAGAGACACCCATTCCAGTTAAATAATTTCTAATTTGGATATCCAAAATGTGTCCAGTTTTTCCAATTGAATGCTTCATGAGACAGAATGAAAAAGTAAAGAATGCATATATGTGTATCCAAATACATTTCTGTGACTTGATTACACATTTTGTGCAACAGCTGGAAAATAAAATGTTGATTGATCCTGGTTACTGTGGTTGTGTGTCCACTGCCAATGAAAATGTAGCTGAAATACACAAATATTTTTAAATATGCTGAAGCATGGGTGTTTCCTCATTGCCAGAAAAGAAAATAAGCTGCACAATTATCATGTAAACCCTTGTGTTATTCCCACTGCACAAACATTTTGCAGATGTTTCCTTCTGAAAACATTCTAAAACATATACTTGTCTGCCTTTGCTTACCTAGAGTTGTTTTGCAATACAGTTTCTTTGGGGACGTAGCTTATTGTTGGGTTTTGTGGTTGAACAAATGAAGGATGAGAAACATAGAATTAATGATGTGGAAACAACCTAGCTTACTGATATTATAGTGCTCTAACAATTTCTCTCCTGTCTATCACAAGTGAACATCACAAATTCAAAAGAAACAAATACACAAAAAGGAAGGGATGGGCGGTGTCTGCAGTTCTGAAATCAGGATGACTGCTTTAGCTACATACACATGGATCAGTACCCCCAGATGTTTTCTGTAAGACTGTCCAATGACCCCCAGCCTTCTCCAGTCCAGCAAAACTCTTCTGCTGTGTGATATAGTTTGGCAACTGAGAATGAAGTCATGGTAAAGGAGAGGAAAACATTCCATGTGAGGAGAAATTCGGATTTGGTACTCTCCAATCTCCACAAATTTCCAGTGAGCTCTTGCTTCTCCTTTATCTACATAAATTTATCTACATAAATAGATTGGAAATGAGGCTATATCAACAAATTGAGAAGAGGAAACAATAACAACATGGATGGACTTTTAAAGCTTACTACACAACAAAAATATCCACCATCATATGTAAAGAAAAAGAAACTGAAAGTTTTTATGCCTCACTTGAATGATGGAGACTCACCAACAAAATACGCTTATAAGTTTTTACGGTCGTGGTTAAAGGTAGTCTTGGACAAAGACACAATTCAGCTGCTCTTAGGTTGAGTAACCTGGCACATTTCAGTTAATCTGTCTACAACTCCATGTTTTTATGATGATAAAAATATTAATAGCTAACATTTACTGACAGCTTACCATGTGCCAGGCACTGTTTTATAATTCATACATGCTATCTCATTTAATTCCCACAAAAATCCTGTGTAATAAATCCTATATTGTTATCCCCATCTTACAGATAATATAATTGAGGCACAAAAACTAAGAATTCATTTTTAGTTAAATATTTAGCAAACCCTTATGCTATGTGCTCAACCTTCTTCTAGCCACTTTACAAATATTAATTAATAACATCTCTACTAGATAGAAGGTGCTATTTTAATCTAATCTTACATATGAGGAAACTAAGACACAGACAGATTAAGTAACTTGCCCAAAGTCACAGTCAATAACTAGTGGAAGGAAAATGTGAACCCACTCAGTGTGATTCCAGATTGCACTCCCAAACCGTTAGGTGTTATTACCACCCCTTAGGGTGGGTGTCCATGAAGACTGAATGACATCATGTTGGTTACATGAAAAGCGTAATAAAATAATTATCATTATTATTATGAGTTTACTCTGAAGATTATGGAAACTCAGAATATTATCAGAAATAATAATCTTGCTGAGGAGATAGAAACCAGGCATGTTTTTACACCCTGTTTTCCACTGGGCAATTTTTAAAACTAGCAAGAAGGCTGGTGGGCTAGAACAGAGTGAACATGGAGAGGAATAGAAAATGAGGTCAGACATTTATCCAATCACATATAGAGCCTTGTAGACCATTATAAAGACTGATTTTTGTTCTTAGTGAGATGAAAAGCCATTGGTGAGTTTTGAGCAAAGTCATAAAATGATCTGACTTAAATGTCTTAATGGGATCAGCCTGGCTGCTGTGTTGAAAAAAGGAACTGCAGGGGAGCAAGGGCAGAAGCATAAGGTACTATTATTTCATGAGGCTGAGAGAGGTTATGTAAATTGCCCAGGGTCTATCAAAGAGTCAGTAGGCATCAAACAGGGTTTCCAACTCAGGCCTGCATGAGTTAACCATACATGATGCTGAATGGGAGAATGATGAAGACCTGGGTAGGCTTTTAGGTCTTCTTATTGGATCTAAATGCAAAGTGTGATATTTTCTGAAAAGCTTTGGCTAGGAAAAAATTATCTTGTACACTTAAAATTTTAGTTTTCTTAACAATATACCTATATACCTAGTTATTTGAGAAAGCTCTATGATAGCTAATACTAATTCTGGTCTCACATCTATCTGTAACCAGGTAATACTGAGCAACCCATATCTCTTTAATAAGCGTTTTTCACCAGATAATGTTTGTAGCTACAAAAAGTAGTGCTGTGTTTTATGTCAAGATAAGCCTACTTTGCTGTAAGAGATAATTCCTTTATCATTCCCTGGTATTATTATCCTATAAGAACAACAAGGCAAAAACTACCAACCACATAATCTAATGTCTGGCACACCAAGGCAGAAAATATACATCATTTGATTCACTGTCTGTTCAAGGAACATTAGCTAGACTAATTACTAAATGGCATTACAAACTTCTCTGAGTACTCTAAGATTTAGCCAAAGTTCCTAAGAATCAGCACTGATACTATACTCACTGACTATGTAAAGAGTAGATACTATATACTTAGTAGGGGAGTTCTAGCAGTAAAGTCTCGTATCAGAGACTGAAGGCCTGAGCAGCCCTCAAATTCCTAGAAGCACTGAAGAAATAATATAGGACTGTATTAGTCAAGGTAATTAACACTAGCTGTTGTAACTCCCAAATTTCAGTGACTTGAACCCAATTTTCAACTCCCAAACAACTCCCAATATTCAGGGGCTTGAATCTAATAAAATGATTTCTCTATAGTCTAATGATGGCTGAGTGAATCTTATAGATAGACAGCTGTCTTCCAAGCTGTGACACAGTCACCCAAGCTCCTTCTATGTTGTGACCCCATCATGCCCTGGGGCCTCTATGGAGTCCTCTGTTGGATCACCTGCATTTAGCAAAACAATGAGTGAAGATTGAAAAATGTGAACATTCTTGCAGGACCTTTACCAGTCTAAGTCTGGAAGTAGGATCCATTGAGGTATTCCACTGAGCTCAAGTCACATGAATAGCCTAATCACAAGGGATCTGGGAAAGGCAGGGAAGTGAGCCAAATTCCCAGGGGACAGATGGACAAGGCAGACTCGAGTTTACTTCTGGTGCTAATGGGTAGAAAATACATACTTCCTGACAAAGGTGGACCAATTGCTAACATACTGAAATACTTTTTTACTACTTGGAAGATAGTTGTGACTTGAGTATGTTAGTGATTGGATAAGGTAGCTTTTCTCACATATATTTAAATACCTTTATACTTCAAACAAACAACATGAAATACAAATTGAAAAATGAACAATATGACAGAACGTTGGTGACAGAAAAAGCAGTATTTGGACACAAATGAGAGATTTTTAAAGTTGTAAATGAAAAGTTACTTGGCTATTTACTTCCACTATTTATTTCAAGGGTCTATTTAACTTTCCAGGCCCACCTCAAAATGGCCTTTTCTTAAGTCTTCTTTAACACTTCCCTTTTTATACATAATATCAATTGTCCTCTTAGCTGTGTTCCTATAGAATTTGATACTTGTATAATGAGTATAGGCTAGTGTAAATAGCATTTTAAATTATTGTAGGCCTTACCTTATTACATTGCTTCTGTTTGTTTATATGTGAACTCCTGAGGGCACATTAAATATTTTTGCTCCGAGTGTATAGTTAATGAATCTTTAGAACATGCAAATATGGTCATGCTGTTTCTCTGCCAAAACCCTTCAGTGAGTTCTCACTGTTCTTAATACAAAGTCCTTATAAAGGTATGGATAAGACCCTTTATGAACTGGCCCATACCTAATTCTCTATCTTTATTCATACTCTATGACTCAACCATAATGAACTTCTTTCAATTCCTCAAAAGACTCGAAACTTTATCACTCTGGCCTTTAGCAGTTGAGGTTCCCTCTACCTGGACTCCCTCCCACCCCTTTTCACTTAGCTAATTCCTACTCAGCCTTTCAGCTGAGTCAGATATTCTTTTGAGAAACATTCCTTGAGCATCCTACACTTGGAAGGGTCCCTGCTATCTTCCTGCATATCAAGTGGTGCTTTAGCTAAAGCAATACCTACGATGTTTATTGTAAATACTCATTTAATTATCTCTTTCCCAGCAGACTTTCCCAGTTACCCATAAGGGAGACATCATTTTTACTGAAAACTATGATACCTCTCATTATCTAGACCAGTGCCTGGCATATAGTAGTTGTTCAATAAATATCTGTTGAGTGAATGAGTAAAAAACATCCATTGAAATTAATAAAGATTGGTTCAGTCAACATTTATTGAGTGCCAACTACACACTAAGTGCAGTCCTTCTAACACTAGAATTAAATTATTCTATTTCTTTTTCTGAAAATTGCTACCCTCCACTACTTATAAGGATAGCATATCAAAATCCATCTCATCACTTCCTCTGCACAAACAACTCACCATAAAAACCACCACCACCAATATCCCCCACACATATACCTACAACCACTCAAACCTGCTGTCTCTCCTTATTTCCCTACTTACTCAGTAACTCAGGCTTAAAAAATCTCAGAATCTTTTTTAACAGTTCCCTCAGATCTCATTAGTTACTATGCCCCATAGATTTGACCCATGAAAGGTATCTTGAATTCATCCTTTTCTTTCCAGTCCTACTGCTACTCCCATAGTTCAGGTTCTCATTACTTGTCACCTGATCTAATTCAATAGCCTCCCAGGGTGTCTCTTCACTTTTATTCTCTCCCTCTTCCAATCTACTTTACACATTGCAGCCAGAGTAATTGACCCAAAGGTCAGTTCACTCCCCTACTCAAAAACCTTCAGTGACTCCCCATTTTTAACCAAAAAGAACAGCAAATCCTCAGCCTGGTATTCAAAGGCCTATATAATCTGGCCCCAATTTATCTTATCTTTTCCAGTCTTATGTTATAGTACTCCCCCTCATTGTAGCCAAACTGGTTTTATTTTCATTCCTAGAACTTACCTTGCACTTTCTTACTTTCATGCTTCACTCATGTTCTTTCTGCTAAGTCTGACCTGCCTTCCTTCCTACGAACCTGCTGTCTTCTCTCACCTCTCTCTACAGGGAGCTTCAAGTCACACCATGTGAATGTTTCACAAATGGAATGGATAGAATTTTGTAGTTAAGTAATTCATTTCTGAATATCTTGGTTAAAGTGTTCCCTAATTTTTTTCTTTTGCTTTTTAAAATTCTGCTCCTCCTTTGTCCCATATTCATCATATATTTTATTATTTCTGTAATCTCATTCAGAGGCCATTATGTCCTTTCTTTCTAGTTTTCTTCATTCTTGCTTTTGGTTCTTTTCTTTATTAAATTTGTCATAATGTAAAGGACTGGAGTTGCTATATTATAAATACTCCATTAATGGTTTTCCTGAAAAAAAATTTATTTAAACGTTAATGGAATATTCCATCTCCATTTTTTGGTTGGTTGATAATATAGAAATCTCAAGAGACTATTTTAAAATTCAGTGAATTTTATTTACATAGGCTAATGTTACTTCCATGCAGGAGACAGCACTGAAGCTTATGACACTGATTAGCTAATAAATTCATCTCATCTACCATCTGCTGTAGTCCCTTTCAGCTGTAGTTTTTTAGATTTCCCCAAAAAGGAATATTGCAAAATACAATTATCAGTTAATATTCTGCATAATTTAGGTTCACTGAACTTAAAATTTGGTCAAAGTTTAAAAATAAAAAGAACTTCTACTTTGGCCATGTGGAAGTACATAGATCAGACATGACTCCCTGTTGTAAACAACTAGAAAACTGAACAAAACATATGAAATAGTTGTTCTCAGACATTAGACCACTGGGCTGTGATCACTGAAACAAGAAAAATGGGGTACATTCTATAATTTCCCTGACTTTCTGTTTAAAGGCACAATTTGGAAGGGGAACCCAACCAAATTATAGCACCCTTGCAAAGTTAAAGAGATAAAGTTCAAAGTTCAGCCAAACTGGATTGGCTGGAATTTGTAGGGCACAATATTAGGAAGGAGGGAGATATGCAAATAAATGTTTCCATAAAGTTCCCTAGAAGTTCTTTTTTTTTTTTTTCCTGAATTCTAAGGTGCACATATGTTACTATGAGATGACTTGAGGCTCGGCAAAGAAGTATTAGAAAAAGAACTACTATGGGGAATTGTGAACTAAAAATTCTAAGAGCTCACACAGGGCTGGGATATGTTTAAGTTTTAACTAGCTGGAGTGGAAAGACTTCAATGAACATGCAGGATTTTGGTAGATACCTCAGATGGGCAAGGCCAAACTAGCACTAGAATAGAGTTAAAAACTACACTATAGCTGCCACAAGAAACTTAAAAATAAACCTAATAATCAAGCTGATCAACAAGACAACTTAACTATTTTTCAAAATAATATTCAATACTCTTTAAAGAAAACAAAAAATTCAGGAACTCAACAACATAATAATTATAATGTCTAGCATCCAATAAAAAATTACTAGATATGTGAAGGAGCAAGAAAATATGACCAATATTAAAGATAAAAACCATTTTTTAAAAATGACCTAGAATCCACATAGATGACGGAACTAGTAGACAAGGGCATGCCCTACCAAGAAAGATAAAGGAAGTTCTTTAGACTGAAGGAATATGATCCAAATGGACACTTGAATCTATAAATGACCTAAATGGAAATTTGGATTCACACTAAGGAAATGAAGGCTACCAGATATGGTAAATACACTGGAAAAAAAAAAGATATTTTTTTTCTCTCATTTTAAATTACTTTAAAAGATAATTGACTGTTTACAGCAAAAAAAAAACAATATCAATGTGTCTGAGATTAATAACATACAGAGAAATATAACATATGACAGCAATAGCACAAAAGAGAAGAGGGGGAAATAGAAAGATTTCTACACTGTATGTTAAGTGGTATAATATATATGAAGATACAGTCTACATAAATGACAATCATGGAGACAAAATTGAACACTAAAATTAGTCAATCAATTAGAAGGCAAGAAGGGATAAAAATGAGCAAAGAACAGTAGGAACTACAGAAAACAAACAACAACATTGTAGCATTAAGTTCAATCATATTGGTAATTACAATAATTGTAAATGGTCTAAACAAACTGAATTAAAAATCAAGACCCAATTTTATAATGTCCATAAGAAACTCAGTTTAAATACAAAGACACAGATATTTTGAATGAAGTACATAAAACATATAACATGAAAACACTAATCATAAAAAAGCTAGAGTATCTATGTTAATATAAGATAAAGTGCAATTCAGAACAAGAAATATTTTCAGAAATAAAGAGAGATCTTATATAATGAAAAAGGTCAATTCATCCTGAAGATATAGTGTGGAATATGTATGCACCTGTGGTAGCCATCCTCAAAGATAGTCCCCAGTGACACCCACTTTCTGAAATTCACATTCTTTTATAGTCCATTCCAACACTGTACTAGAGATGGAGTATGTAACCACAAACAGGACAGGCGTGATGTCAATTCTGATATTAGGTTATAAAAATATTTCTGAAAAATCCCCAAATTTTACCAAATTAAATAACATATCTCTAAATATTCCAGAGGAAATTTAGATGTTAAAAATCAAAAGACATTAAGTATCCATATTAAGAAGCTAGGGGGAGAAAGAGTAAGTTAAACACAAGGTAAATACAAGGAAGAAGAAACAAAAATGAGTGGAAACCAAGGAGGTAAAAAACAGAAACAATACAGTACATCAACTAAACTAAGCTGGGTTTTTTAAACAGTCCATAATATTTATATACATATTGTTAGACACATTAAGAAAAAAAGCTAGAAAACACAATGATTTATATTAGAAATATAATAGAAGATATCACTACAGATACTACACAATGTATAAGGATAACAAGTAATATCATGAACAACTTTACACCAAGAAATTTGGCAAATTATAACCAAAAGGGCAAATTCTTCCTAAGACACAAACAGAAATAAGAAGCATTAAAAAACCAGAATAGTTTATATTTACTAAATAGATTGAATTCACAATTTAAAATGTCACTCAAAAAACAGCATGCACAGAAGAGTTTACTGGTACATTGTATTAGACATTTTACCCTATCTCCCTGATAGAAAAATCAAACCAAAAATAAAACAAAACAAAGAAGGAAAAATTAAAGACCTATAGTTCCTATAAACATAGATGCCAAAATTCTTAAAAAAATATTAGCCAACTGAATCCAGCATTATGGTGAAAGAAATATGCATCATGACCAAATGGGGTTATTCCAGGTATGCAAATGAAATTTACATATTAACAATGAAATTCACCATACTAACAGAATGAAGGAGAAAAGCCATAGTCAAAATTGTTGCAGAAAATGCATTTGATAATATTTAATATCCATCGATTAAAAATTACTAGCAATAGAAAGTAACTCTTCAAAATTGATAGAGTCTCTAATGAAAACCTACAGCTACTGTCACAATTAATTGTAAAACACATAGTATGTTCTCCTTAAGATAAAGAACAAAGTAAAGACACTTGCTCTTACCTCAACTTGGTACGAGGGATGCCTGCCAGTGAATTAAGATGCGAAAAAGACACAAGGCATAAATATCTGAAAGAAGATGCAAAAATGTTTTTATTCATTGATTATATTGTAATTTACTTTCGACAATCAAATAATCTAGGGAGAAAAACAACTATAACTAAAAAGCAAATTTATCAAGGCTTTTCAGTTATTTGGTGGGATGAAAAAGCCATATGTAAAAGTCAATTGTATTCTATATACTAAGAGTAAGCAATAGAAAAATGAATCTCACAAATACCATTTTTAACAACACTAAAAACACGATATATTAATAATTTTTAAAATATTTACAAGACCTGTATATTTATAGTTACAAAAGATTATTGAGATAAAGACCTTAATAAATAGATACTCATATCACATTTATGAATTGGAAAACTCAATAAATTAGGATGGTAATTCTCTCTAAACTGTACTATAAATTCAGTGCAATTCTAACCATAATCTCGGTAGGCTTTTTTGTAGTATTTGACAAGCTGATTTCAACATTATTAGGAAAAGTAAAGAATTTTAAATAGCAAAGAGCTGTTTTTAAAGTAGAGCTACTGTAATTGAAACAGTGTGTTAACAGTAAGGATAAACATGTCGTTCAATTCGAAACAGTAGATAGTTTAGAACCAGTGGCTCACCTAACTGGGAAATTGATGGTTGAAAAAGTTGCCAAATTCATTCAATGAGTATTTTTAACAGATTTTGAAAAAGCAAATGGATATCTATATAGAAATATAACTATCTCAACCCTTATACTAAATAAAACATTCATTTGATATAAATTAGAGACCTAATCACAAAAGCTAAAACTATTAGACTCTAGGATAAATATGAAAAAATTTCCTGATATTTGGATAGACAAAGAAATCTTATGTAGGGCATAAAAAGAACTAACCATAACAAAATTAATAAACTGGAATTCACAAAATTTAAAAATATCTGCTCTTCATATGAAATTTATGAAAATGAAAGGCAAGCTACAGACTGGGACAGTATATTTCTAATAAAAATATCTGACAAAAAGTTTGTATCCAGAATATATTTTTTTAAAAAATCTGTTACAACCCAATAATAAAAAGACAAAAATCCCAGTTAAATTAAAAATAGACAAAATGTTTGAACAGATGCTCCACAAAAGAAAGGATATCAATGGCCAATAAGCCACTTGAAAAGTTGCTCATCATCATTAGTCATCTGAGAAATGCAAATTAAACCACACTGAGATACCCTGCACACTCATAAATTAAAACAAATTGACAGTCTCAAGTATTGGCAAGGATGGAGAGCAATGAGAACTTCCATACATAGCTTATGCCAGTATAAAATAACATAACCACTTTGGAAAACTCTTTGACACTTTCTTACAAAGTTAAATATATGAGCACCACATAATTCAGCAATTCCATTCTTAGATATTTACCATAAAGAACTTAAAACATAAGTCCACAAAAATATATACACGTAAGTATTCACAGCACATTTATTCAAAATTGTAGCACACTGGAAACCACCCAAACATCCATCATAAGGTGGATGGATAGATAAGTACGTTTTGGCATATTCACACAATTCATACAATGGAATACTACTCAGTGATTTAAAAAAAAAAAAGATTAATTACTGGTTTACCCCTCAAGTTGGAGGAATCTAAAAAACATCACACTGAGCAAAAGAAGCCAGATACAAAAGAATGCATACAACATGATTTCACTTACGTGAAATTCTAGAACAAGCAAAATAATCTATAGTGACTGAAAACAGATCAATGGTTGCCTGGGGCTAGGGGTTTAAAAAAGGTTATTGACTGCTCAAGGGCACAAAGAAACTTCTTTGGGGTGACAGTATTAATTTACTCAGGTCAGTACTTTTTATTGTCCCTCTGTGGTTCTGTATTTTCCTTTGGCTTCCACATTAGCCAGTGTCTAGAACTGATGAAGAGATATAAGAGCATTATTCAAATTCTATTGTACTCATAATGAAAAAGCATAATAAACAGTCAACAAATATTTGTCATTATATTTTAAAATGTAAGTATGTTCTTCCTGTTAAATACTTAAAGTATTCTCTGTGCCCTTTCTTCAGGGCAGACTGACCAAACCAGAAGAATATTCATTCAAATCTGTGAACTTTTTTATGGTTGTGATGGTATGTACCCAAAATAGTTTTGACCAAAACATATGTCACTGCCTTTATTTAGACATAGCTGATCAAAACAAGCAGGCAAGAACTTTTATTTTTTCAGAAAAAAACACTCAGAAAACCTGAGTTGTTTGCTACTAAAAATTCCACTTAATTGAATACTAGCAATACAATATCTCTTTTTTTATTATTTTGTTTTGTTTATAAAATTTGACAATATAAATTATTTTATTTATTTAATCACTTAAAACTACATTTCATTCTGGCACATTGTGATTCTTTTAATTACATGGGTAATTAAATAGATTAACATGATTTCGGAAGGCAAATAAATAGCAGGGATTCAGGGCACCGAAATCAAATCCACTGGTCTTTGCTGTTCAGCTTTCTAGATATGGCTACATCCTTTTATAAACATTGTATCAGATTACACCTGAGAAAAAGACCCTTTGAAAAAGATCTGTTTTTCAGTTTCATCTCTGACAGCAGCATTTGTGGCCTTTCAGATGCCATTATATTCTTTTCCTTCATTTCTATCTTTCTTCTGTAATCATCTCATAATGGAGCATAATGTCATAACTATATCACAGGAGATACATGACACTATTATAAGCCTGCTTCTATATCATTTTTAAAATTAACCATAGCTATATATATGTATATGTTTTAATTTAAAAATTCATGATAAACTTCTTGAACTTGAAAATGCATAACCATAAGAACTAGGTTTATTCTTATTTCCTCTCATTTTTGTCCACCATAATTATCAGAAAAAATACCATTATAACACTTTCAATGTTTTTGTGGAGTGTTTTAATTTCACTTTCTTAGTTATAGAATGTCTTTACATGAGACTTGCTAGATGAATCCATACTGAATAAATTATTTTTACATCAATTAATTTTACATCATGTAAAAAATGAGGCAATGTTTGTTGTTCATTTTGTGTTTAGTATGCACATAATACTATATACATACTATACAATGTCATATACATACATATGTACTTTTTAGTTGTAATATTCTATTTTTATGGCAAATTATATATAATAATTTTTGTTCCTGCTTTAAAAAAGTCATCATCATTCCAAAAAGTAAGTGCTGAGAAAAACGCAGCAGTGAGAAGGAAAAATGGGAGGAGGTAGGACAAATATTTCTATATCAAAGAAGAAAAATAACAGGGCTGTGAGAATATCCTCCATGCGTCTCTTGTGTTTTGGCATGTCTTGTGAATAGAAGCACTGACTATAGTTGCTACAGACTACCTTTTCAAGACTGTAAAATGAACAACCTTGGAAGACTGATAGAGCATCTCCCTCTGGAGCAAAGGGCAGGTTTGTTTACTGTTCATTACTATAAAAATAATGTCTCCATCCCTCTGGAGCAAAGTCAGGAATGGTACTTCCCATCATAAAAGATTTGGGTGTTCTGCCTCAGAATTCCTCTCTTGTAAGGCTCCCAACTGCATGTGCAGAATCATCTAACCCTCTTCCCATCATCCTGTGGAAATGCTGACCCTCTAGCTACTATTAGCTGCCGAGTAATAAACTGTCCTTTTTCTCTGGATCATATTTCTGAGGGACTTATCTGAAGAATCACAGACTCCCTCATCACCAGAAAGAATTCCTGAATCCTTGCTGTTGGTGACACTCCTTCAGCATGAGGAAAGTAAGAAGCTGTCGTGTCGGTAAAAGATAAAATAAGAAAACTTAGACAAGAACTGCAGCAGGTATATTTTTGCCTCACGAAGCTGAAATTCCCATAGACGAGGTCCTGGTGAATATCAATAAATGGCTTCCTTATTTCCCTTCCAGAGAACAGCATCCCAACCAGAGTCAGGCTCAGATTAGAGCCCAATTAGCTCTGTGTTGTTGGCCAGTAACAGGTAGATTGTGGTTATTGTTCAGCCACTCACCCTTTGGTATTTTGCACCCTCCAGGAAAGAAGGTGCAAATTTAGTGACTCCAGCAAGACTACACAAATTTGGTAATTGGTAAGTACCCAAATATTTGGTAGTTTGTAACAGTGCCACTTTTGCTTCGGCTGCAGTCAGTGGCTGTGAGGGTACTTGCCTAGTGAACATATCCCCAGCCTGCTACCAGGGCAGAGATGGTGGAGCTTGCATTCCAGAGCCAGGTTTTGCTAGGAGGGCTAGCAGGGCAGCAGGCAAGTTCACTTATGCAGCATCAATGGAGGGAAAGATGGTAGAAAGTATAAATACAAGAAACAATTGAAAGACCAATAAATATCAGGAGTGCTGTTTGTGGAGCTAAAGATTTATCAACCAGGAGGAAAATCGTTATGCAGATAATCTTATTTATATATTACCCATAATCAACCCTCCCCTGTCCCCCCACCCTTAAGAAAAGGTTCTAAAGTAGAAGGATTCCCTTTTGCTGGGTGAGTTCTCTAGATTTCTTTTGTTGTGGAGAACTTGTGCAGGGGGACTACCCTAAAGGGGGTGGGGCGTGGCACATAAAGATGAAATTGATCTATTATCTGTCTAATAAAGTGAGTGAGGCTGCTGCTGCGTGGTCATCTAGTCAGAACTTTGAGATAGAAAGGTTTCTGAGAGCAGGTCAAGAATTTACTTTTCCTGTTGCCATTTGGAGAGACTGAGTAAAGATTTTAAATATTTATTTTTAGATTTTTGGTTATTTTACTATTTCTCTGAATACATTAGGCCAAGACTGAACCTTTCATCATGTTAGATTTGTTTATTAAGGTACTTTTTTTCTTTAGTTCTTAATGGGAAATTGGAATTATAAAGAAAAAAGTCTGAAACTAAAATTTTTTTTGGCTCTCCATCCATGTAAGTATCTTTTCTATAATAATACCTTCATTAAGAGCTAACATCTTAAATAGAGAATCATTGATAGGCAGTGGGGGACAATGAAAACTAGAGAGGGTATAAAAAGACTGCCTATTCCTTAGTTTGTCTTATTTCCCATTTTTTGGCCAAATCAGTTACAACAGAGTTTATGTAAATAAAAACTAAGTATTCTCCTATCAGCAATTAGAAGTTACAATATTTTATTCTGTTATTTATCTTGAAGACAGTCTTTAATTTTCGCACCCATTTTGAAAGAAATGAGACTGTTTTCAGTCCATTTTATCACTGTATAAACTGAGGTTTTTAAAAAGTAGAACAAATTGTGTGGGTGATATTAGTGTAAACCTTGGAATTTGAAATTTGACATTGTCTCTGAACTCATAGAAAGTTTAACCTCCCATTAATAACATTTAATTGACAACTCTGTAGCTCTATTATGAGAATGCACTTGCAATTATATTTAATCTACTATTAAATTCTAACTCATGAATACAGAAGTAACCCCCATTTGAAATGTTAATGATGCTGTTTGTGATATATTATGATATATATGATTCTGGAAAGTTAAATATGTGTCATTCAAGATGTCACATATAAATATAGAAACAAATCTAAATGAACGGTATTTTTTAAAATCACCAACTAAATTAAAAATGTATTAAAGACAGATCTTTAAAAATTGCCTTCTAGAATAAAATGTGCATATATTACTTGTGTTTACTATTATTCCAGGTATGTGAATTAATAGTTATAAGACATACAGTATCTGGTTAATTGTACTATGTAACTGAAACCTGCCATATTAATTGTTTCCTTTAGAAATACAGATAATTGTAATCCAGTGATTGCCTTTGTTCCAAGCAATGGATTTTAATTACATTTGGAAAATGTAATTAATAATAATTATATTATTACAACTGCACAATATTAATTACAATTACATTATAATAAAGAACTTTAATTCCATTTGGAAAAAAATAGAAGTGATTTTCAAGCTCAAGGCATTCTTTCAAATCCTAAATGGTTTTTTAAAAAAATTATTGCTATCCTCTTTAGAATACGTATTTTCTCTTTTCACCCAGTTGACCTCATGGTGCCCTGAATATACTGCATTTCTGACTCAATATTCAGCTTAAACTGATAAAAGAAGAGTCAAATCAATCAGAAAACTAATTGGATACATTATTTTTGATTATTAAAAGGTCAGGATGAGTTATTGTTGTTAAAAATTGTTGAATTGATGTATTTGAAAGAATTACAACAGTGCAGATGGCAGAAAATGTTTTGGTCTCTAAGTCCTGTGAAGAAAAGTCCATTTACTTGATGATAGGATCTAAGTTTTTAGGAAAGTACCTCAGTGAATCAGTCTGATTTTGGGGTGTGTTTGATGTTATCCTCAGATTCATAACTTCATGGAAATCAAGATTAAAAGCTTTGGGGATGAACTTAAAAAAGAAAAAGCCTTCTTGAAAGGGATATGCTAATTTTCATCCAATCTCTGGATTGTTTAGTCAGCACCTTAGTTCTTAAAACTGTTTCATAGTATATATATAGATATCAGATTACCATTTTCTGGGTAGGACAATGGCTTCTTTACAATTCTCCATACTATAAATTCTAACCATTGGAAATATCCTCAGAATTCCAGGATGGAATAGATTTCAGTAATACTGAACTACAGGAGGAAGGAAGACTTTACCTTTATTCTGAGCAATCCCTGTCTTGGAGTTTTGAAGAGATTTCCTCAAGGCACAGAAGCCGTATGTGCATGCTAAATAGCCCACCAGGTTATGTAGCAGTACACTGCAAAATCATTATTATATGCTCCTAAGAAAGTCCTAAAGTAACAGAACAAGTCGCACATTAAAAAGTGGAAGAATCAATAAGACTTAAACTTTTGATTCAGTAGGGATTTGCATTTTTAACTAGTACCTTAACTGATCATAGTACATGAACTTTCTTGACTGCACTTCTTGAACTACCAATCAAAGTGCTGAAACTGTCAGGATCAATTAGAATAAAAGAGGATGTAATAGAAGAAACAATATCAACAACATACCTTCATAGAATAAGGCATTTTCTGCATAAAAATCCAGACTTTGAGACAAAAATAACTATATGCTGAGAATACCAAAGTTCATCTTTATTAAAAAGTGAATTTTAAACTATTCAGGCATCATCTTAGATTATTAGAGGATAAAGGATTTTCCAGAATTTGGAGATATGTACTGGCTGGAAACATTTTTGGAACGGTATCACTGGAAGTCATATGATCTAAACTTGAACATATTCCAAATACCTTTGACTGTAACACCATTGTTATATAGCTTCTTTGTTTTAGGAAGAAGTTAGTAACTAAAACCAATATATACACTGGGATACGAAGGTGCTAATTAAAACACAGTCCACATACCAGGAAATGATCTGGCTGTGATTATTTGGGCTCTACTGATTACCAAGGTTGCTGGCTAATTTAACTGGCTAAGTAGATGTCTTCCTTATCCACACTGCCTCCATGACAAAATTTCCTGAAGTCACATGTTAGGAAGAGTCAATCCCTAATAACAAGGAAAATGATGAGTAAAATGTTGAATATCTGGCCAAAGGTGAACAAGTTATTATGTTTCCTTATGAGATCTTTCAAGAGGGACTAGCTATATAATTTGTAGGCCTCAGAATGAAAGGAAAACACTCCTTGTTCAAAAATCTTAAGAATTTCAATATAGCAAGAGCAGAACACTGAACGAAGTGAGGGGCCCCTGTGGGTGCAGAGACTCTGTGCCATATGCCCACAAAGCCAGACCTACGGCCAAGTGTACAGGAGTCATGAATGTGAGAAATTCTTGGAATTTTGGAAAGATGGCTTTTATGTTTTTTCAAAAAAGTGATGTAAAGATGATGCATCCAAGAACTAGTTGGGAAAGTTGTGATAATTATGTGATTAAACTATATATTCTGATGGCTAGTTACATGTTACATATATTTACTGTGTAAAGGGAATATTGGGTGGCTTAATAGATACAGCTAATTGAAATGATCCTGAGTTGTATGTAGCATGCACTCTGACTAGTTTCTACAACTAATTTAGAATTCAGCAGAATAATGTGAAGTCTTTTACTACTTAATTAAACTTCTGTAATGCCTGTTTTACCAAGATGAATAAAATACATAAATTGTATGAGGTGACATCTAATGCACACAAAAAAGAGAAATGTAAAAATCAGAACAGTGGGTACATTAAACTGATTCTTAATAATTGAAACCAATTTAATCATTTGAGATTATTTTATTCTAGCTGACGTAATACTGTAGCAGTTATATTCTAATTATAACCTGTTTCATTTTACTCTGCATTTCTAGTTAATTATTACAGTCAATTTGTAAAATGACATGGTTCCACATTTGCATAGGTCACTATTAAATAGATGAATAGCTGAAATTACTCTAGCATTGAAGTGTCAACTTTGGTAGAAGTCAAGAGGACTTCAAATGTTCTTCTAACATCCCTTAATGTGTTAATGACCACTATTAAACTGCAATTAAAAGGCCAGGAAAAATGCATGAAACGGTTAATAGAAAAATAGCACAGACACAATTAAAACGACTCTAGATTTTTTTTTTTGACTGATAGAAAATAAAGTGATATGCTGTAAGAGTGTAGTATGAATCTATTTCCAACTCAAGGCAGAGTTGACAGTTTAATGATAACAAATCATAGGCTGCCTTTTTGGGGAGCACTGAACGTCAGCTTAAAATTAACATCAGTAGTAAACAAGACAATGTGGTGATTTTACCTTGCATTTAAATTACTACTTATTATGGTACTAAATAATAGCTTTAAATAACTTGGTGTCCAGATTACTGATATACAGTCTATCTGTGAGAAAAATACAGAACTGAAAGATATGTTTAAGTTTTTGTCATCCTAAATAAAGGATAAACGTATGTCTTCGCTGTGCAGTCTTGTTAGAGTTGCCTGTGAAACCTTTCCCTGAGTCTATTGTACAATGAAACCCTAACGTTGTTATTAGAACACTTCACTCAGCATAGACTGTATTTTCAAGTCTCATGGATTTTGTTTAACTTGGGAGTATACAAAAAAAAAAGTAAATAATTTAAATTATGCATAAACATTCAACTTGTGAGAAGCCTCTCAAAGACAGAAGAGGTTAGACACTTTAACAAAGGACACTTTTGCAAATTATAATATAGTTGAAGTGGGTTTTGGGGTTTTATTTTATTTACTTAAATTTTTTTTTTTTTTTACCAATTTGCCCAGATTTCTTCCTCTTGTCCTGGATTTCACAAAATGTGAAAGTCACCTTCGAAATTTACCTGGTGCTATTTACTAAGTACAAGACATGGATGCATCAAAATGTTTATTTTAAAGTATCCTTCAGTACATTTACCTATGGGCATGATGATTAACTATAGTTGTGAATACAAATGAAGAAAGAACAAGGCACAGTGACAGTTACCAGGGTAACTTAAGTACAGATCCATATCCACATCTTTTTTCCATGATTATATTAATATTTCAGCCATAACTAGATTTTTGCCTTGAATTATCTATGTTGTCTTAGTTCTACACTTAAATTCTTATACAAAGTTCATTATAATTTAAAGCAAACATATGTCCACACAAATTCATGGACAACACTGAATCCTTGATAACAGGCATTCTAGTCATCCCTTATCATTGATCTTAATGACTTGGAACATAGCATTAGAAGTATGCTCTAATGGTGCATCATATATATATATATATACTTTTAATATCAACTATATCAAAAATCACTTGACCTATGTCTCAAATGTAACCAGTGGAAAAACTGCATTAAGTACTCAATATCATAGAAATGCTTTATATTAGTCTAAGAGAGAAACAAAATATCTATTTTGCTATTGCAGTCAAAAATTGGAAATTCTTTAGCGAAGCCAATGTCAGGTTCCATATTTGAAGAACAAGTCAACATGCCACTCCGTAGGTTCCTTAAATGCCTGATGACCAGAAGTGGTTAGGAGAACATTTATCAATCATACAGCACTCAGCATTAAATTAAACATTTAAGAATGAGTATTTCAAAACTGTTATGACCCCTCTTTAAGAGGTCATGGGAAAATAGATTGCGGCAACTATCAACTACTACCAAAGGGTATTTTAAAAGAAAATTTATATTTAGTTTACACTGATATGCAAATATCCACCCCATAAATTCCATTGTCTCTAATTTTTAAAAAATATTTATTGATGATTCTTTTTTAAAAATTCATTTTCTTACTTATAAGCTCTCCTCAACAGTAAGACTTTTTTTTCCTGTAACTTTTGTCCAAAAAAACAAACAAAAAAAAAATGAAAGGAAAAAGAACCATGTAGTAGTTACTTCCATGATTATAACCTAGAACATTTGAAACGGTGAAACAAAAGTGCCAATTTGAATGTCACTTTCCCTATGTACATAAAATGGCAACTGAAATAAGGTTATGCTATTTTCTGTGTCTCAGTCTCAGAAGCTTTTTTCAAAGCTGTTTAACTCATTCAATAAATGGCCTTCAGTCCCATGTGTCACGTTTCAAATCCATAGAATGAAGACAGGAGTAACTGTTATATATATACATTTTTTTTTTGGTAATGGTTGTATTATATCATGACAAAGAAAGGAGATGGGCTACGCAGGAGATAGCAGACACAGTGCTGGTCTCCTAAGTGTTCCTCCCAGAAGAGGTGGCAGAAGAAAGAAGACACAGTACCTTCATTGTGCTTTGAAATAAAAAGAAAATGATGCACATAGAGAAAGCCATCAAATAAAGCCGTTATATATGATTTGCTAACAATCTAGATGAACAGGAAAAGTTCTAATTACTTTCGATCTTCAAAGTAAGTTGAAGTCGATATAATTCCATTCTACATTATTTGGCCTTTATTGACTTATTGTAGTTAAAATGTGATTTCTGCTATGCTTAAAAAATATTTTCATAAATGCGTTAAATGTGAAAACATGCCACCAGGCTGGCTCTACTCAAAGAAGAAAGGAAGTTCTCTTTGTGAGAAGGAAAAGTAAGGAGGGAACCACGTAGAGTCCATGAAGGCAGGGGGTGCTGCAATCTGATAACCTTTGTGCTCCTGGTGGAGCAACAGGTCTGATTACAAATATGGAGAACACTATCAGGACCTATTTTTGCACCAACTTGAACAGTCACAACCTCATCAGATAAGCAGGTTCAGGTTCGATGAACCAAAGGTTACACAAAAGCAGAAAAGAGGTGCCAGATAAACACACAGGAATTAAGAATCAAGATGAGGAGCCAATGTTAGAAATGCGAGAGTGTAGGTCCCAGAGGACCTGATCATTTATATTATGAAGTGGCAATAATTATCTAATCACCTCCTGGAGTCTCCTTTTATATCTGACCGTGGCTTGGGGAAAAAAAGGCAGGGGGAATTCTGTTTATTCTCTCTCAAACCCCTCTCACATGATTCCTTTACTTCCAGAAAGAAACTAGACTTTGTACCAACAGAAGGACCAATGTCAGAAATCAGAGCCTGGATTGGAAGTCTTCAGGGGAAAGTAAAAGAGGTTCACCTTTGTTCTCTTACCACATTGCTTAAGATAGATGAGCGACAGGGGACGAGGGGTCTAATCTATTGCCAAGCTATGAGAAACTGTAGCCTTGAAAAGCTGACTCCAGGAAAGAAGTAGACAGGTACTGGGTGTGGGGGAACCTTATAAGATTCAATAATTAGGTAACTCATTTCCACAGGAAGATTCATTCATAGAGTTTTGTTTCTCAATAGTTTATTCTCCAGCCAGGGAGCAGCCCTAATCAGGTTATGAGATGTCCCCTACAAATGCAGGTCTGCTACTGTTCTTTAAGACACATTCATAAAGAAAGGTTTGGAGGTACTTTGGGCAAAAAATACCTCTAAATTGGAGGTATTTTTAACAAAATATTTTATATTCTTTCATATAATTCCTATTACTATAATAATTTTAAAGACATATTTATTCAATCATTTATCAAATACACATGAACGTTATCTAATATAAAGTACGTGGTAAAAATAGTGGAGGATATTGAGATGAATCAGGCAGGAGGCTCTTTTCACTTAAGGAACTAATAGTGTCACCTAGAGTCTGATAGTGGAAATTAAAAGTACAAACACACACACACAAACAGAATACATAATACAATAAATGTGTTATTAAAGTTCAGAGGAAGAAAACATTACGTCCAGTTAGTTGGAATCCAGGAAGTTTTCAAGAAGCTGATTTTTAATGAACAGAATTCAGACACATCCAAGTTGAGAGAAGAGCATTTAGAGGAGATAGTGTAAACAATGGCAGAGCTGAAAGTCTAATTTTGCTGGGGTTATAAGAATATGTTCCCCACTTCACTGGTGTATTAGGTCAAAAAGATAGATTGGATAGAAAAGTAGACTGAAGCCAGATTATAGAACATCTTTTAATAATGAACTTTATTTGACAGGCATGGAGGCAACTGTTTTAGGAGTATATGACTGGTATAACTCAAGTTACACATTGAGAAGATGCATCTGGTGGTGGTATTGGGTAGACTGCTGTGAGAAAAACCTGGAGACAGAAAGAGAAGTGAAGAAGACATTTGCATATTAGAGCTGTACAAAGCATGGATGTGGAAATGGAGTATATTATCAGTTTACTCATTGTAGGAGACCATTTTCATAGTTATCCTTTAGAGCTGCAAAGATTAGAATACTCTTCCTCTCTGGCAGGCTGGCTTAGAAATTGCCCTCATATTGCCCTGGCAACCTCAAAATCTTCAAGCAGGTTCTTTTATACATAGCTTAGTTGGTACTACATACATAAAAACTCAATTATCTTTTTTTTGTGAATAACTTAGCTGATTTTAGCAATTGTTTTCAAAATATCATATTCAAAATATTTTATTACTTTTAAATCATGAAATATTATTATAATAAGCATGGTTATCAAAGCAATTCAGTTATTTTGCCATTCAATTTTTTTTAAGTTTTTGTTTTAATTTCAGGGAATTCCCAACATGAATATTCAGGAGATATATATATATATATATATATATATATATATATATATATATATATATTGAAACTAGAATTCCACTAGTCGTTGAGAATGTTTGGGGAAATCCAGGAGAACATTAAAATGTGTTTGGAACAACAGGAATAAAAAGAACAATATGGAAGTATAGATTAGAAGAATGAAATTTAGAAAATGACACAGAAATGACTATATCGAGAGAAATGAAAGGGAAAGAGAAAAAATCCTGACATGCATTTCAAAACTTTTGTAGGTTAAAGGAGAAAAACAGGGAAATGACTTAATTAAATTAATTAAAATATTTTAATTGTAAGGCCAATTGAACAGATAACTCAGGAGAGTAAAGAAAAAGAGCATAAGAAGATGCATAAGGAAAAATACAGAAGAAAAAATGAAAAATAAAAAACATATTAACAATGTAAGTGGGAAGAGACTGCAAAGAAAGAGAAATAGAAGGAAAACTATTGAAAGGATACATGCACTGCAAAAAGTCAAGATATGTCCAAATATTCCAGCTATATAACTCTGGGAAGGTTCAACTTGAAATAGGTCCACCCTAATTAACTTACATATTTTTAAACGTTGTAAAAGTATCCTTTTAAAATGCACTTAAAGTAAAATATAAAAGTCTATAAAAGTACAACTCTTAAATTTTTCAAAAAGCAAGTTTTGATCAATTTTCTTTCTATAATAAATTGTTTTATTATTCATTTAGAACTATTATTCTTTTTGCTTAATTTTCGAAGGGAATATTTTAAAATCAGCAGTTGCTTTGAATATATTAGAATGAGTTAGTTGCTCATATTGTTAAAACAGTAACTAGATTCTAAACAAAAAAATTAATTGTAAAGTTGAGAAAATGTAGATCTATTTAAAGCTGAGATGACAGTTGTTGAGCATTGTGATGTATCATCTTGACATGAACTGAATGAGGTAGATTAGTGACTGACACTAGCAATGTCAGAATTTACATTACAGCACACACAAACTCCATGGAAATATACTATTAGCACCCACAGTAAGCAGCGATGAGTAATGAGATAAAAATTGACAACGTCAATAGTCATAAGCCCTCACAGTCAAGAATAATGAACTACATGTGTGTACATATAGGTATATATTCATATATATATATATATATAATGAAATATACCTTTCATGCCTTCTATCAAAATTAAATTTTGTGTGGCAATAAATGCTCTGAATACATAGATGATAAAATTAATTTTGGTGTAGATTAAATGTAGACTATGTTTGCTGCAAAGCACAGTGACAAAGATGGTGTTACAATAATTCTCTAGAAATGGGGTGCACTGAAATACATGCTTTTCCTACTTTACATCTAAAAATGACCAAAAAGTCTATTTTTTAAATAAAGGTTTCTCTTTAACAATAATTGTTAACCTTGTGCACATTTGATCTAGAAATGCTCTAAGCACTAGATTAAAAGTGTTTTTATTGTAGCTATCTCATATATTAGAATTTTAAAAATATAATTTAGAAAGGGTTACATATCTGTCTTAGAGTTTTCTTTGGGAATTAGAACTTATGAGAGAAAAATGCATTGTGTCTTAGTAGTTTAGTTAGTAATTATTAAGCATGCAAAAATCTCCTAAGTGATATTAGTGCATGTTTAGCAATGCTTCAAAAATCATTGTTACAAGAGTAAAATTTAACACATTGTTGTGAGTGCCTATGCACACCCTCTCTGATTTGTGCATTTTTTTCAGGAGATATTCTTATATTCTTTTCCTATTTAATTGTTTTTTTCTTTAGAGCAATATGAAAAATATTGTAGACTCCTCTCTGTAGTTGCTAAGGCATCTGAGGTCGACAAAGGAATTTCACTCAGTTCTGTGAATTAGTAACCCCTGCACCAGCAAGCTCAGAAACCTGATGTACAGCCAGAGAGAAAGCAAGGGGCGTGGAGAGAGACATGGCTCACAAGTCTTATTCAATGACACGTAGGCGGACAACTGGCAGTGGCTGGCCTCTGCGGTGGCAGTGAGGGGCACATCCAAGGGAGTACTGTCTAACCACCAGTAAGCCTTAGTGGATCAAAATGAAAGATGGTGAGGAAAGAATAGTGGGATCCAGTCCAGGAAAACCAAAGAGGCTTTCAGCTTTTGGCAGCTAAGTAAAATAGATTGCTGAATCCTTAAATAAAAAGGATTGTTGTGAATTCTTTTTACTTCCTCTTTAAGAGTAGCAAAATGTATAGGCTATCACAGAAGAAATATTCAACTCATAATTAACTTCATACCAATCATACATACACCCAGGTTTATCTTTTCCATCATTTGCACTTAGATTAAGATTTAATAATTATATAGAAATAAGTCACGTCTTTTTCCATATTTGAAAACTATTTCTTTAGCCCTTTTGCTATATTTCAGATATTACGAATACAAAATTCACACATTTATATTCCTATCATGTTCTGTAAATATACTGTATATTTACAATATAGGAAAAATCTCAAGATTTTATATATAAAATGCAATTTGCTTGTGTGAACCAAACTATAATTTGTACAGTTACTTCATTGCTGACATATTTATATATGTATATAATATGTTTTATACATCCATACATATCATCTCTCTCCTGTCTATATTTGCTTTGTGGTTCCAACATTTAATGAATCCATAGTCTGGTTCAGTTCTCTGTTTGCAAGAGACGGGATACATCTGTTTTTAGCAAAGCTGCAACTTTTGGTTTGAAAACCACATAAAGAAAGAACCTATAAAAGTTAAATATGCTAACAGAGGGAAATTAAGAGTAAATAAATCATTCTTAAACCCGAAAATGGAAAAGAAAGAACATAAGTATAATGTATTATATTTCATAATTGAGAGAAAATATTATTTAGAATATGGTGAGTTATATTTCCTACTTATTTAGATGCTTTTGCATAGTTCTTTCTGTTCCTCAAGAATTATTCCAAAATAATTCTTAAGTTTTCCAATACCTCTGTTTCATTTTAAACCCTATGTTATACGATATCTAATTCTGACATCACTCGTCACATTGGACGAATTATCTAGTCTGAATAAACTTTAATTGAGCCATTTAAAATATGTGCAGCGGTTGTGAACTGAAAAATGCAGGTAGGTTATCTCATTAGTATTAATTTAAATGTTCATGGTTTTGCACATTTTTATGTGCAGAGTGTATGTTTTTATGGTAAGCCCTTACTCGTTTTTTTAAAAGAATGAACAAACAAGATAGATTTTGAAATCACTTAGAGGCGTTATTTGTTTTCTGAATGTATCAAAACTATTGAAAGTACACTCGTCATTATATAACTTTTTAACAGGTTTAGCAATAAATGATAATAATCTGAATTCTCTTTAATTCATTTAATTTTATGACTACTTATATTGTTAACCTGATGATCTCTCAGGCATTTTTCTTTATTTTAGTTTGCATTATTTCAAATGTATTTACTCTAAAGCACAGAGAATTCTTTGATGAATGTCTGTCAAGTCCAATATTAGACTTATTTTTCTGTGTCCTCAAAGTTAAAGTAGAAATTGCAAAAGAAGATAAATTTATTTCAAGTGTTTTTTTAAATTCCTGATATTTATACTTTGATTTGAGCAAGGTGTTGTTGTGTGTTGGTTTGCTTTGGTTTGGCTTCTCTGACACCAGAGTTTAAGGTGTGTAATTTTTACTATTTGAAAGGAAAATGTTTCAGCTTTTATTAGTATTACCTCTAACAGTACACCTCTCTTTTTGTGGATTCTCTTACATATCAAGTATATCCTTTGACATGCTGACTCAATCTGGCCAACTGTATGTATGTTTATTTTCCTTTCATTGTTACACGTTTAAATAACCAATTGCTCATGAGTTTTAGTTTGGCCTTATGTTTTGCTTACTTCATTTAAGATGAGGCATGAAATATGAATGTTAGCCTGCCTGAGTTTTAGGAAATAGAAATGGTCTTGCTCTTAAAGTATATTTGGTACTTTAAAGAGAAACCCTGATGTGTGAAGATACTCAGAGGAATATATATGTGTTCGTGTTATAAGTGAAAGTATAAGAGTGTGTGTGTGTAGACATCAAATAAAAATCCTAGTGACTTTAATAACCATAGCACAGTCACCCAATTTGACACACCTGTACATGCTAATGCTGCACTTGTATGATAAGCACCACTATTTCTGTTTTCTCCTGGTCTTCTTTCCCCAGCTCACAAACAGTGGTAAAATAAGTGTGTATGTATTTGTGTGTGTGTCTGTGTGTGTATTGTGTGTAAAATATGCATATTTTTAACACTGTTGCATTTGTATATACTATTTAAATCACTTTAAGTGCAAAATAAAACCGTTAGGGAAAAATATTTAAAATAATATATATGCATCAGTAAGCCTAAAATAAATACATTTTAGAACAATCTACATATACTCAAAGCAGACTAATAAGTCCAGTATTCAGATCTTTTGAGGAAAAAAAATTTTCTTCAAATATATTAAGTAGACACTGTTCTTGAGCCAGCAATATTTGAAGAGACATTTTTTCCTGTATTTTGTATTGTAAAAAATATATTTATATTATAAATATAAAAAATATTTTTACATCAAATCTTTTCAGACTTTCTTATTTGGAGTCATTGAAAAACGTTAATCTTAGGAGTTACTATTTATGTGCCAGGCACTGTGCTAATAAGTACTTTTCCTGCATTATTGTATTTAATCTTTAACCACAAAGCTGTGAGTTAGATATTATAAACCCCATTGTACAGTCTGGTTAAGAAATCACCCAAGGTCACACAGCTACTAAAGCGGCAGATCCAGATCTCAAACCAAAGTTTATGCTGTAAGCATTATAATATGTGGCATATGCTAGAAACAATGGAAATTTGCCCTCCGGAATTTCTAATAGGAATGCTTCTTGTTCTAAGGCAGGGTAAATGAAAAAAAAATTGAATGAGGGCATTATTCTTTATTAGATGGGGCACAAATAGATACTGCTGTATTTCCCTCCTAAGAATCAATCAGTTATTATCCAGAAAATTAGAACTTCCAACTTGCCTCCAAAAGTGTACTAACTTTATAAGACATAAACTTTTGGATTTAGAGTTCATTGTAATGTAAATTCCATATTCCATATTATATATACACATGCAAATGAATGTATAAATAAATTTATTATCAATACAAAGTTCTGATGCTCTCAGAATTAAGGATTAAATGCAACATTTTAGAATAAAACTACACAGTATCATCCTAAAATGTGTATTTTATCTGGGAATCATTCTGTGGAATCTATCCTTTCTTTTACTGTGCCATATCAGATTTTCCTTCCCTTTCCATGACAAGGTATCTTCTAAATAAGCAGAAGTCCTATTTATAGCAAATGACAAAGGAGACAAAAATACAGTCCAATAAATGTGTAGAAAAGTCCAACTCATTTTATGGATTGAAATAATTTAACAAAAAAGACAAATTGCAACCTATTTAACAAGTTTGAAAAACAGCATAGTAAGCACTGTGGAAAAATAACTGAATTACATTTTAAGATTCCCTGTGCCTACTGTGTGTAAGATACTGTGCTCGTGCTTTATAATGCATTAAAATTCAACATTAACACAAAAAAGGTTTAAATTTAAGATCTATTGCAGACTTTAAAAGTCATATTTTTAAAATGATACAAATGAACTTATTTACAAAACAGAAACAGACTCAAAAACAAATTTATGGTACTCAAAAACAAATTTCTGGTTTTCAAAAACAAATTTATGGTTACCAAAGGGGAAACGTAGGGGGGAGGGATAAATTAGGAGCTTGGAATTAAAATACACAGACTACTATATATAAAATAGATAATCAACGAGGACCTACTGTATAGCACTGGCAACTCTACTCAATATTCTGTAATAACCTATATGGGTAAAGAGTCTGAAAAAGAATGAATATATGTATATGTATAATTGAATCACTTTGCTGTACACCTGAAACTAACACAGCATTGTAAATCAACTATACTCCAATTAAAAAAATAAGGTATACTTTTAAATTTTCTAAGAGTTTGATATAATTAGAAATTCATATTTTGATATGCAACAATGTTCTTAAAACTGCTAACTTTCACTCTACTTCAAACAACTGCTTTAGAACTCTGAAAGTTCGTATACAGTGAATGTATTTAGAATAGGAGAATTAAATTTGTGAAATACTCCTCTCAAAGGAGTTGTCACTAAACATTGTATCATATGGCACTCAGTGGACAATCTGCCCAACACATTCTCATCTTGTGATAAAATTTATTATCACAGTTACTAGCTGCAAAAACACCTATATTATATGTGGCCTACACTAATTACTTTGATCAAATACAGGAATGAATTACTATATGTCATTTAGCATATATATCTTGCCAACTTTTTAGCCAGATATTCACTGTAGACATGTACTATGTTGAGAAAAATAGTTTCATCTTATATTAAAAATATTTTTGCTTTCTAAGCCATATATTTCAATGCTAATGGTGTGTTTATCATTTTAAAAAATTCTGACTTTTGACAAAATTATTTTTTGTGAAAATTTAACTCTAGAAAGTATTTTTTTTAATTTTCATAAGAAAGTTCTACCATCATTCTCTTTTTATAAATGAGGCCACAGGCACTTTGGGAGTTGGGAATGGGGCTACCTTTTAAAGTTTCAACTTAATGATGGTGAGAGCATTAGAATTCAGCATTGCCAACTGCACTCAGTACCCTCCTCTACTTTGAGCCAAGTAAGAAAATAATTTTAAGATGGTTCTAATAATTTTTTCAAACTTCTGCAACTTATACAATCATTACCTACATGCTTAGTCTTTTCATTTTCCTTAGAGGTGTTTAAAATAATTTGATCCTGTATATTGAAGTATGAAAGATAGAAGAGAGTTTTAATTTTTTATTTTTCTTAAATACGGGTAAAATATCTTGATAAAAGCAATGATTTCCTGATTTCAGCTATCAGAGTAACAAAATGTGATCGACAGTTGTTATGTTACTGGTTTACGCATTTAAAGGTAGTCTACGATTATTAACATTAATGTATATGGCTAATAAGAAAGCATAGCCTTGTTGCAAGTAAACTTGTGTTGTTCTGTACCACTGTTGGAGAGTGAATCTATTAAAAGACAGCTGAGCCTAGCTAACAATGAGAAAGGAGGTAAGATTCCACCGACAGGAAATAAAATAAATAATTTTACTTTGGAGTGTTAGAAGGACAAAGTTACTTGTAATAAACATAAATAATATTTTTCTTCTTGCTTAATAAGATACTCACTGGTCATTACAAGACATAAAGTAATCCTGTTTTCTTCTTACATTACCTATGTGTTCATAAACATTTTATTTTAATTGTATATATCATATGTAAATATACATCTTAGCAACTACTCTTCCCTTCTCTGTCTTCCACAATAATACCTATCACGATTAAGTACCTGCTATATGTTTAATAAACACATCCTCCCAGAAACCCTTTCTGGCAGATATTTCCATTCCCTTTTTGTGGAAGCCGAAGTTCTGAGGTGATGTGTATGTCCCCACAGTCACCAGGGCAAACAGTAGCAGAAACAGGTTTGAATCCAGGTCTTTGTGGTTCACTCCATGGACTGCAGTAACTCCCTCAGTTCTAGAGGACCGTCCTTCCTACCTGCACTCAGATTCTCATTTTTTGTTAACAGTAAGGTGAAGATTGTAGGAGGTAAATTCTGTACATCTAGCACAGGGCCTGGAAGTTTATACACAGTCAATAAATGTTAACTCATTACAAGCACTGCAAGAATACACGTTAACGTCTACCTTGTTCCACACCAACACTACCCATGAAGCTAACTAAACTAATTCATGCTAAGATATGAATGACTACTAAACATCCTTTTTGTCCTCTTTCTTATTAACCTAATTGAAAAATCTCAGAAGAATTTCTTTCAAATTAGAACTTAGTAACCCAATAATTATCCAATTAATAGCAGCTAAGATAACAAAGGGAAACAAATAACTCAAAGAAATATTGGTTAAAATTATTTGGGGTGAGTGGCAATAAAAGACATAGTTAAAATAATACTATAAAACCACAATATATGCTTTTAACTGAGCACTTTAAATGAAAATCTATAAGTAGACATACAGTGATATATCTATATCCAAATCTTACTATGTATATATGTGCATACACACACACACCACACTGGGTATCTCTGTCTCTCTGTCTCTATCCCTCTCTTTCTCTCTCTTTTTCTATCTATCTAACTCTATATACAGATATGTACATGCATGTTTATGCACGTATATCAAAACTTACAATCCTTCAGTCGTATTATATGAAGGTATGCCACAAATCAGGTCATATCCTTAACACATACGATTTATGTAGAAAGATTCGTTGTAGCACTGAGAACTACAAAACAGGTGTTAGATGAATCCTCAGAATCAGTGTTGAATGGACATTTTACTAAATCTGTTTTATAAGTGTAATTTATTGCCAACATTTCATGGCATCATTATTATATGAAGGTGATATAATCATTTCTTGCCATTAAAATGTAACTTTATATTGAACATTCCATATATTATAAATCACATCTAATCATATCAGAAATAATATTACTAAGTTTAAAATAAAGAGAGTATATATGTTTGTACCTGTTTTTGTTGATGACAGAATTTGTCATGTAGCCTTAGATTTCCAGATGGAGGTGTCATTCTGAAAGTCATCACTGGAGGATTAGATAATTAATTGTATTAAAAACCTGTGTTTTCAATTTCACGATACAAAACACATTTTGCTTATTTAATGAATTCTGTACTCTCGTAAATAGCTTAAACTGGAGATGAAGGTTATATATGCTCAGACAAAACTCATAAAAACATCTCCAGTAAGCATTTCTTTTAGTTTCTAGAATTCAGAGTTCAACTTTAAATCTCAATAATATCATAGCAGTATATTTGCTTTTGAGGTTTTTCTTCAATTTTGCTTTTACTAACTGTACAAAATTCCATCTAAAAACATACATGAGAACTAAGAATGTATTTCACAGGTTTAAAACTAGACAAAATCATGGGTATTTTGAGAATACAGAATTCTGAATTGTAAGTGGGATCAAAGTTGAAACACTAATTTTTTCCAAATAATCAATCCTAGTATATACTTAGAGAAAACAGTATATGTTTGTATTTATATCCTAGTTTATTGAAAACAAGGTGAAACAACTCATAACAGTCATTTTTTATTAATATTGAATTAAATGAATAATATGCTTAAGGAAAAAAAAGCCTCAGTGAGCAGTTCTAATATTAAGGATCACTACTAAATTCTGAATCAAGTAATTGGGTATATTAGATGACAGATATACCAATGTAGAAATATATGAATGGACAAATGGATGGATGGCTAGATGGATGAATCAACTGAGTGATCCACAGATAATTATACACACAAAGGGAGTGTAGAAAGGAGGGAGGGATCATTTACTATGGTTTTGAAACATTTGTTAAATTTAACAGTGGATTTATATTACTTAAGTTAGAGATGTAAAATATGTTAAGGCAACTTTGAAGGTGTTCATGTTTTTAATATATTTAAATTTTAGAGCAAAGACTGTAGTTGCAACCTGCACAATATATCTTTAAATAGACTTTGCTCTGGAATAATGCTGGGAAAATCTCGATTTCACATATTTTTTTCAACTGGACATTTCTTAGTCTTTGAACAATATGTAATTGTGCCTTTACAGTCTTCAAGGCCTTTAGTTATTATGTTATAGAGACCTAATAATTATTTCCTCTGCATAGAGACCAAGTTATGTATGGAAATCTGAGTTAGGTCAGTCAACCCCACAAGATAAGCAGCCACCAGAATCTTTCCACAAATGAGAAAATAAATGAGGGAGGAGGAGGCCAGAAGAAATGGTATGGGAAGACAGAATGACAAAAAGAAACTTGTGCTTGTTTTTACTTGTTTTGTTCTGTTTGCATCTTTGGTATATAAGCTTGCCCAGGTAAAGAAGGTTGATACCTCAGAGCAAGAGAAGCATCATTTCTGGAGCATTGGGTCAGTTACGATTAGGCTGTGTTTTTCCTCAGCCACTAGTCTGCTCTCATAAATTAGGCATCAAGTTGGGGTCTGAGATCAGAAAAGAGGCTGTGGATCCAAAGGGCCCACCTTCCTCTGGTTTCCCTTCCTGCTGCCCACTTCTCTTCTTATCTACTTCTGAAAATTTCTTTCAAAATTTTTTTCCTCCTTCCCTCCCTAGTTTCCCCCCCCTCCCCTCCCCTCTTTTCTTTTGTCAGTCCAAGCTCCAGGGCATTCCCTTGCCACAGAATACAGTCTTGGCTGTCAGCTTCTTACTGGACTCAGCTATGTGGTCTATCCCAGTTCGTGGCCCAAATCCAAATGGGATACACTGGTAGAACTGGCTAAGTTTCACCATTGTTTGGTCTACCATACTAACATATCTTAGGTTTAGCAAGGTAATCCTCACTCTTCTCATGTTGTCACTTTTGTGATATATCTCTGTCTTTTTTCTACCTTTTAATTCAGTGAATCAATCTAATTCAGTAAATCAATATTTATGTGCAATTTTTTTAATATAGAAACTTCTGAAGATGTCACTAAATAATTCTGTCAAACAGGAAGTTCTGCCATACATAGTAGAAGACCACTAGAGAGAGTCTTATGTTTAGCTGTCATTGAAGCAGATATGCCACTTCTCTGACACTTTAAAAAAATGTGGAAAAGTAATTTGTTTTATCCTAATATATTTTGTATTTCTCCCTAAGCACTTTTTTCTCCATATTATCAGTAAATAGATTCCTTTAGAAAAAGAATAGTCAAGACTCCACTGAATTATAACATTGAACTGAACCTCTTCTAAGAGTCTGACAGTCTCTGATACAATACGTATTTGTTTTCACTGTGACCATGATGATGAAACTGACAGGACTGAACTAAAATGCCATGAGAGATGTTTTCCTTCTCATATTTCTAACTGTAAATAATATTTCTGCCAAGATATTTATAAGAAAACACACTTTTGATGCATCAAAGAGATCATATAAAGCTTAAATACTTAATATAAACGTCAACTATGAGAAAAATAAGAAAGATTTTTGGAGTTTATTTTTACTTTCCAATCCATTTACATTAGGAATCTCGGAACATCAAAATTTTTAAAATATTTTTGCCTCTAAATCCTATTTGATGATGTCTAATACAGTTTATCTTTTCAATCCTCAGTAGTTAAACTCTTTTCCAAAGAGTATAAATAATCAAGTTTCAGATTCTAAACTCTATTAAATAGTTAAAAAGAAAACAAAGAGTTAAACTGGTGAAGGGAAAAACTCCTCCTGGGGCTTCTCTGATGGTGCAGTGGTTGAGAGTCCGCCTGCCGATGCAGGGGACACAGGTTCGTTCCCCGGTCCGGGAAGATCCCACATGCTGCAGAGTGGCTGGGCCCGTGAGCCATGGCCGCTGAGCCTGCGCGTCCGGAGCCTGTGCTCCGCAACGGGAGAGGCCATAACAGTGAGAGGCCCGCGTACCGCAAAAAAAAAAAAAACTCCTCTTGATTTCTAAGGAGTAAACATGGGTACTTTCAGTAACT
>NC_136922.1:75000945-75015525 GCF_949752795.1 Hyperoodon ampullatus
AATAAATAAATAAATAAATGGTCCATCTGACTTAAAACTCATGCTTTTTCTATGAAAACTTATGGCGGCCCCCAAATACAAAGCTAACATATGTGGCATTGTTGAGTTGTTCTAGTGGAAGCCAAAGTGGGCGCTGGAGTCCAACAACACCAGCTTAAGTCACCTGTCATATTCTCTACCCACTTACCCATCCTGTCTCCTCATTCCCCACCCTATGCAGGCCAATGGCCAAAGAACTTGAAGAAGCATGTTTGAAAAACTCTGCATACTTTCATTAATTTATTCAACAAAAGTTGAGCATCTAGACTGTCCCAGGAAATGCACTATGTGGTAATGATAGAATGTTGACTACAGGAGACACAGCTCCTGTCTCAAGGTGCTCACAGTCAAGCTACAAATAAAGATCATGTAAGTTCATGGTGAAGAAATGGAGCCAGAAAGGAATCCTATGGCCCCAGTAAGAGAAAATTTGAGTACTAAGTTAGTGTGGTTTGTTTAATGTCACTGGATTTCTTTTTTTTTTCAAGTAGGGGAGTGACAGGCTCAAACTGACACTTAGAGGAGTATAATCTAGCACAACCACTTAAAGTAGGAGTATATATATAGGATGGGTTATGGTGGAGGAGGTTGAAATTAATAACTTAAAATTAGGATTCTATCATAACAATCCAAGTGTGATATGTCTAAATTCAGGTAGTAATAACAAGGATGAATCTAAAGCATATTTGAGAAGGTGATTTTTTTAAATGACAGTCTAATTGGTAGTGACTGATTGAATGTTGAGTTCAAAGGAAGAAGTGGATCCTACATCAAAGACAGAATTGTAAAAACAGTAAAGTCAAAAGGATGAAAGGAGTTGGCTTTTAATTATATTTTGTTTTATATATAAGAAAGTTCTAAATATTTGCCCACTTTTTTTACAGAGACAACTACTTCAGCTGATGTGAGATATAAACTTCAATTCTGGAGACTCTCAGGCATTCATCAATACTAGCAAGTCATCAGCTGTCAGAGCAGATAATTTATTCAGCCAATACCAAATTATCTAGTACTAACTATGTTCCAGGCACTTTGCTCTGCTTTGATTTTCTTGTCCTCGAGGAGCAAACAGTCCACTGGGGAAGAGAAGCAGTTAGCAAAGCATTCTAATATAGTGTGGAAAGGCTATAATAGAGAGAATAAAGTGTCATGGCTACATTAAGGAAGAGAATATTAACCCTGCCTGAGGGAGCCTAGAAGGACTTCAATGAGGAAATAACATACACACTAGTCCTTGAAGGATGAACAGTAGTCTAGCAGGCAGAGAATTTCATAAAAACAAACAAAAAAGGCTTTCTATACATTGAGAGAGCAACACCAAAATTATGGAAACATGAAAGAAAATAGCATGTTTGGAGACTAATAAGGGGTTTTGTGCAGCTCCAAGTATAATACATAGGGTATAGAATATTAGAGAAAAACTTAGAATGTCTAGTTGGGGCCAGATCATAGAGGACTTTGCATGCTGTGCTAAGGAGGGAATTTTTTAAATTCCTTCAAGAAGTAGGGAGTTAAATAAAGATGTTAGGGGTAAGAGTGTGATGATTAGAGTTTATATTAAAAAATATACCTGGCATATAATGGAGAAAGGATCGAATGTAAAAATAACTAGAAGTAGAGAGATCAATAAAGTGCTATTGTATAGCTAAATCAAGAGAGAATGAGATTACTACTAATTCATCTGAATGAATGTCCAATCTCAATTCATGTGAATCAGGAGTCATAGTAGGTTCACCTTTCAGAGGAAGAGCATATAAAGTAAGGAAAGAAGCAGTCTGAACATTAATTACTGGTAATTTCAACTGAGGGAGAAGAGGATTAAAGAAGCACTTGAAGGGGCTTTTGGGGGAAAAAAAGGAGAAAATAATGTCACGGTGACCAAGGGAAAAAATCATCTTTAAGAAGAAGAAAGCAGTAAATAACATTAAAGACCAAGGAAGATCAAGTCAAATGAAAACTAAAAATAGTCACTGGAGTTTGGGGGTTTTCTGTAATCATTTTCCAGAGTGATTTTTTGGGAAGAAGTCAAAAGGAAGACAGATTTCAAAGGGTCTAATAATCAATGGAGAGTAAAATGTAGAAGCTTAAAGCAGAGACCATCCTTTTAAGATGTTTTGAAGGCCTGGGGAACACAATGGCAGTGACTGACCAGGGGCATCTGGACGTAAGGAAAGTGAATGTTTAACATGTAAGGGACTTAGAAATGTGTGTAGGACAAAGTGAAAGTAAATGGAAGGGAGTGTTGAAAATACAAAACAAAACAATTTCTTTTTAAAGCTTCTTGAGAAGAAAGATTCTTGGTGTGTGTAGGCACAGAATCAAAAGCTAAGGCAAAGAAAAAGGTTTATCTTGTATTAATATGAGCTAAAGGTTTATCTAAGACAATAGAAAGAAGACAATGAAAGTGCCTGGCACATTGTAGGCATTCATAATTGGGACTTGAATGAATGTTAGCAAATCAGAGAGCAATGGTAAATTGAAGACTTGTTCTCCCTTTTTCTCCTATGATGGTCATACTTTCAAGATAATATGTTGAGAAAAGCAACAGAGGCATGGTAACAAATCTAAGGACAGTGCTAAATGTTTGAGGTATTTGTTACAGAAAATGAGAAATCTAGGTATCTTTAAAGAAATAAAGAGTTTCCTGAAGATGCAGATGATGTTAGCAGTTTTGTATTATATTGGGGCTTATCTATAGTGGCCCTGTGATTTTCTCTAATGTTATCAGGAGCCCAGCTACATACTGCCATAGATAAGAGTACCTTTGGAAAATTAAGATGACAGTTAAAGTGATTGGCAATAGGGCAATGGAGAGAGAAGAAAATTAAATCAGAAGTATTTAACTCAAACTAGAAGCATAAAAGGAGTTGAGGCTTGGGCATCACAATGAGGATAAACAAAAGACATTGCTGGCATAATGCAATGAGTAGAGAGTAACATTATGATAAAAGCCTGTGAAGAAAATAAGGTTGGGGTTTAAGAATTTGTGATAGAAGAATTCTAGCAGAATAAAACTGCCCACAGACTTTTATTTGTTCATGTATGTGACGTTTGTTGGAACTCTACTTCTATTACTGTTAACATCTTTTTCCCCAGCAGTCCTATAAACTTCATCACATCATGTGAATGGCAAAGGAGAGTATGGGATTCTCCAGACTTTTGATATAGTCCAGATTCTTTCCAGGCAGACATGATTCCCAGAAGAATCCAGAGTATTTCTTTCCAGGACTGGAATGGGTGTTACCTATAACTTGTAAGGGAAAGGATTCTGTACCGGAATTGTAATTCCGTATGTTCTTCCAAATGAGTTTTGTTCTCACTTGTGTACTTCCATCTACTTTTCATCCTATCTGAAACTTCTTTTCATCCTATCTGAAATCCCACATGTCTACACCCATGCCTTTCCTTGCCTTCCATTTTTTATCTTAGGACAAATCTACTTCTCTACACCAGATAAGGTAAGAGGGGAAAAAAGCACAGAAAACAAAAATAATAAAACCAAAACTTATGATACAAGAGAAATGCAATTGAGAATAGGGCTGTATGCAAGTACTACTTAAAGGGTCTGGAAGTCAGTTAATTCGCTTCTAGTGCTAGCTTTGCCAGTATATGTTGTCTGGCCTTTGATGGATTACCAAACCTGTTGGGACCTCAGTTTCTTTATTCTTAAAAACAGTGATTTTGCTAGCTTATCTTTAAGCTGCCTCTCCATTCAGAAATTCTATAGTAGGTTATCCATTTGCTTTTAAAAAATCAATCACAGTTGATTTTTTCATGAGTTTCTTAATGTTAGTGAAGACCTCATAAAACTTATCAGATTCCTTTTAACAAATATAATAGATGGCATTTAAAAGCTATGTTCCTTGAAGTATTTCAGTTTTTCTCATTTTATATTTTGAAGCCATATTATTAACAGTATAAAAATTTTGAGTTGTTATATGTTTCTGGGAAATTGAATCTTTTATCATTAATTATTGCTTCTCTTTATTGCTTGCAATGTCCTTTACCCTAAAGTCTACTTTGTGGGATAACAATATAGGACACTTTCTTTTGCTTAGTTAGCATTAGTAACTACTGGTTAGTTATTCTTTTGGTTATTATTAATACAGTTGGTATCTTTTGATTTATTCTGACAGTTTTGTCTTTTAATTTCAGAATCTAGTCCATTTATATTTATTATAATAATATAATATATATATATAACATATAATATATAACATTATATGTTATATAATAATATAATAAATATAATAATTAAGAAATTTGAAATTGTTTCCACCCTAATTATTTGGGGCTTTCTAATGCTCCCTTTTTCTATATCATTTTTCTCCTTTCCTGCTTTTTTTAAAATTTGACATATAATATTTTTTATCATTATTTGCTTGCTTGTTTCTCCTTTCCCTAGTCCCCACATATTTCCATTCCATTAGTTTGGAAACTACATACTTTACCTCTATTCTATTTGTAATTATCCCAAAAATGTTAGCATGTATATTTAGCTTTACATGTCCAAAGTTAAGGTATATCTATTCCCTCTTTCCAAACATTATAGGCGCTTAGAGTGTTTTATCTCCATACTTATATTTTTACCCAATATTTTAATTCTAACATTTAATTTTTACAAATTAGATATTGTTAGTATTGTTCTATATCAAGTTTTATTTAACCTTATACTTGCTATTTTCTCTGATTACCATTCCTCTGTCACTCTGTCTTTCCTTCTTAATGATTTTTAACTTCTTCATGAAGTTCATCCTCTAGTTCTTTAGAGAGATCTGTTGATAGTAAGTTCTCTCAATTTTCCCTATCTAAAAACAGTCTTTACTTAACACTTTTTCTTGAAAAATAATTTTACAGGCTATACAAGTCTGTGTTCAAAATTAGCTTTTCTCAGAATTTTAAAGATATTATTCCACAGCCTTCTGGCTTCCATTGTGCATCTATTTCAATGTCAGATATCAGTCTAATCGTTGCTCCTTTGTAATTTGTCTTTGTTTCCAATCAATATTCATTTTAATTATAGTAAATCATGATTGGGATGGCTTTTGATTTATATTTCTTATGATTAGTTGGGCTTCAAATACTGTAATTTCATAGCCATTAATTACCTCATTCAATATTGCCTTTCTCCCATTCATTCTATTCTCTATAGAACTCAAATTACATACATCTTAGAACTTGTTTCTACACTTCATATCTTTTAGAATGTCTTTTTGTATTTTCTATTTCATTGTTTCTTTGTGTTGATTTCTGGACAATTTCTCTAGTTCTATCTTCCAGTTTACTAATTCTCTCTTCACTTGTGACTAATCTGCTGTTTAGCTGTCCCAATCAGTTTCTAATTTCTGTTTTTATATTTGTATTTCTATGGCTTTCTTTTACAATACTACCTTGATAACTCTGATAATGTCCTGCTCTTTAGTCACACTTGTTATTCTCTTTTATTTCTTTAAACATTTAGTAATTTTATATTTATATATGATAATTCCAATATCTGTAGGCTTTGCTGGTCTGACATTACTATTATTGGTTCTACTAAATCTAACACATGGTAGCTTGTTTCTGTACATGCTTTATGATTTTTTCCCCTAGTCTTAGTTCATATTCCTTGCAATTTTATGTGTGAGAAAATTTGATGTGTCTGGGTGTTTTGCTCATTCTAGATGCCTAAGGGGTACAATTAACATAAAACCACTTTTAATTAAATGTTGAGCTTATACTTTTTTTGATGATCCAAAGATAAATTAAAAATCCAAACCCATCCAAGCCCATGTACCAATCAATTGATAGATATACAGAGTGTTATTTTAAATTTTAAGATCAACCACTGGTTCTCAGAGTTATAGACTTTCATAGAGATTTAAAGTCTGACTTCCTATCTCACAGAGATTCTAGTCTTTGCTTTCAGTCCTCCTCACATGATTCATTCAAATCAAAGCTGTAGGCTGCTGGAGATTGGGAAATATTACACAGCAGTCACAGGCTTTAGTACTGGTTTACCTCCCTGGATTTGTCATTTCTCATTATCTTTCGCCTCTAAAAATTTTCTTTTCTCTCTTAAATGCCCAACGATGGCTCTGATAATGATGGCTCATATCATTATCCCTTTACATGTAAAAATCTATTCTAGTTTTACTTTTTATAAAGAAATAAGACTTTATAGATATGACAGTTTCTTCCACCATTTAATCAGAGGTCAGCAAACTATGGTCTGTGGGTCAAATATAGCCTACTGCCTACATTTGTAAATAAAATTTTATAGGAACACAGTCATGGTCATTCATTTATGAATTTCTATGGCTAATTTTGTGCTATAACATCAGAGTTGAGTAGTTGCCACAGAGCCAAAAAACTTTACTGTCTAGCTTTACAGAGGTTTTCGGACCCCTGATCTAAATCATCAGCAACTTATTTATCTTACAACAAACATCTTGGACTTAATAAAACAGCAAAGTATTATTCAATCTGGGCATTCATTTACTTAATGTATGCATGTGTTCAATATAGGTTTATAATATCACTATAGCAGATTAGAACTTCTTTGATGGTATGAGTTATATATCTAAAAGGTTTTAGTAGCAGATCCATCATAGAAATACACTTAATAGATGCTTTTGATTATGATGATGATGATGGTGATGATGATGACATCTTGAATTCTCATAATTTTCTAAGCCATGACAGACATAAGAACAGATATCGTTTTGTAGAGTTAAGTGTACTTGTCAAGTCATTTTGGAATGTGGTAAATCACCTTAATTGGGTACATTTTGCCTCCAGGAATCTTAACTGCTTATGTTCTCTGACACTCTTACTGATGAAACTCATTGCCATAGATTAAAGCTATGAATGTTACTCACCTTCTAACATTATAGCTTTTATTACAGGGGATTATCTTTACTATGTGTATAATATCCCATGTTCTTCCACAAAAGAAGAAATACACATTTGCATAGAAAAAAATGCAATATTCCAGTGATAGCTCTTCACTACCTATTTTTAGAGTACACATAGCCTCAGTTGTTCTGGTCCACAAGGAAAAAACAGATAATGAGATACACTTTAAAATATATATACATGTTTTTGAAAAGGCTCCTGACAGAAGACAGAGATGCAGCCTGCAAAAGTAAAAGAAATGGCTGAATAAAAATATTGTCACAAGGGAAAAAGAGAAATATGTCACAAAATTGTATTCCTGGGATAGGGAATACTGTACTTGGTGAGAGAAGCCAGAAGGAGTGAATAAATTAATGGTATTTGCTAGATAGAAGAAAGTGCCAAGTAAAATGAATATAGAATACTTGTAAAGTGTCCCCGATGGAGAGATAGAGTACTAGATATAAGGGACAGTTGGCATTGCTAAAACACATGAGTGGCATGTCCCAGAGTAAGAAAGGAAGTGCTAGGCATAATGGCAGCTAGTGTAGAGAGCATGGACAGCAGCTTTTCTGCAGAGCAATGTTGTTCGTGGCTAGTAGTGATCTGCGGAAAATGTAAGTGAACAGTTTTGACAGAGCAGCATGTGAAAGGGAATAAACTAACCAGGATATCTGGCTGCAGTGCAACTGACTAAGGGAAAATTCTATGGGTACAAAATCAAGCTGTAATCTCTTTGGAAACCAGGCAGTAAGTCTGAGAAAAAAATTCTCAGACTGAAGTGAGTAGTACAGCATTTCAATTCAATAGATTGGTATGGCAATCTTCCATTTGTGTTAGGGAAAAAAAGTGTTGTAGAATGCTAATGAATTAGTTACAAAAACTTACAGTGTGCAAAACTTTGTCAATTGTTTATTTCATGTGTTTAAACTATTTTTCTCCAATTGATATGGCTGTAAATGTAAAGAGCATTTACTGAATGGGCTCCATGCACAGAGCACGTGGGAAGGACTTAGTGGACTTAGTGGGGAGAGAGAGGTGCAGTGGAGGTGATTCTGATTGTGGGGAACAAGGTTCTAGTTTAAATAGAGCTTATAAACTCAAAGCACAGACCACTGAAAATGCACCACATTGAATATATGTGTAGTGGTCCAACATAAATAGATTTCTCAATGTTAACAGAAACATGTCAGAGGATTGCTTTGCAAATGTTAAATGCCACATCAAGGTCAATATTGCCAAGAAAATCCATGAATGCTGTTTTAAAGTGTCATTATAAAGCAAAGAAAGTAAAGTAGCTCTGGGTGTTATTAATAATAGCCCTAGGATTTGGATTCCATGGACAAGAAACATGAGATTTTTCCCAAAGGATAATTATTTTAGGAATCTCATTTTTGTCTGAAACTCACCTGTGTTTATTGACCATCAAACCTTGATACAAGGCTTATCTTTTAAAATGGCTGTTCCTAAGTGGTACTGAATGTTTGAAATACAATATCTTTGCTGGATCTGTTTGTGATTTAACATTCTTACAATATATCTTATTACAGAGGCTATTATTTTCATAAATCCTGTAAAACAATGAATAAATATTTGCAAGGAAGGTTTAATAGATGACATCAAAATGACTCAACACAGAGTATTTATAAAAAGTATGGCAAGATGCATATGGAAGAGGCTCTCAGAAGTGCTGACAATACTACTGAAGCAGATTACCTTAAAAGAAAACACATATGGTTCCATTTTGTGCCTTCTTGCTCAACTAAATATGTTTAGAGGCACAAGCTTGCAACCTGCTGAGTGAATCCTATTTTATCCATATGTGGATTATAGAACTAAAGAGGAGACAGTTAAGATTATTATTCAGTTACTTTTTCACATTTCAAGATGAAAAAGATGAGCAAATGTATGGGTTTCCCCTTTCCTTTTACAGGTTCAGACCCCAGAATTAATTTCTTCTCCTACAATGAACTACCTACTGATATTCCTGCTTCCCAAACTTGGTGACTTTCAGGCCTCTAAAATTCAACATCATTTTGGTTTACTATAGGACATCTCTAAATTGGGAAGAATATTTTGTGTAAAGACAAAAGCAAGGATAGCCAATTATCACTTCACTCTCCATCTACAATTTCCCCCATCAGTATACCCTAATTTTGTCCATTCTAAAACAAATAACTCAACCCCCCTCCTCACCCCAGTTACTGTCCTTTCTTCTCTCCTTCACAGTCAAAAATTTTGAGTGTATTATCTACCCTCACTCTCTCTATTAACTTCCCTACCCAAACTTTCCTTAAAACACTCCAATCTGACTTCCCTCCAAAACTGTTTTGAAAACTAACTTTGGCTTAGTCATCAATGACTTTTATGTTAAGTTTCTGTCCTCTCAATTTCTTGATCTCTCAATTTGACTCAATACTATTGATTATTCCCTTCTTCTTGATACATTTCCTTAGCCTCCATGACATCATAATTTCTGTTTGTTTGTTTTACTTAAAACAAAGTAAAGCGTCTCCTTTGGCTCACCATCCAGAAGTTAAATGTTCAGATTTCTCAGAGATCTGTCCTAGACTCTGTTATCTGCTCACCCATGCTTTTCAAAGGTATCCTGATACGCTACTCTGGCCGCAGTTTTCATCTGTAGTGACACATCTCTAGCCTAGGCTTCTTTCCTGAGCTACAGGTCAGTATAGCCTCTACCTACTGGTATCTCTACCTCCATGTCTCAAAAGAAACTCTAGGCGGAACAGGTCTAAAGTAACCCACACATCATGGCCCACCTCCTTCATCCCAGTATATGGCATCTTCCTCCTTTCAGTTGTGCAAACCAGAAACATGGAAGTAAGCCTTGACTCCTACTGTCTCCACATCCATATCCGAAAAATCTTCAAGATTTGCCAACTTCATCTTCTGTATCTCTAGAATCCAACCATTTCTCTCCAGGTTCACCACTGCTGCTCAATCCAGGTGTTTCACCCATTGTAGCTCAAAAACATCTCTTGAATTCCGCCTTCCTTTCTCAACACTCATCTTTTGTCATTAACTTGAACTTCTGGGATAACAAGATTCATAGCCACCAATTTTTCTCCAGGTCAAACAACCATCTACAATGCTGTCAGAGTTATTTTCTTCAATTAAAAGATAAGAAAACTATTGCCTAGTTAAGGTATTTGTTTGATCCCTGTTACCAAGAGGAAAAATGCAAATTCTATAACTTAGCTGTGACTTGCGTAATTTATTCCCAACCTCTGTCCAGTCTCATTTCAGAATATTACCCAACTTCATCAACTCTAATTGCAAGCCAGAGTGAAGTTCTCTGTCATTTTTCTTGGGGCCTGCCTACTCCTTGTATGATTCTTCTGGCTTTTATACTTGATGATTTCTCGGTCTTGTACGCTCCTTTTTATTCTTCCAGATACAAGTCGAATATTACCTACAGCTGCCTTTGCCTCCGGTAGAGTTCTTTGTTCGCCTTTTGTGCCTCTCTATCTCTTGATCCACATATCTGCTTTAGTATGAACTGAGCTATATTTTCAATTCTCTGTTTACATGTATATCCTCCCAAAAGACTATGAGCTTCATGATGGCAAGGATTATCTCAGTCACCTTTAGGTGCTTATCACACATAATAGGTACTCAACAAAAAGTTTTAAACTGAAGTATTAGAATATTTATAAAATCATGACATAAATAAAAGTATAAGAGCACAAATTTAAATAGGAATATTGGGATACATATATTTGAGGCCTCACTAAATTAAAAGCAAGGCCACAAGGTAGGAAATTATAAATAAATTTGATGTCAAAACCAACACCATGGAGGAAAAACAGGTTTTGGGGGGCTGACCAGCTTTAGACACTGAGTTAGCACAAAGAATGACTTAAGCCTAGTATATTATGAGTTACTCAGAGGTTTTTTTTTTAAAAAAGACATAAAGAGGAAAGCTAGTATATGTACATATTTGTTAAGGCATTTTCTAGTGGGAAATTTTGAGGGGTGGCCACTTTTGGAAGTTCAGAACTGTACCCTTTTAAGCCCTTACCCCTTTACCTGGTTTCAAGTGTCTAGTCAGGTGCTTCAACTGCTTCACATTTCTAAGGTCCAGATCACAGAATCTGTAGTGTCCCTTCATTTTTTAATACCCTATGGGTCTCTAATACTTCCTCCAGAGCCCCAATGCTTCCTTCAGGCATATTACTGCTTGTATATCTATTAATGCTCTATGTTTTTTCTCATTTCTTAACATTTTTGCACATGCTTTTTCCTCTGCCTAAAACTCTTCCTCTCTCTTATGTTTGAAGTGTCAATTTAGCTTCCTAGAAACTTTCCATGATTTAAAAAATTGATGCCCCTTTATGTATGACCAGAGCCCTGGTATGTCTTCACATGATAGTATGTATTACATTACTGTGTAATTACCTATTTACCTATCATTTCCTAGCCTACAAGTGGAAGGATAAATACTATATATCTTAATTGTAGTTGTCTGCCCAATGCCCAGAACTGTCCCTGGCACCTAGGAGCTCAATAAATGTGTGTTGAATGATTACTTAGGGCCCCTCAGAGAACATTTCTGTCCATAACACCATGTTATATTAGGGACCTGTCACTTCCTGCTTCTTGTGCTAAGCAGAAAGAGGCCAGACACAATCTCGTTTGTTCACTCCGTTTGATTATTAGGGCTGTTCGCTTGCAAAATCAGACATCTCAGTCATGGCATGTTACATACTTGGATCATGCTGAAGTTACTGATCCTGCGCTTTCCTTTGACATCACAATTCCCAGATTTTTGACCTGTCAAAATCATAGATATCACGGGTTTCCTGGCCTCTGCTTTGATTTTATGGTTGCTGGCTTGTCAGCTTGCTGCCAAGAACTGAAAGTCCACATTGTTTAGTTGCCTCTTTGACCTGGGGTCTTCTGGACCCTTGCCTAATTCCTCATTTACAGCAATCTCAGAAACTTTTATTCCCAGTTTCATGATCTCAGACTCAAGCCGCAGTCCCTTGCCTGACTAAACCCAGCCTAAGTCCTCTCGCAAAAATGACTTGAAAAACTGGTACCTATATATAATTAGGAAAATCTGAAGAATATTGAGAGCTGAAGGATGGCTTAAAATAAACATCTAATGTAAAAAAGTGTTAATAAGATGTTTACCAGTACTTCATTAACATGCGAAATGGAACTAGAGCAAATTAATAATTTGTTTCTATACATATGAACTTATGAGAGATAAAAATAACATTTACGTCAAAATTATGTGGGTGTTACAAAGGAAAATGTTACTATTTTAATAATGAATATTTTATTATTGTTATTATTAGTAGTAGATTATATTGTTTTATTTGGTTTGTTATGAGGCTGTGGTTGGGATATGTGATGCACAAATGAAGGCGTATGTCCAGTGCAAAGGATGGTAGGTATTTTGCCCTGAGATTATGCACCCAAGTTTGTGAACCCAAGCTGAACTTGCTAAAAGACCTGTAAGCTGTCAAAGCAATGACAAAATGTATCTGAATCCAAGCATAATCATGGTGAATAAAACGGTATCATTCAGGTTCAGAACAGAAACTGAGGGAAAGGCCCCACAACCAACAACAGAGAAAATTTCTCAGATGATGCCCACTAAGGGAATTTCTAATCCCATAGGGAAAGGAATGGGAGTTTGTGCATTGGTCTTGTGAGGAGAGCTCTAAGAGGATAAAACAGACAATATGTGTAAGACTGGAGGGGAGTGCACACATTTGGTATTTCACGATAGGGGCAGTGAGAGAAAATGAATTGTTTGTGTAGATCCTTTTGCCTTAGGATTGCAATTGCCTGTAGCAATATTACAAAGGCTGGCTCCTTTGGTTCAAGAAAAACAAATATGGAAAAAAAAGCTTTTTTGCATGTCTATTTTCCTGAGAAAGCATTTCTAGCATTATTTTTTTCTTTATATTCTCTAACCTTAGGTGACACTGACTCCTAGGGGACTGGTCTGGGCTGTCTTCCACTTACGTTTAGTTTACATATTTATTTCTGCCATGGAGAACTTTAGGGTAATGTCAAAAAAATGCTTGCTCCTACCCCCAGAGTCAGCAAGAAAATGAATCGGGTTTTTTAAAAAATTTCCAGTTAAATACCACCTCTTTATATTCTATCCCTTCATTTATTTCCCAAACTTCGATAGAAAATAAATGAATGAATGAATATATCATTCATACATACAGACATATGTACATACAGTTAGGTTCCCTTAAGTGAATCACCTCTTTGTGGTGAACTCCTTCCAGAAATACTCTATGGACTTCTGAGGACTAATCATCCCCCAGATTACAAACATGTACAATCTCCCCACCTCAAGACACACAAACACACACACATACATATACACCCTGCTTCCCTAATTATTATTTTTTTCATAATTCTTTAGTCAGGGGTCTTTATGTAATTTTTAATCACTGTATTTGGGTTCACTTTTATCAGTGAGCCAAATAAATATTCCTATTGAATTCTTCAAGATCGCTACTATCAAATACATTTAAAAATTCAGTAGAACACTACAGCTTCTTTTTATGAATATGCATGTATAATAGAACACCTATAGCTACTTTTGTAAAACACATATCTAAGCATATAGACACCCACACCAACATAGAAAAAGCAGAGATAATTAGCACTGTTATTTATTTAGAAAAACTCCTACAAAATGTACAAAGTTAGAGACTTCAGAATAATCACATTTGAAATTACTTAAGTTTATGATGAATTAACACAAGCTCAAGACCAAGTTTCTGCAGCTGTAATCAACAAACTATTGAGAATATAACACTCTTTCCAGAGTCAACATAGGTATTTCTACTGAATCTGAGAATTGAGGCTCTTTCAGGGAAGTAATATGTAGAAGTTGAAGGAGGAGCCATAAACACTATAATCCAGAAAAAATTGAATATTTAATAATTGAAGAGTAACTACAGTCTATATAATGAGTATATAACTTGACACATTGACAATACCTTCCTTTCAAGTATTAAATCTACTAATCTATGATAAAAATAAATGAGTTATTGTACGTCTATTTACCCTGCCAATGGAAAAGTTGTACAAGAATTGAGAGGGTTAATGAAAAATTAATAATAAAAAAAGAAGGGCAAAAGATGATACAAGTAGTGTGTTGGATGAGATATAGGGTCACAGACATTTATAGACTCAAGAGAGGAGAAGATTGAAGGGGATTTGATCACAGTCTATAAATACCTTACAAGTACTATCTGTATAAATGAAAGAATGTGATAATTCAAAGCATCAGAAGACGGAAGGACAAGGAGCACTGATCTGAAACTAAAGAAAAAAATGTTTCAGCCTTATATTAAGAAATACTTTGCAACAGTAGGAGGACTTTGCATTAGAAATAAAAATCAAGGACAATACATAAAGTTTAGAAAAGGCCTGAAAATGATGTACCTATGAGTACAAGAATAAATCAGAAATGACAATGGGAAGAATGGAAAACAGTGACACTCACAGGATCGGAAGATGCACTTGTTCAGGATGTGTGAAATGTCAGCTGCCAATCTTTCTGTTAAATAAGATTCTCTAAGTCTCATCCTAAGAAACTATACCAAAACTTGAAAACAGTTTAAATAAATGAAAAAATTTAGCCTATATTATAACCAACTATTC